>NC_051181.1:151597317-151911890 GCF_013339695.2 Rhipicephalus sanguineus | reverse complement strand
AAAAAAGCTTCGTGTACCAAAGCCCAAAATGGTTGTCTAGAGTCAGCTGTTTATTAGAGAAATTTATCGGGTAACTTCTAAGGCAGTCCGGGACGCTGGCACCTATTTAATTCGCACTTTTTCTTCGAAGCACGTCTGTGCATACACTTTCAGCTCCTAGGGTCATTGGTCATTGTCGTGTCTGTCACTAATTTGAGATGCTGAAGGTAAAGAAGGCTTTAAAGGAGTACTGACACGATTTTGAAGTGCAGCAAAACGGACGTTTTTTGGTTTTTCCTTGCATGTAGTGTTAACGCCCTCCCAACGCAATACCGCGAAACACGTATAAATATTTAAGTTTGATTTTAAAGTTTTCATCTCCCAGCATCTGCAAGCAGCTTCACCGCATGGAGAGCCCTATGACGTTTCAAGTCAGCTCACTTGGTTTGCGAAATCTGGGTTCTTCTCAGCAGCCTAAATCACAGAAATATCGCTTTCGGATGCACTGGACACGGTTTCACTCTTCACGAACCCACGTTTCGGCTGGAACAGCAAAGGACAGCAGGTGATATGTCATGGGTTTGCAGTCTGTTTGTGACGTCACGGGCAGACTTGACACGTCACTATGAGCCGCGCCGCGCCTCTCGAAACAAACCCGAAACTGCTGGTTAAAAGAAGCGATATTAAAAATATATGTAAGCATCCCCAGGCACCACGACACTCTTTTTAGGGTTCTCGACATCCCGTGCTTTCATTTAGAGCAACAACCCGAAAATTTTAAAATTCATGTCAGTACTCCTTAAGGAAGTCTAATTTCATGGCAAGCAATGCAGTTATCTTGTAAATGTGAATAATACCAACGATATGCTGAAGTAGAGCACTGCACGGGCCGATTTTTCCGGCCCGTCCCTGCCCAGCCCGAAAACGCCATGCTCCGCCCGCCCGAGCCCGGCCCGGTGTTCTTAATGTGGCCTGTACCCGGCCCGGGCCCGAAGGTTTGGGCCCGGCCCGTTTGAGCTAGTTATGCCTTGAGCATAAAGGAGGCACTGTCCAGCCATCGGTTATTGTGAAGATACCTGCCGCACACAAGATATTTTTCTAGAGATTGTTTTAGGAACTTCTTTCAGTGGTCACGACTTTTACTGGTACTGTGTATACTTTCGGTTAATTACGCCCGTAACACTCTTGCGAAATAATTGCAGGGAAATATAAAATATAATTGGAGACATAGCTGGCTGTTTCATGTAGCACGCAGTGCTAACCACGCAATCTTTTTTTTGCATTTCAAAGAACGACTACAAAATATAATACCTCCATAAAGTGAAAAAAAAAAAAAAAAAAAAATGGAAGACATTTTTAGTTTAATTCTACATCAATTGCATACGAGCTAGGGGCTTTGAGTAAAAGTAGCAAGTCTGCAAACTTCGTCTATTGCACAATGCAATGAAAAAAAAAAAAAAAAAAAACGTGCTCTATCTGCTTCTGGTAGGAATACACCCTGCTGGGCAGCGTTACATAATCAAAAGCTGTCGTGTTTACCCTCCTCGGCAGCAACTGCACCCCCAACTTACACTACGTTTTCGTGTTCAAAACAAACGTTCTTTGTCCCACCCTTTTTTCCCCCCGAGTCACCGCCACCGCAGTGCCATATATCTGTCAAAGCGAGAACACCCGTTGGCGAGCGAGCCACCGTCTTCGCTGTTCCCTGAAGATGGCTGTCTTGTCGTCTTCGTGTGACCGCCTTCGATGTTTAAAATGTTATGCCTTAAAGCAAGACCGGACTAAGGGCTTCCAAACAACTGTCTATGAGCGCACGAAGTGAACCAGCCGGCGCCTCTTTAGCGCTCCCCGTCGAACGTGATGTGTCGGGTGCCCGAGCGTGATTATACAGATACGTATGAGACCCGGGCCTAATACTGGCCTGGCTCCGGCCCGAGCCCGACCCAGCCCGTCATCACGGGCCCGATCCAACATCCCTTACCCGGCCGGCCCGGGCCCGGGCCCGTGCAGTGCTCTATGCTGAAGTGCCACTTACTGAACGAGCAAGCTCTTCATCGTCAATCTCTCAGCCTTTCGGGGCAATCGCCTGCAGTGTGGCCCGGGTATGCTCTAATGCAGGGTTCTTCCTCAACTGGGTTTCAGGAAGGACATCTTAAGGTTCTGCGAGCGGCCAGAACAAAGCAACCCGCTCCCTGTTTGACCTGCATTAGCACTAATTTATTTCTTTAGACAAGCGAATTTGTGTTGCATACTGCATTTAACGAAACCATCGCACGCCCAATGCGCACATTGGGTGTCTGCAGGTAGCGAGACCCACATGGTAGCAGCACTAAAGACTCTTCGTCTAATGAGCGCCACAAAACTTGCACGATTGGCAGATGCATGGTGACAGAATGTGCGCAGCGCTGTTAATAATTCTCGTGTGAGCGTTCAACCAGTTCAAACGACGTTAACGGGCACCTCGGCGCTTTGTTCGTGGCTCATGGTGTGTTGGCATGGCATGGTGTGTTCACATGGCATAGTTTTCACACATGGTGATTTGCCACTGATCCATGTTGGTTTTGTAATCAAACCATGCAACGAGGCTTTTAATACGCGTAAGAGGCGTCGCTTCATGGGCCACATGAAGCATTCAGGCATTTACAACCGACGACTATCGGTCGACGGCTGTTTCACTGTGTGACTGGCATGCCTCCTTTTATGTTTTGCAAAAAATAAAACAGGCCCTCTGTACGCCGGCGCTTCGTTTGCGTGAACAGATTGCTTACGCTGCACGGTGCCTGAAGCATGTAGTGTATGGTCGGCAGACGTTTTACGTGACTCGTGGAGCGGCCACAGGGGCTAATTGCAAGTCTATGTATTATCAGGAGTTCTACATTAATGGCGATGGCCTTTCGATATTAAGAGAAGGAGAACAGGCCAACAGGGACACTGTGTTTGCGTGCGTACCCCCCTTCCCCCCCCACCAGTTCGATTGTCTTCATGCTCAAGAAAAGGTTATATTCCGCTGAACTCGGGCTCTGGAAAAGCCACTGGGGTTCCCCAGGCCAGAAAGTTTGAGAACCCCGGTCTAATGGATGTGAATATTATTGTGTGTGCAATTAGACGAATCACGCCTGCAAACTGTGCTGTGAAAGCATTGAGCAAATTGGAATGGCTCATCACAGACTGCTTTCATTTAATGGCAGTATCGCACGTGCCAAAATTCTGAAAATTATTAGGTGGAAGGCCTGGCCAAAATGCAGTCAATTTGCCGACAAAAGTTGACCATAACCTACGACACATTGCGGATAAAGCTCCACAACCGCTCACAAAGGAGCAAGGCAAGCAAGACGGCAGGCTCGAGAGTGAAGAAATGACTTTGGCAATGATTACCAAGCTTGCAGCTACTAAATAAAAATGTTGAATGGTGTTTGTGGCAAAAGATGTTCGCTTTTCAGCTGCTTTCTTACTTTAAATATCATTATTACAAAATAACCAGTTAAATATTTTTTCTTGTATTTGCATAAGGATACAAACTACTCTACTGCAGCAGAATTAAATTATGCACTTTACAGTTTGTGTTATAAATTTTGAAAGATTCAAATTAACCCAAAGTTTAGTCTTAGTGGTAAAAATTCACCAATTGTATTATTAGTCAGATTTTAATGAACCTGGTAGAGTTAAAGAGCGCAAATTTGGAAGAAAAATGACGTTTGTATTATGTCAACATTCCTTTTAGTTACTAAAATGCGGTTCTCAGTATGGTAAAAATGCATGGGACGTATAGGGCTTACCCCGTGCCCTCCTTAAAGGAGTACTGACACGAATTTTAAAAATTTTCGGATTGTTGCTCTAAATAAATATACTGGTGTCGAGAAACCTAAAACGAGTATTGTGGTGCCTGGGAATGCATCGTATATATTTTAATTACCGCTACCTTAAAAAGACAGACACTTTCGGTTTCGATATCAAGGGGGCGGCTCTCAGTGACGTTTCATATCAGTATGACGTCACGGGGATACAGAAACTCGCGACGTACTAACGGCAAATCCGTCATCTGCTCGTGGTGCACATAAACAATGATGAGTGAACTGTCGTCCAGTGGACCCTGACAGTGTCTGCGATTTAGGCTGCATGCAGGACGCAGAACTCGCAACTCGGGGGAACTGTCTTGACTCGTCGGGATAATGTCCATAGCAGTGGGCTGGCTTGCAGATGCTCACGACGAAAACTTCAATGTCAAATTAAAATATTTTATACGTGTTCTCCGACACCGGGTGTGGACAGCGTTGACATTGCATACCAAGGAAACGGAAAATGTCCCTTGCGATGTCTCAAAATCGTGTCAGTACTCCTTTAAAGGGATATGGAACAGAACATTCACCACCGAGATTTTCAGCCCAATTGAAAGCTTGGGTGCTGAAATTGGTTGCCACAACCTCGTTTTCAGGCAGAACTAGTGGGAAGTAATGAATTTAAGGCTTGTTTCACAAACTGCCATTACTAGCGGCCGCGCTGTGAACTAGAGTGACGTGTAACTTACCGAAAACTGGCTTCTCAACCAGGTCCTGGGTGGGGGCACATCTCGATGCCTTTTGTGGGAAAGGCTGAAGGGATGTAAAGGAGACATGGAGAAGGGGAGTAGCACGACAGGAAAGCGCACACCACTGCCTGTCTCTACTGCTGCTGCGCGTCCACCACCAGCGCACACTGCCGTCGAAGAGCTGTTCCACACGTACTGGTGTGCATCTGCCACATGCTCACAATCCTCCAAAGACTAGCCATCTGTTCAAAAGATGTGCGAAATAAAATATGTTTATCAGAACAGTTCACTCTTCAGAGTAACATTTCATTGATTTTGTTAATTTTTTCATATTTATGTTCAGTATCCCTTTCAAGTTGTATATTGTGAACAGTAAGCAAATGCAGATGAAATGCAAGTCTTCTATGTTATAATTTTAACATGAAAACTTTATCATTATGTACTTATGTAATCACGCTGTCACACAGCATGGTTCTGACTATTCAATCAGCTTCTTCACGATAAGTAGGGATAAATAAAGACAAATATATCGAACCCATGAACCCACAAAAACACAGTCCGGACCATAGCAAAGGTGTGAGAATTTTCAAGCAGGGCAACTGCTTTTCAAAAACCGTTCTTTTCCCGAACAGCACACTGTGGAATGTCCTGCCTGATGAGGCTGTTATGCAGAAGTGTTCCTTCATTCATGATGCAATAGCGAAGCTTCTAGCCATCCTTTGAACATAAAACTTTTTTCCAGATATCCCATGTTTTCACCACTGTGTGCACCTGACTCACATTTGTCTCTGCTGTGATGAGACTTAGTTTGATTATCTATGAAGACCTGCTCAATGTGTTGTATTTCTTGTCTTCATCTGTATTTTACTGGCCATGGAAGTTCATTACAAATAAAGATCACTGAGGGTGCAAAGAGCATATGCAGTGGCCACAGGCACAGCTTGCTGAATTGCTACCATACCAGCAATAAGCCGGATGTCCGGGTCTGATCTCTTTCATCGGAAGCATCATCAACACCTGACTACACCCGAGGCTTCTTCTATTTCGCTAATCAACTTGGTCCTGTGTCAGGCGCAGCCCCATTATCCATGCAAACTTCTTAATATCAACTGTTAACCTTACTTTCTGCCTGCCCGTCATTGTAGCATAACTTCCTACAATAACACAAGAGTGCAATCTGGGCATTAAGGCTGGTGTTCACTTTGTGCCACACATTTGGTAAGGAGGACCTAAGGTATGACATGGCAATTCTACTTTCTACAACATTACAATGCTTCTACGAAAAGTTTTGCAACAGTTTTGAAGATCCAGGGAGTACTGCCAGCGCACATGGTTATCCTGTAATGCTAAGGCAATGTCTAGAAATGTACTACACAACTCTGAGGCCTTTGTTCGGAAAATTTCAACCCTCCTCTATTTCTCGGAATGGTTGCTCACTAAAAGGGCACAGTGTGCCTTTCCGGTTCCATTTTCATTGCCTGGTTCTTTTTTCTTGCCTGTGCCTGCATGCCTTACCTTCTTTCGTGTGAATCTCAGTCAAATAGCTCAATTTTCTGAGGTGATGTGCATGCATTTTAACATAAAAACAAATGCAATGAATGTAAACGTGGGGCACTTTTGGTAGGAGAGTGCAGGTAATCTGCTGCAGCCTATCTATCCCTACAGTAACGAAAAAAAAAAGCCGAGTTGGCAATGGCGTGGGAAACTCTGTTCAAATAAACCAGACGTAGACCAGCTAATGATTTCAATCTCAGAAGGCAGGGTGTGCTGCACGAAGAAAGATCACGGGGAAGCAGGGCTTGAGAGGAGGGCAGCATGTAGCTCACTAGAATAAGGCTCGGCCATACACTAACTTCACGTGAGTGGAGTAACACAGTAATGCAAGCCGGCAGTGGCAGTGCACCGCTTTTGCCTGTGACTGAAGCTTAGTAACCTCAGCTATCGTTCGTGCATTGTTGGGCAGCAATAGGTAGTGAACTTCTTGTCCAGAAGTACTTTAAAAATTGAGCAGTTATTGCATATAAACTATTGTGCTAAAAAGAAATACACGGCAAACCATATGTAATAAGATTTCAATGATGTACTACCTGCATAGCTTCCAGTGCTGCCTAGTATGTAAGCAGTAGACTATAATAGTTCTAAGTTACCCACACAGCCATAATGGCTCACTACATTTATTACAGTATTGCAAGCAGGCACTTTGGCAGGCAAGCAGGCAGTTTTCTGTGACGACGAACACTCCTTGTGCCGGCAATAGATGTTAGGAAGCTGTATGAAATTAGGTTTGCTTTCTTTATTATTTTATTTTCAGCCCGCCTGAACTACGGTAAGCAGCATTTTGTGGTTGCATACGACACCTCTCACCCCTTATGCTAAATATATCCTTTGCTGTCTCTGGAAGCAAGAAACGCCCGAGTTTACAAACACTGCTGGCACTGGCTGTTCTTCGCACAGCTGTACCCGTCACAATCAAACATGCTTTTTTCGGTAGGACACTGGTGTTACGGCGAATGCACCAAGCAACAAAATTGAGGAGTCCCCTACTAGACAGACCTTTCTTACGACGTAAAGCGCAACAGATCGCAGCAATCACCATGCTCGTGCAGAATTACGAGGTGACAAAGCAAAGTATAGAACACGTTAAGAAAATGCAGTCACGAAATTAACGTTATATATGGGACGAGCGGCAGAGGGGATATAAGACTGATGGGAAATAACACCGCTACTTTGCGTTAGCAACCGAACACAAGACAAACAAAATATTTGGGCCTCCGTAACAGCGCGAGCAGGAATGTAGGCTTAGGTATTGTCGCTTAATTACTAAACACTTTCACATACCTTTTGCACCACGCATCGTACTGTTGGGCTGAGTCCACGATCGATGGTTCACATTCTTCGCCGCCCTGTCTGCCACAGGCTTCATTTTTTTTCACGGCCACGAAGAACTCTTCTTTCACTTGATTCGGCATCCCACGTACGCGATATGCGCGAGCAAAGCAGTGGGCCGTGCAGGCTCGCGCGCGATTACTTACATATGCAGCCACTTTGGCGTAATGCCTACACCGCGTATATGTTTACACAGCGCGGCGTATATCATCACACAACACCAGAGAAGACAACACAGCAGCACAGCCAGACGAGACCTTCAAAGTTTCAAATGTACCAGTACCCGCCGCCATCACAGCGCGCAGAAAAAATCGGCGTACGAAACAGCGGCGCGGTCGGGCGCCGCTGGCGCCCACCGCCGTTCCGCCGTTGCTATGGTATGACATCAGAGCGTCCTATGGTGAAAGCAGCCAATCCGCGTGCAGGCCCGGTTGCTAGCTCTGTATCCACTAGATCCTCAATATGCGCGGCCCGGCCTTGCTTGAGTCTTTCCCGCAGAGACGGAGGAGGGGGATGGGGGGAATAAGCGGCTGGCAGTGCAAAGCATCTGCAACCTTGTATATATAGTATAGTAGATGCAGAGCTGGCTGTTAGGGATGCCCTGCTTCTTTTCTTTGCATTCGCGTTAGCCGAAGTAAATTGGACGGACGAGGGTGGAGATGGGAAGACATCTCCGCCGTATGTGACAGTACAGCAGTGAGAACAGCCCCCCCCCCCCCCCCCCCCCCCCCAGTGAAACGAGCGGAGAGAGGAAGAAGACAGATAAATACGGAAAAGATGAGGAGATAAAAAAATAAGACAAGTAATAAAAAGCCAGTCAGGTTATACTGGCGTGGGCACCCCTCCGAGGTACACACACACTCTTTCCCTTGGAATGTGCCTCCGGTGGGGCGGTCGGGCGGAGCAGCCAGCGCGGTCCTGAGAGGAAGCGGCCGCTCCTCCCGTGACTCTCCATATGTTCTTGAAGACTCCCCGCTCGAGGTGGGGCCGACTGAAGAAGTAGAAGAAGAAATAAAGTGCGTTTCGCTCGAGTGCAGCGGCAGCAGCACTCACACGGTTTAGGAGGGAGTAATAGAGGTTGGGGGGGGGGGGGGGTGTCAGAGGCATCAGCTGTTCTACTATATAGCGGACGAAGAAGAGGGAAAGGAGGGAAGACGGGGCTTCCTCTTTCTTGTTTTGATCTCGAGCGTGTCTATGCCCGCGGCGTGTATTCATGGGCGCTTTGCTTTCGCCGCCGTTCTGCCCCTGTTTGGGTCGACGGCGAAGAAACAGCGGCTGCTGGTTGTGTGTGTGTGTGTGTTGTATCGCCAAGTCACGTGGCGAGGACGAGAAGCTCGGGAGGTCGTCGTGCCGTCTCGCGGCGGGGTGGAGTAGGGAGATGTGTGTGTCTCTTTGCAGGGAGGGTATGTGGGAAGGGTGAGCGAGGTGCAATTCCTTCGCCGCGGTTTCCAGCTGGCCCGGTCCATAACGCGAAACTCGAAGAGGAGAAAGAGACGAGAAGAAGGGCATCACATAGACATCGGCGTGACAGAAAGAGGGAAAGATTACGCCTCCGCAGTGAACTTGACGGCGGCGTCGCAGTGGTGGCAGTATTTCTTTTTTCGCTCGATGCAGGAAGCTGTGGAAGAGAGCTAGCTTTTCTTCGGAGAACCCGACCTCCCGGATCATATCTTTATTTTCTTTCTCTTTTCTTTTATAATCTTTCGCTTTTTCCGTCGGAAGCTCCGCGACCCGCAGCAGCCTTCAGCTGTCGAAAGCGGCGGCATCGCGACGCCCTGTCGACGACTGCGGGGGTCGCACTCGATTTGAACGGAGTCCTGAGCCTTGAGCGGTCGAGACCCAAGGCCTTGTGTTGTGGAGACGCACTGCGGCTCACTGTCAGGTATTGGACGTGCTCGGAACGAATGCCGTAAAATAGAAAACGGACAAGAACACCGCGAGCTGATTGTAGCACAAGTTCGGTGCGCGCTCGTGTCAGCAGCACGAAGTAAGTCGAAGCAAGCGAATATCTTCCACTGTTGTCCGGTCAGGGCACCGTACTATTCGCACCTCTGCAGAGTGCACGCATCTATCTGGTCATATGGAAAATTGCAAAATTCTTGTGGCCACTGTGGGAGAGCGGGGGGGGGGGGGGGGGGGCGAAGGTATGGAGAACGTGCACAAATATTGTCATCTACGCGTACAACTTGAAGTTCCAGAGTGTTATTAAATGGGCTAGTTGGTAGTTGGTGGCTGTTCATGGCTGCTTCTTGCGCTGAGTACTACAAAACCAGCTGTTAGCCAGCACAAGAGGTAGCCATGAATTGGAAGTTATACGAGCGAGGAAAATTATATTTAGGCGTGGATTACTTGATGTAAAGCGATATCACAAGGGCAGCCTGCGGGCCATGTCTTAGTGCAGAATGCCTGCTGTATAGAGGAAATCTGTCTTCTTTCACTGACGTTTTATTTAACCTAATATTTACTAATGAAACTTTTGAGCAGTCATAAAAGTTAATAAGTGCTGAAGTATAGTGCGATGACATGATGTGAACATGGGCACCACGTCCCCCCGTCCCCCCCCGGGAAAGATGGAATGTAGGCATTTAGAAATGTGTACTAGTCGCTTAGCAGAGGATATGAGCTTGAAGGTTGCGATACCATCCCTCCTATTCGTGTATTCTGCAGTATAACTTGAATGTTTAGTCATGTTGTTCGGATACACTAGGGCTTACATTAAAGGCCAGAGAATAACGGCACATGGACGTCCGCCAGGATAAATCGAAACTATACGAACGATTCACGTCCCAGATGTCGCAGCTAGTGCTTTTGGCTCTGTGTGATCGTTGCGCAAGCTGTTCTTTTAACGCAGAGTTCCTCTCTTTTACGAGCAACATCGTAACGTTCGACCGCTACCGATATTAGCGAGTTTTAGTATAGCGGAAAACAGCAAACGCAAGGATTTAGCGTTAGCGTTAGCGTTGCGTGCTCCTAACTGCGCATGAGCAGAACGTAAACGTAGCCCGAGCTCTTACGTACGAACGCTATTTCTGGAATATAGCGTTCAACGCTAACGCACGCAAGAGATCCCGTACGTAGGGAAGATGGCGGTGCCTGTTGAAGCGAGAGCCGTCCACTTCGAATCTTTGTAGCCGTCGTCCTGCATTATTAAACTTATTCATTCCTTAATGATGTCCGTGTTTGATTTAGATTTGAGTAATGAGGCTTCGCCAACCGTGTACCGCCGATAAAATAGCTCCGTTTTTGAGATACAAGTGGATTTGCGCTGCAGAAGGCTTAGCAAGATTTGTTTTCAAGGTTCGCTCATGTTTTCTGTAGCAGCGCAGAGATGGCGACGCTGTCTTTAGTCGCCTCTTTCCAAGATACGGCCACAAGTCAAGCAGATACATGTTAGGCGTCGTCTCCCTTCGTGCCTTTCGCGGCAGTGTATGAATGTGACGCGTGATGCGTCCCAGCTTAAAAAGGCCAAGTAATAGGGGTCTTGAAGAATTCTCGAACGCGGCATGTCGACAGAAACCAGTGTGTCAGAACTCAACACTTCTGCAAACGCGGCATGGAGACGCAACAGTAGTGACTTTGGATCAGCTCGACTTGGTGGCGCTTTTGTGGATTTTACAGTGCATTTAGTGTTTTTATGTCTAGATGGCGCCGTATGTGCTTGCGTTAGCGTTAGCGGGAATGCCTTCCGCTGTACTAAAAGACCACCAGTTGGCACGCAGCGCGTTCTGTTTTAGCGTTAGCGTTGAGACGCACGCTAACGCTAACGTAAGCGTTTCCCGCTATACTAAAACTCGCTATTTTGATGTTTCAACGAATTCTCTAAGCATCTTTCCAACCCAGGCCACAAACACGCAACCAAAGAGGGACGCACGCACTAAGTGAACGAGCTTGAGAGGGGCTTCTTTGAACGCGGCCTTTTGTCATAGCCTGGTTTTGTAGTAAAAGCGTTACATATACGTGGTAACCTGCAACTTGCGTTACTTTGTATGACGAAAGAAAAAACAAACGACCCAATAGAAATCCGACTGGTGAGGCAAGGAGGAAGGAAGAGAGGGGGCAAGCTGCTACAACTTGTTGTCTTGGAAGCGTGCCCCGGCTATAGATTCTGACGTGAAAGCAGTGCTTTTGTGGCCCCGTGGGCGGCCGTAAAAGAAAGGAGTCGTGCGGCGTTATAGTCGAAGGGTTGTACAGCGGCGTTTCGTAATAAAATAAAACCCAGCAAAAAAAAAAAAAAGAGAAAACCGGCCATTCTCGGCGATACGCGAAGGGGGAAGGGGGCGGGGGGTCTGTTCTGTGTGTGCCGGCCCAACTCGACCTTCGAAGTCTGTTCCGTGGTGGTGGGATCGATTGGAAGCTGCGCGCAATGCGCCCGCGGCTCCTTTTATGAGAGATGCCTTAATGGCTTCCGAGGGCGTTGTTTTTCTCGGCAATATGCGCCGATGCCTGCGTAGGTGCCGCTTCGCCTTATGAGCGCGCTTTATGTGCGGAAAAAAAAAATAATAATAAGCGCGAATGTTGCCTAATTCGTTTGGCTTCTTTCAGGTGTTGTTGAAGTGAACGTTCGTTGGTGGAAGCTGCACGTTGTAATGGTGGCACTTCAACATTAAATGGGTGTTTTTTTTTTTTACCCGTACTTGTCGTAAACGAGGCGTACTACTGCAATTCTTTAAGTGCCGCACTACAACGCAACAGGAGGCCAGGGTGGCCTATAACTGTTTGAAAAGTTTCGCCGTGGTTGAACCGAGCGATAGGTCGGTATTGCTTGTCTTGGGAAAAGATGAGACCATTGGTTTTGCAGAGATCTAACTTTATTGCATGTTTTGGTTTAAGCAAGGACGACGAGAAGTCTACACGCTTCGACTACACGCTTCGACAAGGGAGCCAATGTGTTGCACTACAAGACAACACACGAACGCTGCTTGGCGCTCACGATGCGAACGCGCAATGAACGTGGATGCAGCCAGCGCCTCTGGCGGTGGCGGCACGAAAGACTGACTTTGAGTCGCTGTTCATTTTCGCGAACGCGCCGCACTGTTCGCTGAAGGTCTGACGCCGGCGTTGACCTTGGCTGAGCTTGAAGGTTGAACGTACGCACACAGGTGTTTTTTGTGTTTGTATCGGGAGGAGCAGAGCTATCGCTGTAAAAACGAAGAGCCACGCATGGTAGCGGCTGTCGCAGTTTTATTCGTTCATCCACGGATGTTGAGCCCCAAGAGGCATGCCAATCAAATAGTAAATGGATGCGTTTGTGTTGGCGTACGGGACGTGAATGTCCACTCACTCGGTGATGATCACTTCACCTCATCGCGCAGCATGCTATCCACCAAGCCATGGCATATTCCAAGCAATGCCGCAGCAAGCCATATTAGAGGACTCCGCATAATAGTCATTGCGCTGTACCGCGAAACGCCATGCCGCTGCCAGTTCACATCACACCTCGCCTTAGCGGCATGCCCTGCGCTTCCATGCAGGACGTCGCACTATAATAAAACATATTTAGCGACGTCGTACAAAATAAAACGTTCATGCACCAGCTACTCGTTGCCATACTACTGCAATACTACAACGCTAAGCGTTGCATCGCGCCACTGGTAACTTGAAGGCATGCAGCGTCAAGTTTTAAGCTTTGCGAAGTTTTCTGTCCGGTTGTCGTAAGCTAGTGCGTTTTTAACACGCAGAAATTTTCACCCGAACCATGAGCCATCACAGTGGGTTGTGGTGTGTCACACTGACTCTCGCATCTTCGCAACCTGTCCGAGCTATCACCAGAACTCTGATATATATTCGCCTGGCTGCACCCCAGGAGGAGTCTGCAGTGTCGTGGCGGCACGTCTAGTTCTGGCAAACTTCTAAATCTCTCCATCGCACGCCTAAAGTTCATACCTGGCCCATTTTATTGTTCCAACATTCTAGCCCTTATTATATCATGCACAGCAAGCAGCATGAGGCCGTGCATTTTACCCCTGTTTATTTTTGCCCCGCGGTATTGAGTCACAGGGAAAAAAAAGAAAAAGAAGAAGAGGGAAGGATGGGTGGGAAGTATGGGTTCAGAGCTTGACTCGTCAGATCCAAGGATGCGTTGCTTCTACGAATTCGCTGAAAGCTTTCGCGTGTACGTTTATTTTAAAAAGCGCGAATTTCACATCTCGGAAGCCTGAGAAAAAGAAAAGAAGAAAAAAAGAGAAATCAAAATTGAGTTTGGACACTGCTCGTTTGACTCCGGGGAGCACTCAGACATCAAGAAGAAGAAGAAGAAGAGCAGGAGCTGCCTGTGCATAGCATACAGCCAGGAAAAAGCCAAACCGAACATATATTTTTCTTTATTATTATTTTTTCAGTCACACGCAAGGTTCCAGGAATCGCCTTTGGAAAAGGCAGGAAGCGCTCCCGGCGTCCCTCGGGAGTGAGGGGATTGAGAAAGAGAGAGAGAGAGTTTTCATGAGGAATATGGCCGAGGTGAGAGAGAATAAGTGAGGGAGGTGACCAACCCCACAGGGACAGGGCGGGCGACATGTGTTTGAAATGTGCCGGAAAATGAAAGTGCGATGGCAGGGCACAGCCCGCGGATACAGTGCTGCTCTGTATGGCATGCATTCGTTTGTATGTGTTTACGCGTCTGCGGCGCCCGTCCGCCTGTCAGGCCTGCCTTTACGCGAGTGAGCACACGCTTGCACACGTCGGGGTGTGTTTTCGGCGCGTACGTGTTCGCATGTCTTTGCGGCGGAGGTTTGAAAAAAACAAACAAAATGAAAAATGCCCCTCTGGTAAGATAACTTGTTTAAATATTTGCGAGTAAATGACGCAGGATGATGAGAGCGAGTAAAAAAAAATAAAAGAAAGAGAAGCAAGCACTGGCACGGATGGCCTACCCGCAAATGGCACTGCTTGCATGGCTGCGTGTCTGGTTGCCTGCAGATAAAAACTAGAGCGAACAGTAACACCACTCCGCCTTAGCTTCGCCGTCGCGGTGCGGGGAAATCAAAGTCCAGGAAAGCTAAGAGATAAACACAGCAAAGAAAGAAAGAGAGAGAGAGTAAAACAGGATGAACTACAAGAAAATTTACCCCTGTCACACGGCAAATCTAATGTCATTTACAACAAATGACATTAGGTGAACTTAATGTCATTTTACCTGCCTGGTGTCACACGACGAAAACAAATGACATTTTAAAATGATGACCATGACCTTAGCACTCCGGAGCCGTGACGCTGGGAGAAATAAAAATCTATTAAAACTTGCATCTCACATGCGTGTATCCTAGAAAATAATTTTCTATCACTAAAAAGCTGCTCGAAGCCGTTTTACACAACTTGCCACAGCTGTACGACACAAACGAAGTCAAGCCAAGAACCAATCGAAAACCAACATTGCCGACGATATGACCGGGCGTGCGTACAGTGAACTAAAGCGTGCGAGCACGACTGACACTCCGGCTGCAGAAATGAGATGGCGGCAGCTAATTCGTGTAGTCACCACCTTGATCACCAAAACACGTGCAATCGGACGATCAACACCCGCCATACGGGCAACAGCAAGAGAGCACAAATGAAACATGGCCGGCGTCCAGCCGCTGTAGTTGAGAGTAGCTTTCCTTTAGGAACTTTCGCGCGTGCTGTTACGTGATCAAACCAGTAATAAGTTAATCTAGTAAAGAATAAGATATTTACGAATTACAAAAGTTACGCATACATAAGTCAACAGTTATCTCCCTAAAAGGTCCCTGGTGTCGAGACTATGCATTCGGTCCAAAATCGAATGCGAATGTTTGTTTGTTTGTTTGTTTGCCCTGAGTTTCGGGAACTCATTCGACTGGAAATGTCATTTTCATCGAATGGCATTAGTTTCCCCGTGTGACAGCAAACAAATGACATTACAAACGAATGACATTAGCTGTAAATGACATTAGATTTGCCGTGTGACAGGGGTATAAAAGGGAGGCAGAGCTAGTAAAAAGAAGGTGCAAAAGGTTAAGAAATAAGCATATAAAGAGAAGTTAGGAGAGCATCTATGACAGGGCGGGGTGAGCAGTGAAAAGAGGGCGACACGGGCGCGTCGTTCCCGACGGTGGCGCCTCTGCCGGTGTCGGTGGTCGTACCCCGCGGCGCAGCGACTGAGAGTCCCGTCAAGTCGACCTCAAAGGCGACCGGTCTTCGGAGGACTCCCCGTGGAGCTTCTCTACTTCTCTTGGTCAGCACTATGCTTGGGCCGGCTTTATTATGCCGCGCACTTTAATAAATGCAGAAATGAAAGTACCTGTGGTGTCCCGCTATATTTCTGTACATCTTTTTACGTTTGTGCATGCCAGGGGCCTCAAACTCAACTCTGTTAACGAGCCGCAGTCACGAAATTTAGTCTCCCGATGGGCCGGAATAGTGAAGAAGTTTAGAGAGCGAGACAGAGAGGGTTGGGGGGGGGGGCAGTTTGAGGAAGGAAGGAAACAGAATGAGAGAAGGCAGGGAGGTTAACTAGAAAAGTTCCGGTTGGCTAAAGATAAGAAGAAGAAAAAGAAAAAAAATTCGGCAGATCCCTTGTGTTGTGGGAATCGGTTTCATGCGAAGCACTCAGCGAGTACTTCTACCTCTATGCCGTATTTTATGACATTGAGGCAAGCGTTACGAGGTGGATCGACCTTTTTTGCAAGTGGTGTAGTAGCTGTGTGCATATCCTGGGATTACCAGGCACGTCAACAACAATGGCGTTTAAATGGTAACTTATGGTGCGACGTAACGTAAGCCCTCACGTTAGAGTATATACGTCAGTATTATCGAAACTAAGTGCACTTTGTGATGCAATCATGTGAATTTCATGCGTAACTTTCGTTAATGTATTCCTCCGGGGTCGAGCAATGCTTCATTATAGCTTGCCGAATCATAGGAATTTAAATGTGTGAAGAGGTTTATTGGTCGTTGAAAGACGTAATGGTCTTCAGCGGCAAGCGAGCGAGAAGAAGCGTCCAGAGGCACAGCGGCGATCCGAAACACGAGCCGAGCGAGCCGAGCGTTGGCGATGCTGCTGGATGGAGGCGCATCTTCTTCTTCACAATCGCCCCCGCTGAAAAAGGAGCCATCCTGGCGACCTAAGAAGTTTCAGGTAGAGGCTCATGGTACGGCTTGAGGCGGGAAACATGGACGATGTCACGTCCACGCCGGCGCATGTCATCCGATCGAGAAACTGGCTCGATAAGAAAATTAACTGGAGAGGTTTTCTCCAAGATGGTGTAAGGGCCCTCGTACCTTGGAACGAGCTTCGAGGAGAGTCCCGGAGTCTGGTATGGGACAGAGAGCCATACGAGAGACCCTGGGGCATAGCTAGGGTCTGGAAGTGAAGTGCTGCGGTTTTCTTTCTGTCGTTGCTGCTCTTGCGAGGTAAACGTGCGGGCGAGCTGGCGGCACTCTTCGGCTTGTCGAGCAGCTTCGGAGACAGGTGGACACTCGGAAGCATCAGGACGGTAGGGAAGTAGGGTGTCAATAGTATGTGAAGGCTCGCGTCCGTAAAGGAGAAAGAAAGGCGAAAATCCGGTAGTTTGTATCGCGGTGTTGTATGCGAATGTTACATAAGGGAGAACACGGTCCCAGTTGGTATGGTCAGATGCGACGTACATCGAGAGCATATCACCCAGGGTGCGGTTAAACCGTTCCGTGAGCCCGTTAGTCTGCGGGTGGTATGCTGTGGTTGTCCGATGAATGACGTGGCATTCCGAGAGCAGAGCTTCGACGACCTCGGAGAGAAAAGCGCGGCCTCTGTCACTAAGGAGCTCTCGAGGGGCGCCATGTCGAAGGATAAAGTGACGTAAAATGAAAGAGGCGACATCCCGAGCGGTAGCGCTAGGCAAAGCGGCAGTTTCGGCGTAGCGTGTCAGGTGGTCGACAGCCACGATAATCCACCGGTTGCCATCTGCGGTCATTGGAAGGGGACCGTAGAGGTCAACGCCGACGCGATCAAATGGCTTGGCAGGGCATGGAAGCGGCTGCAATGCGCCGGTCGCACGTAAAGGTGTCGATTTGCGTCGTTGGCAGTCAGGACAGCACTGCACGAATTTCCGCACAAAATTGTACATGCCGCGCCAGTAATAGCGATGGCGAAGGCGCTCGTATGTCTTGAACACCCCGGCATGGCCACATTGCGGATCGTCGTGAAGAGAGGCGCATACTTGTGATCGCAAGCTGCGTGGAATGACCAATAGCCATCGGCGGCCATCGGCAGCGTAGTTGCGGCGATGAAGCAGTTGATCGCGGATGGTGAAATGGGAAGCTTGACGACGGAGGGATCGAGATACAGGAATGGTGGATGTTCCACATAGATAATCAAGAAGAGAAGCGATCCACGGGTCACGACGTTGTTCGGTGGCAATGGAGTCGAGATCGAGAGATGACAAGGGGTGGACGCATGTGGTTGCGCACGCTGGATCTGGCGGTAAAGGTGAGCGGGAGAGGGCGTCAGCGTCAGAGTGTTTGCGTCCGCAGCGGTATACGACGCGAATGTCGTACTCCTGGATGCGAAGTGCCCATCGCGCTAGGCGGCCAGAAGGGTCTTTCAACGTGGCGAGCCAGCAAAGCGCGTGGTGATCGGTTACTAGATCGAACGGGCGGCCGTATAAGTACGGCCGGAACTTTCCAAGCGCCCACACCAGAGCCAAACACTCTTTTTCAGTCACGCTGTAATTCGTTTCGGCTTTCGTCAGCGTGCGACTAGCGTAGGCGACGACGTATTCGGAATAGCCGGGCTTTCGTTGAGCGAGGACAGCGCCAAGCCCGACCCCGCTGGCGTCTGTGTGTACTTCGGTAGGAGCCGTCGGATCGAAGTGACGAAGAATAGGTGGGGAAGTGAGCAGGCGGCGCAGTGTAGCGAAGGCTACGTCACATGCAGAGGACCAGGAGGAGAGGTTCACGTCGCCGCGAAGAAGCTGGGTTAACGGTGACATGATGGATGCAAAATTTCGAACAAAGCGCCGGAAATAGGAGCATAGACCTACAAAACTTCGAAGTTCCTTCATGGTCGTGGGCTTAGGGAATTCCGCGACTGCACGAAGTTTTGCAGGGTCAGGTAATACGCCCTGTTTGGACACGATGTGGCCTAAGATGACGAGCTCCCGGGCAGCGAAGCGGCATTTCTTGAGGTTAAGCTGAAGGCCAGCGTTGGTCAGACAAGTCAAAACGTGCCTGAGGCGACGGAGGTGTGTAGGGAAATCATGGGAGAAAACCACGACATCGTCGAGGTAACACAGGCACATAGACCACTTTAGACCACGTAGTGTATTATCCATAAGTCGTTCAAACGTAGCAGGCGCGTTACAAAGTCCAAAGGGCATGACGTTAAACTCGTATAGGCCATCAGGTGTAATAAACGCAGTCTTCTGGCGATCGGCTTCAGCCATAGGAACTTGCCAATAGCCAGACCGCAAGTCCAGTGACGAGAAGAATTCTGCTCCGTGAAGGGTGTCAATGGCGTCGTCAATGCGCGGCAAAGGATAGACGTCCTTGCGGGTTATCTTATTCAAACGACGGTAGTCCACGCAAAACCGGATAGATCCATCTTTCTTACGCACCAGTACGACAGGAGACGCCCAGGGACTGTGCGATGGTCGAATAACGTCTCTACGAAGCATGTCTTCGACTTGGTTGTTAATGACGCGGCGCTCTTCAGCGGAGACGCGGTATGGTCTTTGAAGCAGCGGCTGGTGTAAACCGGTGTCGACGTAATGTTGTACTTGCGACGTGCGGCCCAGTTGAGGTTGCGACACATCGAAAGAATTCCGGAACTCGTGCAGAAGAGCAAGTATAGGTCAGCGTGTTCGGCAGGGGTGAGGGTATCGGCGATGGCACTGGAAAATATATCACTGGGTGACTCCCCGAGTGCCGACAGGGCATTTGGTGGGTCGCAGCAGTCATCCGGGACGTCAACCAAAGACGAAGAGTCGAGATCTCCACGCGGCCGAGACATTCGCCTGCAAGCAGCGTGACAGGTGCAGAGAGCGGATTCAAGACGAATACATTGCTGCTGCCGGCGGCGATGTCAATCGTTGCGAAAGGTAGCGGCAGAGCTCTACGACTCGTGAAGACATCGGACGGCGTGAAAAAGACTGTAGCGTCGGTGTGGGCGTTGCAGGAAACAGGGACCAGTGCGAAAGTGCCAGGCGGAATGTCGGTATCCTCACGAACGAGCAGCTTGGGCGGCTGATGAAGAGCGTCAAGTAATGTGGCGTCACACAATGGGGAAAACTCAACTTCGGCGCGTGCGCAGTCGATGACGGCATTATGGCGGGATAGGAAGTCCCACCCGAGGATGACGTCATGCGAACAGGCAGAAAGGACAATGAACTCAACGATGTACAGATTGCCTTCAATGACCACTCTTGCAGTGCAGGCTGCGAGAGGCGTCACTTGCTGCGCGCTTGCGGTGTGGAGCGACAGTCCCGAAAGCGGCGTCGTTACCTTTCGTAATACACGGCAGAGATTAGCGGCTATGACAGAAACGGCGGCGCCGGTGTCCACAAGGGCAAAAGTACGAACACCTTCAACAGTTATGGCGACCACGTTAGTTGGGGAGGAGTGAGGGCTTGGACAGTTCGGAGATGGCGCAGTTCTTGCCTCTTGAACTGCGGCGTTTAGTTTTCCTGGTCGGAGGGTCCGGGCCGGCGACGCATGGGGGACGGCGATCGCCGCCGAGGAGATGGTGAGCGCTGCGGCTGGAAGTCAGGGCGGTGAGTAGGGGCATCGCGCGGTGATGGGCCAGGAATGTATTGGAGGAAGGGCTGGCTTCCGGCTTGCGACGACCGGGCACGGTCGCCGAAAGTTTGGGGGTGACGGCGGCAATAGCGGGCGACGTGTCCAGGAGTGTAGCAGGCGTAGCAAATCGGTCGATTATCAGGCGTCCTCCATGGATTGGCGATTGTCGGTGCTGCCCAAGTGGAAGGATAGACAGACGGTTGCGTGGGCTGCGAGTGCGTAGTGTAAGGTGGTTGCGGAAGCCTACGCAGAACGTCAGCATACGTGAGGGGCGCGGCTACAGGCTGCACGGCTTGCGCATAGGCGACAGGAGCGGCCACAGGCTCCGATGCACGCGCGTAGTGAACAGGGCTGGATGGAGGCGGCTCGCGGCGCGCAAGGGGAACAGCGTGGGCAACCTCCTCCGAAATAACAGTGCGGAGCGGGGTGGGCAGACGGGTGGTAGGCTCGTGAGTAAAAGGCATTAAGGAAAGTTAGCGGGCAACTTCCTCGCGGACGAAGTCTCGAACCTGCTGAAGCAACGTCTAATGGTCAGGCATGGTGTCGAGACTGCACAACGACTCGCCACCCCGTGGAGGCTGCCGAGTCAGAGCGCGCTGCTTCTTCAACTCGTCGTAGCTCTGACACAAGCTGACGACTCCTGAAACTGTGCCCGGATTCCTAGCCAAGAGCATTTGGAATGCGCCATCGTCAATGCCCTTCAGGATTTGTTTGATCCTGTCAGCTTCGGGCATGGTGTCGTTGACACGTCGACAAAGGTCGACGACGTCCTCAATATAGCTTGTGAAGCTTTCTCCAGTCTGCTGTGAGCGGACGCGCAAGCGTTGCTCTGCGCGCTGCTTGCGGACAGCTGGTCGACCGAATACTTCAGAGCAGGACGTCTTGAAGACGGTCCATGTGGGGATGTTCTGTTTGTGGTTGTTGTACCACAATTCGGCGACGCCAGTGAGATAAAATATGACGTAGCCTAGCTTGTCGGGGTCATCCCACTTATTATGCGCGCTCACCAGTTCGTAGTGGTCAAGCCAGTCTTCCACGTCGGTCTCATCTGCACCGCTGAAGACCTTTGGGTCCCGGAGCCGAGGAAGCCCGGTGCAGGTGACGGACAGGGACGAAGGCGCCGGTGGGTTTGCGTGGTCAGTCATGATCGGCGGTAGCGTCCGGCTACGCAGCTCCAGGGTGTAGCGACGGGGATGAACAGCACCCTCCACCAAATGTGAAGAGGTTTATTGGTCGTTGAAAGACGTAATGGTCGTCAGCGGCAAGCAAGCGAGAAGAAGCGTCCAGAGGCACAGCGGCGATCCGAAACACGAGCCGAGCGAGCCGAGCGTTGGCGATGCTGCTGGATGGAGGCGCATCTTCTTCTTCACAAATGTAATGTTTGTTCTACTGATATAAAAGCGGAGCCAACACTGGAACCACATACGTTAATCTGATTTGACGCCTGTATCTTAGGGAGTACATATGTAGTGTTTATTGCTTTCTTGTAAAATAAGATAGCCAGCACCACAACCACAGTTGACGTTGCACTGACATTACAGCTGCATAGGCTATTTTTCCAAACCAGTTCATAGACCTGGCGCTGTTCTGTGGTAGAATACGCGATTGCCACGCAGAATGCTTGGGCTGGATTCCTGCTAGGATTCCAATTTTTATTCCTTGCATTCGTCGGGTCAACGCTGCCGATGTCAATGTTTCTTAACGCTCTCACATTTAAACTACCAATGTCCGTTCTCGCCATTCCTGGGTATATATAAACTGTCAATCACCTGTGGCTCATACCCGTACACCGCGGCCCGTGGTAAATGGGTATGTGCCACACGTGTCTGGAGGAAAGGGTTTGGCGACGTACGCGACAGGATTTTCACGTTATTCATGTTATGACCCGGCAGTCATATTCGTCAAATACTATTACCGTCCGATGCCAATTTTGGTCTACACCAAATTAAGGAAGCGATCATGAGAACACCCAGACGTAGGCGGCCAGATAGATAGATAGATAGATAGATAGATAGATAGATAGATAGATAGATAGATAGATAGATAGATAGATAGATAGATAGATAGATAGATAGATAGATAGATAGATGGATAGATGGATAGATAGATAGATAGATAGATAGATAGATAGATAGATAGATAGATAGATAGATAGATAGATAGATAGATAGATAGATAGATAGATAGATAGATAGATAGATAGATAGATAGATAGATAGATAGATAGATAGATAGATAGAAACGCTCAAAGTGCCAAAACGGTTCGCCAAGAAATGCTTCGCATTAAAAAAAAGAGAGAGAGAGAGAGAAGCAGTGAATTCACTGCAGCGTGCGGGACTGCACCATAAGTCAGAGGCGTTCGCACAAGCCCGTCGTCCTCAAAAGGCACAGGGGTGCCTTCACTGCCTTGTGGGCAGTCGAGAGATGTGGACGGTGTTGTATTAGCACCTTCACGGAAAGTGGCCGACCATCCAGTCGCAGTGCGTTGGAAAGTACTTGTCTCTCAGAGGCAAATCGAGAAGAGTGGCACAGCGAGTGGTCGACGTTTTCTTCGATGCCGCAAACGTCAGTCATTCAGACTGACGTTGTATATGCCTTCGTGAAGGAAACCCCCAGAGAAATGTCGATTAACGTTGCCGCCTGAAAGAAGGCCTTTCCCACATCTCAAGCACGGGTAATTTCTGAAGAGAATTTGACGTTGGGTTTCAAGAAGCATATCGTTATTGATATCCGGAACGACTGAAATCTGTATGCCGATTCTGACATCTGGAGTTTTTATTCCACGGTTATGTTCTAACACATGGTGACCGGATGGGTGTCTCACGCACAAAAAAACAAAAAACAAAAAAAGACTTGAGATCAGTGTACGGAAGCATTGGAACGTTGTAATGGGTCGTCCTCTTCAGCGCCTTCTAGTGGGTCGCCCTATTCTTGGAGAGCACGCCCCTCGTGCTCTTGCTCGTGAGAGTCTGCGAGTCTGCGCTCTGTCGTTACTGTCGTCGCTGCGCATCGTCGCCGTCGATCCCGCCGTCAATAAACGCCTTTACAAAGTGGTGGAGGTGCTGGGTATCGATCCCCGTACCTCTCGCGTACCTCTCGCCTTTACATCAGTTACGTCTGTGTAGCTCATGAACATACTTATTGGGACAAAAAAAAGGGGGGGGGGGGCGGCGGGACGAAGAGACTCATGGGCGGGCCGGACCACTATAGCGAAAGGTCTGCGGGCCGCGTGTTTGAGACCCTTGGTGTATGCTGTCATTTTTGTCTTTCGTTGCACCATTGAAGAGTCGTCTTCTAAAGCAATATTCGCGCAAGAGGCTGTTTGATGTACTACACGGCGAAGCGGCGTCATTAATCTGAATGTTCGATTTATAGCAGATGCATTGAAAGTGCCCTTCCATGTATTTCCCATACCTTTATCCTGTGGTTTTGGGACGTTAAACCCCAGATATTATTATTATTATTATTATTATTATTATTATTATTATTATTATTATTATTATTATTATTATTATTATTATTATTATTATTATTATTATTATTATTATTATTATACCTTTATATGATATGAGCTGTTTATATTACATCGGTACTACGTACACGGTTACGTATACAAATTACGCCTGGACACGTAATCGAAACATAGATAGGAAGTCAAGGTTGTTTGATACAGCTCAACACGTTATTTAAACGTTACGTGGACAATTGCAGCGCGCGCCAACGCAGCCGCCTAAAAAATTTCCAGGGACTTATTATGTGGCGTCATCAACAAAGATCACAAATTGTATTCCTATCACTACAAGAGTAATTCATAACTTCGCCATCATACGGCTTAGATACCAATGTTCGCACGAGAGGCACAGTAGACAAGTTATTCTACATACGCACAAACATTTGTATGTATGTATGTATGTATGTATGTATGTATGTATGTATGTATGTATGTATGTATGTATGTATGTATGTATGTATGTATGTATGTATGTATGTATGTATGTATGTATGTATGTATGTATGTATGTATGTATGTATGTATGTATGTATGTGCGTGTGCGCGCGTCTTTCTGCGTGGTGTGACGCACACTAAATCTTCCGTAAATGAGGAGGACATTAGTACGACAGCAGCGGCCTTGTCGAAATTTGTGACTCGTTGGTGCAGAAACTTCACGTTGGCGTCGCCACTGTGATCCCGCATTTGTGCCCGTTATAGCTTAATGCCCCTCGCACCACATTTCGACCTATCTCTTTAACGTTACAGGTTTATATACACACCACCTTCGAAATATTTCTCTCAAGTGTCTTATGTTAAAGAACAACTGAAAATGAGCCTGTGATCCGACACTCTCTTACTTAGCGGTTATTCCGGGCTCTTCCGACAACGTGGGCATGTTATCAACCGTGGGAACATAGGTCACTGATCTGCTTAGCTGCTCTCCAGGTCTCACACGCGTACTCAAAAAGCTGCAAACCGTAATTACCCAAAATGACCCACCCACTCGGGTGATATTTTACTCATACGACGACTACTCTTTCCAAATACTTCCGAGCAACGCGTTTCAAGCCTCTAGCCGCCTCGTTAAACAAACAGGCGCTCTATGCGCCTCACTGCCGATGTGATATACGAGCTCTAGATGCTAATGTTGCTGGGCAGCGCAGCCTGCTGCCGATGTCGGGTAATCGATAAAAGCGTACGGGACTGCTTTGTTTACTGCAGGGTTCGCGCCACATTTTGCTCTTCTCTTCTGTTATTCATTTTTGTTATTTTTTGAACAATTTATTTTTTTTTTCATTTCGATAATGAATGGAGTCGTAACAGAACCATCTTAATTACGGGTTGCCAGGCGAAACGGGTCGAAAGCTTGTTTCTGCGTGCGTTAATTTTTCTCGGTTCATTTACGGGTCATTCATGAGTTATTTAGAATAACAGGTTCTCGATCAAACCGGCACCCGAGGTCTCGCTACGAAACGGAATTATTAAGAAATTTTGTGTTATACGTGAAAACCATATTACAATAGGTAAACGCGGTTATGCTGCCTATTCCATGCTGCTGGTCACTCAGTGGCGTAACTAGAGTGCACTCTAGCGTAACTATACGACGTATTTCGCATTTCACATTGTTAGTTGTATGCTGTGCCGCTCACCAACTGCTCGTAATTGACGTTTGAAATTGTGTCGCTTTTGCGCAGTTTCCGCCATTTTCCATTCGGAACCTTCCACACTTATATAGGATTAGGTACTTTTTATGTCGGTCTGCTCACGACATCTTAAATAAAAAAAATATGTGCAATGGAAAACGAAGCAGCTTGCTAAGGCATGTTCTTTGTCTGCCTGTAATCTCACGTCACTGCGATTCGCGCTTGGTGATCGGATTTGCGGTCATGTAAGCTTGAACTGCACGAGAACTATGACAGAAACCTTGTCTTTATAGGCGTGTGTTCTCTGTCAGTTTCTTTCTTTCTTTCTTTCTTTCTTTCTTTCTTTCTTTCTTTCTTTCTTTCTTTCTTTCTTTCTTTCTTTCTTTCTTTCTTTCTTTCTTTCTTTCTTGTCATATCGACGGCTCCCCATACGATGGACGATGCTTGACAGGGGCGCTTGCAGGATGTAATATCCGCATACCACTGGGTGCTGCTGCTGCTACACTGGATGTAATATAACAGGCGCCCAACTTGCGAAACATTCTTGACGAGTATGGGACCTAGATGTGTCGTCAGGGGGTCGTGAAAGAGATCTCGAGCGTCTGCGTCTCTGTTTTTTTCTTTTGCTTCTTTTTTTACCTCACCTCTAGTATCTCTTTTCATCTATTACTTTTCCTTTCTTTCGGGTGCTTCGATTTCTTGCAATGTAATCGCAGCTGGTCCCTCTGGCAATCAATTTTACCGTTGGTAGGAAGCGATGTTGAAACGGCCACCGGACACTGACGCTGCGGTCGCCTTGCTGTCAGCGTGATTTCCGCCTAGCTTTTGCCCAGTGCCGGATATTGATGCAGGGAAATCTTTTCCTTTTTCCTTGTTTTTTTTTCTTTCAGTAAACTTTTCCTTTCGTGTCGTTTCCCGTGGTTAAAAAAATAACACCCACCTCAACAAGGTTCCCTCCGTTTCAGCACGGCATTGCAGCTTTATGAATCCGTCGCGCAAGCAAAGCCATTGTGGTGTTTCAGATGTTCCAAAGGGGGGACAGCGTGTATCAGACTTTACAAAGTGAGTAAGAGCAGAATTTCTTGTAGTTGAAACTATGAGCGAGCTATTGAGTGAGGGAGAGAAAGAGAGAATTAATAGATAAAATGCAGGGAGGTTTAATATACTAAACATTTAAGACAGCGCAAAAGACAGAGGACCAGTAGCAGAAGGATACATACAACAGCGCTTTTGTCTGTGTCTTTTTACTGGTCTTCTATATCTTCGGCTGTTTTAAGTTTCTAGTATGCCATAGCACCTCGACCAAACATCCACATTTCGACCTTAACCAGAGACCAGTTGGCCACTCTGCACTGGTGAATGGGACAAGGTGGAAAAAGGATAAATAGAATGATAGAAAGATGGACGGACGGACGGACTTATCCTGACGGAACGGGACGAAGCAGGCTGACAGCTAACTGCATTGTACTGGTTCCGCGTGGGGGGCGTCATGTGTTGTGCATGGGTTTCTATAATACAGCTTGTCTGTGGGCAGCCTGGAAAAGTTATCTTAAAGTGCTCCTAGGTCACTCCGAGTTCAAAGACGAGAGAGTGGTTTCTCTCGCTTTCACTACCCTTCCTACAGGCGCCATCTTCTACTCGACACTTATTTCTTTATAAAGCGCGTGTACAATGTGGGCGCTAAGCGTTCAGCCTATCGGGATTTGGTGCTTTTCGACTACACGCTGTTATCTCCGCTTGCGCAGTCCAAAACGCACAAAACGAAGTGAAATCAGTTGATCGCGCACGGTAGTCATGCGAGGTAAGGCAGAACGAGCGTGCGACTGAAGGAAGGAAGGAATACAAAAGGGAGAAGGCGGGGAGGTTAACCAGACAGCAGTCCGGGTTGGCTACCCTACGCTGGGGGAAAGGTGAGTGAAAATATGGAAGAGACAGACTGCATAGCAAAGCAGGGTATGATACAATTCACAACTGACATCCCTCGTATAGGGACTAATCGAGATCATATTTCCTCGTGACGTCACGTGAACAGGCTGTTGACGTCACTAATTATGCCGAAGAGACGGGAAACGCCAGCAGAGAGTAACGCACTCGTTCTTTGTATTTTCAGAGGTTGTTTAAGGACCCTTTGAGGCAGTATAAGTGAATATCGCTGCCACTATTGAACACCGGGCCTGCTTATTGCGTCAAACATGGAAAACTTGAGCGTCTCTTTTCCTCATCCTACCTTCATCTTCGTGCACATCTTTTTCTTCTTTTTCTGCGTGCGTTGCCATGGTTCCTTGCACGGACGATCACGCTATTTGTGCCTGGAGCAAGCAGCCTGAGACGCCATCAACGTTACTTGCTCTATACGAATGAGAGAAGCGCCGTAGTTGCGCTGTTCACGCACACGCGGTTAGAATGACTGCTCGTGCGAGCACGGGATTGGTCGGTTGTCGAGGGGATCCGTGAGTGGACGCTGCTATTCCCCTGCACTTATTTAAAAAGAAATAAAAAAAAACACATCTTTTTTTGTTTACTTTGGTTTATGTGTTCTCTACGAATCGGTGCGCTCACTGACCGTCTCGTAGCACTTCGTGCGTAACGAGTTATGATAGCGTCGTTCCTATGTCCTTTCCACGCCTTACAGAGCAGCGTCTTCCTTTTTGTTGGGTTTTTATATATAGTATCGTGCAGGGATGTATAAGCCGAGACGCAAATATGGGGGTTTAACAGCGTACTTTGTACTTACGCTAGTGAAAGTACGCTCACTGTATTATAAAGCGGAAAACAGCGCGTCTGCTGCCACAATGACAGCATTTTGATTTCATGTGTTCCAGGCTAACATTAGTACGATTCTAAATGACACCAGTCGACTATCCTTTCCTCTAAAAAGAGGCAGATTCGGGGCGCTCACATAAATCATGAACATAACAAGAAGTGTATGCATCGTATGATAATACAAATTAAGGCATTCGTCTATGCAGTCCTCATGGTTTATACCTGCACGTATTTCTTTCTTGCTTTGACTGCACTGCACACTACTGAGAGTGCAGATGGTGCGGGTAAATGGACCCAGTGAACGGAAAATTGCACCAAATACAAACGAAAAAAGAAAGCCATTGCTGCATTACTACGTAGCGTGACTGAGTTTAAGTGCAGCAGTGTGGTATTGCATCACAGCACTTTATTTTTCTTCAGCCACGTTGCTCCATCCGACGCTTACAGAAGAGTTCGGTCAGATGCGACTGTAGAATAGGCTCGAGGTGATACTGCAATGCCTCGATAAGTGACGATAACGTCGAATGTGAAGTCGTATCCGGTGGGCAAACTGGCGGTGTGAATGGCTCTAGAAAAACCTCATCCTTGGCTTCAGAGAGAGAGAGAGAGAGAGAGAGAGAAAGAAAGTCACCCGGTCCCTCACTCATTTGCGTAAGGCGACTCGAATTCGAAAGCCATCTTTTTCTTCTCGGTTGAATGTATTGATTCCGCGATGCAATTCCGGACGCATTTAAACAACAACAAAATAAATAAATAAATAAATAAATAAATAAATAAATAAATAAATAAATAAATAAATAAATAAATAAATAAATAAATAAATAAACGGGATAAGGTTACTTGAAGCACATTCCGGTGCTCCTCGATTCAAAGCTTGCTCGTGTTCTGTACAAAGTGTGCAGCACGTACTGATGTGTTACAGGTCTATCGAAAAAAAAAAAAAAAAAACTGAAGCAAAAGTGACAGTTGACGGAGACACGAGAGGAGCGGTAAAGGAGGACACGAAGTCTTGCACAAGCAGATCTTATACGCACAGTGTACAGGCCACTTATCGACGCCTCATCTGGCGTTAACGCACTTCTGTGTACGCACGCTAATTTGAGCCGAGCCGTCCCCTGCAGTCACACCGTAAAAAAAAAGGGGGTCCGGCCGCCTCGCCAAAATCTATCGAGGAATCTTTCACGCGTGGAGACCTTCGCCTCCGTCCCCGTACACAGTGCGTGCGTATCTGTGTCCGAAAAAAAAATAATAACGAAAGTGTGAGACGCGATCAACACGACCTGCACTGATAGTGCAGAGGAGTGAGCTGCGTGTGTATACGTGTATGTGGTTTGTGAGACGAAAGAGGAGAAGGACGGGAACTACGCAGTTCGGTGTTAGGTCGCCGCAGCCGACGGAAGTCCCAATCGGGCATAGAAGTTCTCACGGTCCTGCGTGGACTAGCGCAATGGGAGCGGCCGTCGGCATCGAGCTAGAGAACAAGTGTGCCGCCGCCACCTGCCGCCGGCGCAGGTAGACTTTGTACGGGTTTTGCATTGCACGTCGTGAGGATCGGCGCAGTGCAAAAGCGCGGAAGCTCCTGGCGCTGTCGATCGGCGCTGCTTGCTGCCAGGCGTGCACGGTATGCATTGCTCCACGGCCGTGCCATCTCCCTTACTCTGAATGCGCGCTACCTCTGGACTGCGCCGGCGCATTCCATGTTTTCGCGTCTATAACCCTTTTCGTGTTAGGCGCATTCGTATTAGGCGCATTCGAAGAGACACGTAGCATGCCGTGCTCCTTTTCTCAGTACCCGGCAAAAATATAGCTGTCACACCTATACATATGGAAGCGCTGAAACCTTTGTGCTTATGTATGTTCGAGATTGAATTTTCTTTGTTTGCCCATTGGTTACACGGGAAGGGCAGAAGAAAAAAGGTTGCATAAGCACCTTGAGTAGGCCGCTAGCCTTTATTACACAAGCAGCAGTATACAATCTATTCTAGTGGCAATACAATATCATCGCAAAAAGGTGCCTTTTGTCGACCTTCATTTTCCTGCGCGTGCTCGTATACCGTACCTCTCGTATATAGGACACCCCGGCAACAGGGTGGCCAAAAAGGCACCTTTTTGCTGCACCGCTTGTGCGCTCTACTTTGCAATGATGTCCAACCAACTAGCCCAACAATTTTTTTCATTGACCTGATATAAGGAGACGTTGGCGCATAAGGCGCCGGCTACTGCTTAGCTCTTTAAGGGGTCAAACGTAGAACATACGGAGTCCCAAGAGTGCTTATAAAACAGCATTCTCTTAGTAATATCAGATTACAACAAATACGCAGCACGTAAAATACACAACTTAAATAACACCATGACACTACAATATAACGTCTCGAAAATACGAAGAATAATGTCCCCTTACATGTAGTTATGAAGGGCTGCAGACATCAACTACTCTTCTAGAGAAACGCAGTTAGACCGTTGATTTATATTACCGCACCTAACTATATTATCTTGCCTTGCTGTTGCCGGGGTGACCTGTATACGACGAGGTACGGTATACGAGCACGGGCTGTAGTTCGACCCCCCCCCCCCTCCACCCCTCCCCCACCCTGGCGACGAAGTACCGTGGGAGTCTACGCCACTGGTGGCGGTGAGGTCGGTGTTTGTGCGTGGCTGTTTACGTCTGTCTGACAGAAGCCGGCTGTATCGCACCGGCTGCCGGTTTAGCCTCCTCCGTGGCGGCGATGGGCATTGTTCTTCCGTGACTACGGTGGTTGTAGGGCGTCGATCCATCCGCCGTCTGCACTGCGCGATGGGTACGTCGCGGTTCCTCTTTCCGAGGCCGCGGTAGGATGGCTAGCCGCGGTCTCGTGTCCGTGCACGCAGCTGCTGCGTGCCGTGGACGTGTCAGCCTTGCACCGACGTGTTGCCGGGTGCGCCTGTGCATGCAGATAGACGGTAACACCGAGTAGACTCGTTGGCGTACCTGCGCACTAAGACACGCCAAAAAAAGAAAAAAAAAAGTCCGCCAGTTCCACGCCGTGAGAACAGCCGGACAGCGAAGCTGTAATGATGATGACGATGACTTTCGGTACAAAAAGTCGTCATAGTCATAATCATTTCGAGCATACTCATCATCATTTCGCTTTACCTATTTGTTTATTTACTCCCCCATCTGGTCACGTGACCTGCGTGACTGCTACTGCTACTACTACTACTACTACTACTACTACTACTACTACTACTACTACTACTACTACTACTACTACTACTATGCTACTACTGCTACTACTACTACTACGACGGCGACGGCACTCGGTAGACTAATACAACCTCGCTGTAGAAATCATGGTGAGCCAACTCACGTTGTTGCATGGGAGAGGTCAACAGCTCTTTCATATCATCGAGATTTAAGGAAGAACATGTAGGTATTATAACAGCGCAACCAACGTTAGCCCACGCTTACTATAATGTGGTTAGTCTGGGTCATCAATTAGCCGACATATATCAACACTTGTCGATACTTACCAATAGTTAAGACGATACCCGCCACCATTAATGATCATTTAGCTAAATTTAGCCAGCATCAACCAGCACTAGATGACATTGGTCATTGGTTAATCTACACTGGGCAATGTCTGGTAGTGCCAACTACCACTGTTAACCCTTCAGAAATTGCGGAAACGAAGGACGGGGGGTTCGAGGTCATATGCTCGAATATAAGAACGCTTCACAAGTGATCGAGCTTTTCTTTATGGGCGATCAGGCCGTAATATAATATTTCAGGCATTTTCAGCGCTTAATGGCATTAAGGAAATATGCATGCGAAAATGCATGCGAAAATGCCCGTGTGCTTAGATATGGGTTCAAATTAACTAGCTAGTTTATCTCAGCAAGTTGTGCAAGACCAACTAGACCAACGACTAATTCTTCTTAAGTACCCCAGTCGGTTAGAATCAAACCGGAGTCCCATTCTTTGGCACACCTCATAATCATATCTTGGGATTAGCAGGTCTTGCGATTTTATTAGCTAAGGTAACTCTGTTTAGAGTAGCTTTTCGTTTTCTGAGCGGCGCTTCTCTGATGGCTTGTAAATTATTACAGACATTGTATGACGTATATATTCAAGCTATGTAGAATGTTTTTCCAGTGCTATTCATTTTTTTTGCAGAAATTGGTTGACTGATTGATTGATTGATTGATTGATTGATTTTGTGAATGAATATTTTGTGTATATATGTGCGTTTGTGACTGTACATACTATTTGTGTGTATATGTGATGATTGTATATATCATAGTCATCACCCGACACTTGGAGTAGCAAGCCAGGCGACAAAGCAGGCTAGCATATCTGGGGAATTAAATAAATGTTATTATCTATCTATCTATCTATCTATCTATCTATCTATCTATCTATCTATCTATCTATCTATCTATCTATCTATCTATCTATCTATCTATCTATCTATCTATCTATCTATCTATCTATCTATCTATCTATCTATCTATCTATCTATCTATCTATCTATCTATCTATCTATCTATCTATCTATCTATCTATCTATCTATCTATCTATCTATCTATCTATCTATCTATCTATCTATCTATCTGATTGATTGATTGATAGATTCACGTCTTTAGCGGCAAGATCACGTGGTATTTTTTTATTATTATTGTGGAACTGTAACTTACTAAGGTGACTGTGAGGGCATGTGGGTAAGACTTGACAGAAACTAAAAGCGCATAAGAAGAGGACAGAGAAGAGGCTTAAGACTCACGAGCGCTGACTGCAACAATATCTTATTTGGATACAAGCAACGACTTATAAGGCGAAAACACACGAGTCCCTGTCATGTTATTTACTCTATCACTTACACACTCAAATACAAGTGAACTAATTTTCTCTTTACTCTCCCTTTAATTGCCCTTCAACCTACGCAGTCACCCTGGAAGATGAAGCCATATGACAGCGGGTGCAAATGCAATGCTCGCCCAGCAACAAGACCGCCGGCGCCAGGCAGACAAAAGGATCGCTGCTGGGTGTATGGCGTCGGCCCAGTCGCGGACACCAGTCGTCGTCGCCGTCTGGCGGCGTGCAACGTGACACGCAGCATCGCGCGTGGGTGCACGCTTGGCCACGGAAGCGAGCGTGAGACAAAGGCTTCGCCTCCGAGCTGAACAATGGGGCGTTCGGCCTCTCGTATGACAACCAGTTCTGTCACCGGCGCACGTCCCAAACACCGCACCGCGCGTACAAGCCCGCCCTGTCATCCTTACTCCCAGCATGCCCTGTCGTCTCGTGTCGTTTGTAGACGAGAGACTGTTAAGAATAGGCGTTTGCGTATGCTATCCCCTGGCGTTGCCAGGGAAGGGGAAAAAAATTTCTGGCTACGCTGCTGACGTTATCTAATTGTGGGTCCGAGATGCGCATGGGCGGGACGCTGTTAAAACATTGCTTATAAAGGGATTTCCTTTTTGCGTACGCGTGATAACGTTTTAAACAGTTAACGAGCTTCGCTTCATGGTTAGCAGAAATACGTAGCACAGTGGTTAGCGAAACCACAGTGTTACGTGATTATTGTATATACGCATCACTTCTTCTCCCGATAATCACTCTTTTCCCCTTTCCCTTTTCGTGCGCGAAGTACCACGCTGGAGCGTAATAGCTCAGGCCGACCTCTCTGCTTTCGAATAAATCCTCTCTCTGTCTCTCTATCAAGAGCTCCGATGCCGGGGCTCAGCTATGGGCGGTTCAGAGGGCCCACGATGCGGCGGTCGGGCTTGGCCTGACTTTCCCAAAGCGGGGGCGGCCCGCTGTACTCTGAGTCACGCACCTCATGGTTTTGCAATAAAGTTGTTCATCCATCCATCGATCTGTCTCTCGTTTTCTCTTTCGAACAATTCTATAGTAAGACATTTTTGTGAATACGAGCCTCGCTTTATAACAGCCATTTATTAACACTAACACAATTAAGTGTCAGACGCGTCCTATACTGAGCGGGGAAGGCTGTGGACAACTTTTCTGTAGGGGTGTGCGAATATCAAATTTTTCGAATACGAATCGAATACGAATATCCACCTTCGAATATCGAATCGAATATCCGAATATCAAAGGAAAAATTCCTCCACAGTAACAATATTTTATTTAACATGTAGCTATTTGAAAAAAAAAAAAAATGACAGCATATCCACGGAGTGATTGATGATGAGTGGGCGAAGCTGCGGAGGTTCATCGGTAAACCGTGAATCTTCCGTGAATTCTGCCCAGTACATCATCACCGACGTGAGATCGGGCGCGTTTATACTAAAGGTTCGATGAGAGTTATGACGACTTGCAGCTCACTTTAATTTTACATGTACGCTGTGAATTTTCATTGTTTAGAAAGCCATTGCTTTAGAAAACATCTGGCGTATTTCGTTAAGCAGCTGGCGTCTTTTCGTTTTGCTTTAGAAACATCTGGCGTCTTTTCGTTTTGCTTTTAGAAAACATCTGGCGTCTTTCGTTGGTTTATTTCATCAATCAACGGCGTTTTGAACAAAATTTTTATTGTTAATCACGCACAGGAGAAATCTCACCAGGCACTACCTTGGAGGTAAACAATGGCTGCTAATGGGAATGAGAGACAGAAGTAGTCGGCTTTTAGACACTTCTACTTCTACTAACGTTTCCTACTGGAACATGCCAATGGCTGCTAATGGGGAATGAGAGACAGAAGAATTCGGCTTTTAGTTAACGCGCACGCTGCGAATTTTTTATTGTTCAACAACGCATAGGAGAAATCTCCCACCGGCACCACCTTGGAGGTTAAGATCTGGTACTAGCGTTACGACTGGTTACGCACTACGAGGGACGAACGGGTGCGGCTTTAAGGAGCTTCGCCCCTAAAAAGATTAACATCCTGACTGGCAACACAACATACACTGCTATCTCCAGAACAGGCACGCTCGCTTGGAACAGAAAAGGCTGGTATAGGGAGTTACATGGGTCAAAGCTTTGCCAGACTGGGGTATCTGAACAGTTCACCACCAGTCACGTGGGTCACTGTCTTTCTTCAGAAGTGGTCCCGCATAATGAACGAGTGGCAGTGCGGCACGTTACGGCCGCATAATATTGAAAATGTACGGTTTGATGATCACCAACAGCGCTGCACGTCGGAGATGCACCAGCAATAAATCATACGTAATGGGCGTTCGTCGCAGGCAGATATCGTGCCTCCGTGTACTTACGATGTTTATCGCTCCTCTCGGCAACGTTTTAAGCGATACGAACGCAGCAGAAATGTGGAAGACGAGTTATTTTATGCATGATAATCGAATCGCATATTCAAATTTTTCGAATATTCGAAGTTATCGAACATTCGAAACTTCTCGAATACACGAACTTCGAATCGAATACGAATATTTCGAGTGTAATAGTCGACCAATATTCGAAACTTCCGAATATTCGCACACCCCTACTTTTCTGCCCTTGCTGGCGCGTCGCTCGAGCGGCTCCAAGAGCGTTGCGCGTTTATATAGCAAGCCCTAACCGCAGGCGCACTTCCCTGACTTTGTGTTGTTGCATCGTCTTCGGAGCCAACGCGATTCTGGGAAGCGCTTGCATCGGGAACAGCCGTCCGGTCTCGCCGTCCCGTGCGGTGCGCCGGGTTCGCAGTGGGCGGTCACTGTATTGGTCGGCGTCCCGATCGTTGTTATTACGGGCCACCATTATTATTTGCCCCGCGAAGAGAAGAGCGACTGAAAGGGAAAACAAGAGCTGAGCTTCCCATAGGCGCCAGTTGCAAAGTTTCTTTCCTTCTTTCTTTCCTAGCTTTGGTTTACTGCTCTCTGTCTGTTATGAGCGGGGATGTCGAACCGAGCTGCCTCCTTACATTATCGAGGAAGCCATATACGGCAAAAAACGAAAGAAATAATGAGAAAGAAAGAAGAAAGAAAGAAAGAAAGAAAGAAAGAAAGAAAGAAAGAAGGAAAGAAAGAAGGAAAGAAAGAAAGAAAGAAAGAAAGAAAGAAAGAAAGAAAGAAAGAAAGAAAGAAAGAAAGAAAGAAAGAAAACAAAAGAATGGCTAAATGAAGGGAAACCTTTACCAGTGAATACGGAACAGAGGAGTGGGAGTGATAGGGTTGTTAGCCGCAAAAGTTGATTCAACACCCTACTCCTCCCCTCACTGAAAAAGTCTCAGAGTGTATGTTTGTATATACACACGCGAACATACAAACACTCACACAGACATAAATATAGAAAGGTGACGCTACTCAGGAAATGAAATTCTGGCTACGCCTCAGGGGCAGATTAATAAACCACATGTCTGTGTCTGCGTAGTTATCAGACTCGTCAGTAATGGAACTACAGTAATGAAATTACAGTAATTAACTTATTCTTTGCTGTAATGAGTAATGTCATGAGTTACATTCTTGGAGGCAGGTAGTTTAGCAATGTAATCAATTACATCAAGCGAGTATTTTCAAGAAAATTACCGCTTTTCCGATAACTTATGATCAAAATACAGTCTGTCTGCTTCCTTTATGAGGAAATTTAATCTCCGTGCCAAACCTCAAGCGTGTGAATTTCAACAAAAATCTCGGATGTTTCAATGTAAATGGGTTTTAACCAAAGTGTTCATGAGTTGTGCATGAATTGTGAATTATGTTAAATTTCAAACTAATATAAGTACTTTTGAAAAAGAATGGTAATATTTTGTCATTAGTCTCGTCCTGCAGCTGTTATTTGTAATGTAACTTAAATAAATTTAAGAAAGCTTTAGAAAAGTGTTAGTTATGCAATTTAATTACTTTTTAGGAGTAATTTCGAGATATCTTTTAGTTGTACATTACAGTTGGCAGTTTATCAAGCTGTTACTACCAATTTAGCTCACTAACTGTTTTCTCTTATACCTTTGCCCGTCTGCACTTCTCGAAGCTGAGGTTTAGCTAAACCTCAGCTTCCCACTAGTGGTGCATCCGGCTGCTTGGTAGTCGGCAAACACGCCATTTGCCGGACACAATGAGTGCGGGCTTCAGATTCACGGACCACAACGCGCAGTACGAAAAGAAAGAATAACCCCCTTGGACTTTCGTTGTCACCGCTTTTACGTCCGGGATATGGTTTGCGCGGCGGCTGCGGTGAGCACTCCGCCATCGGTCCCCTGATTGCGGGCGGGAGCCCGGGCACTTGGGAAGCGCGGACCGTGACCACGCACTTCCTTTTCGACCCAAGCCACGGACAGCCAGAGGGTTCACTGTATGCCGCATTTTCTCGGCTATAAGCACCCTCTGCCCCTTTAAAAGTAAATCTATATACCTAACGCCTCAATGTCCGGTGTGATGGTCTCAGAAGAAAAAAAGTCACACGGCCCCTTAATGATTTGTCGTACGCATTTGCCTTATATACAATTGCCTAAGAGGTTTTGCACTGCCTCCGGGATCGGAGGCATTGGAAGATTTCTGCACCTCACATGCTTTTGCAGTGCCTCCGTGATCGGCCCAACGTTGACCAAGTGCCGAAGGAATGTGATGTCATCGCCAAAATTTGTGAAGTCACGTTGACGTCCCAAAATTAGGCGACCTGCGACGTATATATATAATATATATATATATATATATAGTATATAATATATATATATATATATATATTATATATATATATATATATTATTATATATATATACATTATATATATATATATATATATATATATTATATATATATATATATATCTATAATATATATATATATTATATATATAATTATTACATTTTTACAACAGCGGATTGATATCATTAGCCAGCATCAGACGACGTTGTCCAATATAAGCGATATATAGTCGACATTTTCCAAGAGTCAGCCAGCACTAAACAGTGCTAGTATTGTAAGCGTAGATATATGATATATTGCACAAACTGTCCTTTCTTTTCCTAGCTTAATTATTGTTGCGGATGTCTCGCGTTGATTATAACTTTATCGGATAATTTTCATCTCCTGCTGTAAATTGCTAGACAAGTTTTATTTTCCCCCCGATTTTAGTTCGGAAAAGTATTTTTTTTTTCGATGATACGAAAACATAGTGACAAACTGTTTATGAAACCCATTCTTGCTTCGTTCGTTCTCGCCTCGTTGCTGCACCATGATCGCGCTTGCCGGATTAGCCGGTTGACAACGATCGACGCCAGCTCATCCTCACCCACGGCAGTGAGGGGGAAACAATGACGTCACACTGGGTGTTACGGAATTTTGAGGCAACTACGCTTTTAAAATTATGGGGTTTTCGGTTTCCCGAGCGAGATTAGCCAGGCTTCGTCAGTATGGGCGTAGAGAGAAATTGTTTCCGAAGGGGGTGAGGGGGTGGAGTTTGATGGAGTTGGCCTTAACTTCGTCTTTCTGGCTTCAAAACAAAGTACCGTTTTTTTTTTTAATCATTTGCCCACGTTATTATTACTTCACACATGCGAAAACACCACATTATCATTCGTGGATTGCCTCCGCAAAGTTCAGAAATATGTGACTTCCCAGCAATTTAAAAACTCGAAGCGTCATTACAACAGGTGACGTCTATAATTCGCATCGAAGTGACGGCCGTTTCCTCTGAGTAACGGCCACAAATCACAAAGGCTATGCTTCCGCAAACTGCAAGCGCCGCGGATTCAAATGCGATAGCGAGAGCAAACACGTCACGGCCGACATGTTTTGGAGGCCACCAATGACGTCGAGAGAACACCTGAAGGCTCAAGCACGATGATCGCACAAGTCCACAAATCACGGCATAAGCAAATTTTGGGGGGTGGGGGAGGGGCGGTGAGGCTTAGACACAACACATTGCTTGTACTGTGTATATCTTTGTTTGTCTGTCCATGTTTTCCTAAATTGTGCGCTGCTTAATATCATCACAACCAAGTAGCCCGCCAATACCGCCTCTTTTATGACTGTTCGTGCGTTTGTTTGTATGTATGCGTGCATATGTATATATACAAAATGTTAAAATTTCGGAGAGGGCAGTTTCAAGCCTCTAGAAACCCACCTTTGGCTAGGCCAACGCCATGCACATGCTACTAACCACCGTTCCCATGGCAGCCAAACGATCGCAGCTTCTTTTAGTGATTCGAACACGGAGTTGGCTACGTTCGAGTAAATGCGGCAGTACGCCGCGCGTTGCAGAGCCTACATCTGCGGCCCAGCAGGAACAGCTGGTCGCAGCAAACCATGTATGCACGCCTTGCCATAGCTGCGAGCCTGTGTGTGAGCGTCGCCTCGTACTGTTAGTATACTGTAGCGCGCGCACTTATACACATCGCATGCGGCCACGCAAGGAAGGCGTTATTGCTGTACGTGGTCGGACTCGGTCGGGAGCGGTCGGGAAAATGCGAGAGATGCGAGCAGCGTAGCAGTGCACAGCGCCTTGTCGTACTGCTGCAATTGCAGGGTACGCTCCGCTGTGCTTCCGTGAGAACACGGGAAGTGCTCCGTTTCCTCGCCTCCTTTAATTCTTACTCTTCTTTCTCTGTAACGACGAATGAATATGAGGGCGTGCGCAGTGTCTGAGAACTATACTTGTGCTTTGAAAGCAGGGCGGCTAGGTGACGCGGTTTTTAAAACGCCATGGGAGCGGGTGTTGCCCACGCCTGTATGCTTTCGCCACCACCCGTAAACTATAAATAGCTTCCGGTTCCTGGTTGTTCAGGCTGGCCGCGGTTTGAGGGATTACGTTAGATTATCCTGAGAGAGATAGGTTAGTTCAGATTAGGAAGGTTTCGAAGAGCTGGAATTGGTGACGGCGTGGCTTATACGAGGGTGTGAAGTTGGGTTAGGTGGTGAAAATATAAGTAGTCCAAAAAAGAAAAGGAGAAAAGAATATGTGCAACAAGGATGTGAAGAAAGCGAGAAAGAAAGAAAGAAAGAAAGAAAGAAAGAAAGAAAGAAAGAAAGAAAGAAAGAAAGAAAGAAAGAAAGAAAGAAAGAAAGAAAGAAAGAAAGAAAGAAAGAAAGAAAGAAAGAAATACGTGACTCTGTCGGGTACTTATCATGCTCGTGAGTGTAACAATACGGAGAAAAAAAAGAAACATAGATGATGTAACGAAACAGTCGCGATTGAACGATGAGTAAACTAAATACACAGCTACTCTTCAATGAGAGTCATTTGCAAAACCGGTATTTCCACCTGTAACGTGTAAACAAAAAAAGAAAAACAAGTACATTAGAAAAAAAATTGCTTTGGTTCCGTCCGGGATCGAACCGGAGACCTTTCGCGTGTAAAGCGAACGTGATAACCACTACACTACGGAACCGAGCACGCCGAGTCAGCGGGGAAAAAGCAGCTGTTGAAACTGCCGCTCTTTCTTTCTTTTTTATCTTGACGCCGAGGAAACAATCGCAGTGGTGCTTGAACGACGCGTAGCGCTACTACGCGACGGAGAGACTGTCCGGTTCCGTAGTGTAGTGGTTATCACGTTCGCTTTACACGCGAAAGGTCTCCGGTTCGATCCCGGACGGAACCAGATTTTTTTTTTTTAACGCATGTTGTGCAAATTCCCGGGAACACACGTCACGGGCTTTATTGAAGTACAAACCTTAGAATTTAATTTAACTAGGCGCTACTTACAGAGCCATCTTTATTATTTTTTTTTGTTCACACCCCTTTCTCGAGTTAATTATGCAGTTAAATAATTGAATTTTCGCGGTTTTACACGCGAGAACTATGATTACGAGGCGAGCCGTAGTGAGGGACTACCGATTAATTTTGAGCAACCGGTGTTCATTAACGTGTAGCTAAACCTAAATACACGATTTCTTTCTTTCTTTTTCTGTTTACATAACATCTTAATTTCATAGAAACCGTGCTGTTTTGCTTTACTTAGAGACTGCAACTATATATATGTATCTATACATCGACTTCGCAAAATTAGCAAGAACTAGAAAATCTAAATGCGTATTGGTTATTAGCGGAATAGCCCATAATTCGTGCACTACTGCTTAGTTTACTGCTACGTGTCAGCACCAAGAACGAGAAATAATTAAAGAAATCCATTAGGGAATAAATCAAGCAAGGCAAGAAACAATCACAATAATGTTACGGCGGAGACTACTTGGCGAAGCATCGCGGCTAGATGCAGTGATAGAAACGAGGGGACAAAGTAAAAAAAAAAGACAAAAAACGCGCACATTCGCGCACACACAGACACGGAAAAAGTAAGAAACGAGGCTGGGTGCATGGCAATGGCAATCACGAACACCCTATCTAATATAGAGCAAGCGAGAAACCCAACACACGCTCAAGCCACGATGATAAGGGTTAAAAGAAGTAAACTTTTCAGCTCGTGTTCCCGTTCTTCCCAGATTTAATCAAGCGATTGGACGCACGAGACGATGATGGATGGACGCAGAGCGAAAACTTTTTAACCATCTTCTCCGGTCTTCTAAGCAGCGGTTTGACCGGTCACCTAACTTGACTTCCGTTAATTCTTTTTTTAATTCTCTTAACTTCTCCTTCCATTTTTTTTTTAATCTTCAACGCGGTTGGTTTATCGCTCTCCATTCTGTTTTTTTTTTTTCTTCAGATTAGGCCAGTCGACAACGTCACACGGCGCTTACTGCTTGGTTAAGTGAGAGCAGTTTAAATAAATAAGGCTCGGGTTAAACAACTTGATGACGTAGATTGCGTAGATTGCATCAAGAGTGTTTTGAAGTTTCTTTATTTTGCACTTTATACAAGTATGCGCTATCTTTGCTCACCTCGGCCTTGAAGATATATATCGTCGTTTGATTTGCTTGAACTGCGAGTGCCATATTGAAATAAAGACGGCGCGCCAAACTTAAACGTTCGGCTGAGTTTGTGGTGGCCGCTACGTAAAGGCTGCTGCGGCTTTCACGTTGCAAATAGCGAACATGATGAATTCTTTCCTCCTTTTAGCTGCCGTTCCATACTTGAGTAAAACAGCTTGATACTTTAACTGGCTAGCCAAATCAATCAATCAATCAATCAATCAATCAATCAATCAATCAATCAATCAATCAATCAATCAATCAATCAATCAATCAATCAATCAATCAATCAATCAATCAATCAATCGTCCGACTGACCAGCATGATAACATACTCCAAGCACAACCCGCCGCGGTCGTTATAGTGGTTATGGTGCTTGACTGCTCACCCGAAGGTCGCGGGACCGAATCCCTGCCGCGGCGGCCGTATTTATATGGAGGCGAAATGCTAGAGACCCGTGTGCTTAGATTTAAGTGCACGTTAAAGAACCTCTGGTAGCCGAAATTTCTGGAGCCCTCTACTACGGCGCCTCATGTCCCGGTTTCGGGACGTAAAACCCCAACAATTATTATTATCCTCCAGGCACAGTCGGGCACTAGCAGTTATAGTTATCAATATTTTTTTTTAAATTAGCGCACGTAAAAGCAGCACTCCAAGGACGACCACGCAAAGATGTTTAATACAGCCTTTTTTTCCTTTAACAATTGAGAAGGCCTCGAAATACATAAACACGTACAGGATGTCGAAAAATTTAAATGCGTGTCCCAATTTTCAACGAACGGCTGAGTCACAGCCTCAGGTGTTTGTGCTGACGTCGACCGAAGGCAGGGACACGCAGATATCGCAATCAGAAGCGCGCGGCAAGTTAAGGAAGTACGACTATAGAAACGCGCGAATATAATTTGCATACGCGACGACGACGGACACTTCGTTGTTTTCCTCGGAACACTGGCGCATCGGTCGACCGGCGTATACCCTTTCTGGCGCGCCTTTTGTAACGATGTCTCTGAAAATGGAGCACGCGGCTAGCGCCGGTAAATTGTTCGCCGTAGCTGAATAATATGTATATATTTTTGCATACAATTGGCGCCAGTATAGAGGCAGGAACCATATACGTCAACACAGGCGCCTCCGCTCACCCTCCTTCTATTTCTTCCTCTCCCTCCCTTAGGCACTGAAGTAATAATAACAATAGGGGTTTAACGTCCCAAAACCACCATATGATTATGAGAGACGCCGTAGTGGAGAGCTCCGGAAATTTCGACCACCTGGGGTTCTTTAACGTGCACCTAAATCTAAGTACACGGGCCTCAAACATTTTCGCCTCCATCGAAAATGCAGCCGCCGCGGCCGGGATTCGATCCCGCGACCTTCGGGTTAGCAGTCGAGCGCCACAACCACTAGACCACCGTGGCAGGGCTAGCACTGAAGTAGACAGGCAATTCATTCAATGACACCGTGTACTCTTGTACCATAGTGACTCGTACATTCTGCCAGGAAGCGATTCGCGCGTCCTCTCTGTGCACAGTGAGGAAGTAGTACGCAGCGGTCGGCATGGCGGTGCCGTCGCAACTCTTGTTATCCCAACGCTCTCGTATGTCCTGCCTCAAAGCATAGAAAATGAAGTTACGTTGCTAAAAGAAACCTTGGGAATCTCCCACAATGACTCCACTTGCCCCCCCTCCCCCCCCCCCCCCCCGCAACACACACTTTTTTTAGAACCGTGTTAAAACAAAGGCGAACACGACTTCATCTGTACAACGCGAGCCCTCTGCGAAGTGTCCTCGCAGAGAAATGATAATAATAATAATAAAAAAAGCATATTTCTATATGGCGCATTGCTGACATTTCAATGGGATAAAATTAAAAAAAAAAAGGCCTCGAATATGTGCACCTCTCTGATGAAAACACATAGACCTTGTAAAAACAAGCTACCCCACCTATTTTCAGAGAAATACAGCTTCTAGTGCTCTAACAATAATTTAAACCTTCTCTTGAGAAAGGGAAATGCTATAGGTAGAACGTGTTTATCTGTTCAAGCGAGCCCCTAAAATTGCCTATTGTTATTGTATACTACATCATCAGAAACAATATATCTATATGTGGCTATGAATTTCCTAGCGTGTCACGTGTTGTGAGCGGATACACTGCTGAAATTCCACGAAACTAATCAATACACGAACGCGTCAGCAACACTACCTTAAACTAGCGTACATATTTTTTTACGTCGTAGATTCTTTCTGCGTTTTTTTTTATGCTACATTTGCAATGTATCACTAAGTTTGCGTTGCATGAAGATACGTGAAAACAGAAATCCAGAATAGATTTCTGGACTTCTACGAAACAGGTCAACACAGGCGATGCAACAGAAATAAGGATGCCGCGATGAAGACATTTTCTCGGAATTCTTCAACGGAGTTTCAACAGCCTTTTCCTTAGAGACTTTCTTTTTTTATACAGTAATACCGGTGTCACACTTGCCTTTATCGCAATCTGGGCTGATCCGTATTAGGCTCGATATGGATGAGGTGTTGCTACGCGGTCACTTTTAATCGCGATCAGGCCCTATCGGGTTTCAATATGATCGCGATCAGCGCATCGCGATATAGCTTACTAATCTCGAGTATACAGATATCTGCGCCAAGTGCGATACGGATTAGTTTGGGCCCTGTAGCAGCGACCATTTTTGATCGCGATCAAAAGTGCCGGTGCGACACCGGTATAATAATAAAGAGTTTTCAGCAAAACCATTGCACCTATGGTTCTCAAAGAACAATCAGCTGGTCCTCACAATTTCTTTTTATTTAAGGCTGCAGATGCCAAAGATCTCTCTTTTTTTTGTTTGCTTGCTTTACAGATCAGCTGAGTAGCTGTATATTCTTTATTCAGACGTGTGAACACTGTTCGCTTGTTGTTGAGTTCAGTATTGCTCGTAACTCCACACTTTTATGCTTATGCCGCAAGCGGTAAGCAACTCATTTTATCGAGAAAAAAACAAAAACAAGAAGAAAGAAACGGGCTCGAATCTTGACATGTACACGCAGAAAGTCAATTCGATGCTTCGTCGTCAGTTATCCTTTTCCGTGCCACTTCATGAAGACGCCCATTTCGACGTCCTCAGAGCACAAAGTGATTTAAAAGAAACCGAATCGATGCCGTTCAGTGGCTCTTACTTTTCAACGCGACTGCTGCTTTGTTCTTATTTTCGGTCTTTCATATGTCGCGGACGACCTACTTTCTCGATCGACTAAGTCCTTCAGTTATATTCAACTTCTTGTATTCGTTCAATATTTTCTTTCTCATTTCACCCTCTTTTTCTGCGCTTCGCTGAAAAAGTGAAATCTGCATTCGCTTCGACAACTGCATATTTTGCACACGTTTGTCGTGTTCTGGGAGTTGATCTGGGGACGTCGTCTGCACTTCGAGCGGCATTTTGCTGAGCGCTTGGCACTCGCATGAAATAAGAACATTTTGTTTTGGGAGAAAGACCACGCCACTCTGCCGCAACGACATTGATTTGATATGGTGTTTATGTGGACGATTTGACTTCGCAATCATAGGCTCTGCATTTAGGGTTTTGACGCAATTGAATTGTGAGCTCAGAATGTAGCGACGTCAAATCAACAAGGTCTATGCAAACGCGGAATGTATCCGCACAGTCGTTTTTAATGCGCACTAGCCATAGACAACAGAACTGTACATTTGCTTGTTTCCATATGTTAGAGGGCAACGTTAAAAGCCCATGATGGCGGCACTTGAGCGCATCCGTAAAACAGCCGATATACACAGCATGCTGACATTATTACCTGGTTTTTCTTTCTTGGTCGCTCTGACTTGCACGAGCATCTGCTACATATTGACGAACCACTCAAATAGATAGATAGATAGATAGATAGATAGATAGATAGATAGATAGATAGATAGATAGATAGATAGATAGATAGATAGATAGATAGATAGATAGATAGATAGATAGATAGATAGATAGATAGATAGATAGATAGATAGATAGATAGATAGATAGATAGATAGATAGATATTGCTGGCAATGCTGCTCTTAAAACAGCGGACAACAAACATTAGCTATCAATTGCCAACACTGCGGAACATTAGTTGGTGATGCCAGTCTGCTGGGACAAACGGTACTCGATTTGAATGCAACAACTTTATTACGAGATCCGGCTAGTTGCTGGTCCAGGCCAGACCGCTCAGTGGTTCGCTCACAAATTTATGCTTATCAGACATCACCACACGCCGATACGGAAATGAAGTGGAAGAGGCCAATGAAGACATCGTCTTCAAGCTTTGGTGTGTGTTGCAGTTTTAGTGGATTTAGCCACTAAACTTTGTCTGAACCGGCGATTCTGTGCTGCGAAAAAACAAAACAAAAAACGAAGACGAAGTAAACACATTAATATGCGTACGCTGACTGCAGAGGGCAGTGCCACCATTCTTCTTCCTTTGAGAATCACTCTATCAACTTGATGTTCCTGCATGGTCACATTGCTATGCTGTCGTGAATTGCCTCACCTATCTTGCTTCGCTATCAACAGTCGTAATTTACGATAAAGTCTCCACTGCAATGTTCGCTGTTTTTTTGTTTGCTGAATGGGTTCAAACGTTGGAAAGGTGGAGAACGGAATAGGATGGCTTCTTCCATTTAACTGTCTTGTCTTTTGCTCACGCCGCTGAAATCACGCGTGCGCAAGCTACGGCAAGCGTGGCACGTGGATAGTTAACACAGGCAATAAGCGTTTCGCATCAGCATACCTCCCGGAACATCGCACTCGGAGCAGCACCAAATAACAAAGGACGAAAGAGAAGAAAATGATGAAAATATAAGCGCGCCAGCTATTACCACTACACGTGTTCTTTCTATACGTTGCTTTTACAGTGCAATCACACGGAGAAACAGAATGGTGGTCTGCTCCACGCGACCGTGACGTCACAGCTTAGCAATTTGCCGCGCGCGCGGTGTAATTAAAGAGCGTTCATTGCGGCGCGTTAAGCGAACGCTGCGCTACGTGAGCGTAGAGAAGTTAGTGGCGTTTGACCTTGACGCTGTTTGCGAGACGAGATACATGGAGGAACACGCACCCCCGCCGTAAGCACGTCGGTGCGGGACAGTCTGACTGAGCGGCAAGCGAGCCAGACAATTGCGCTGCCTGCGCATGAGCCAAAAACGAGTAGCACGCTTGCTTTTAGTGCGTTGGCATTAGGAAGGACAATCTGGCAAAAGTGTGTACGAGTTTGCGCAAGGCGTACCGTATTCACTCGCTTGACAACCTGCACCGATGGTTACCGCGTTCACTCGCTTAATACCAACACTTTTGGGCTAATGTTGGATGATATTGGTTGGTGTTCTATAACGTTGTATATATAGTGTTACATACCGTTCGTTAATGTTGGCTGGTGTTAGTGAACAACTGTTGCCTTACGTTGAACTGCGTGTACGCTATTTTTTCACCAATCCACTTTGGGCCGGCAACTGTCAATTGATTAGAGATGGTTACTGTTTGCCTGCGGTTAGCTGTCAGTGTAAGTGGGGACAGTCATAACTCCATAAGTTAAGAGGTAGTGTCCAAATTCAAGCACGAGACGACAGCTCGTCCCCCCCCCCTCCCTTTTAATTCGAAGGTTACGTCCGCGTGCTGCGACTTCATGAAGCCGAATTGAATATGCGAGCTTGAAACGCACCATGGCCACCATGACTCACACCCCAGCTGTTAAAGGTAATGCTAACTCGATTTCCTGGCATTTTCCAGACTTTCTAATTGCTAGTTTGCTTTTATTCAGGATGCCGGGCTTGGTTAAGCATGAGTATCTGGTGTCATTGCGAACCGCGCGCGTCACAAGCACATGAGCGCACGCATGCTTGCTTTTCGTTAGGCCTCACACACCTGTAATGTTGCGCTGCTAAGCACGTGGTTGACGGTCCGATTTCCGGCGTGGAGGAAGGAAAACGTTAGGAGGGAGCATTGCGCAGTGGAATAGAAAGAAAGAAAGAAAGAAAGAAAGAAAGAAAGAAAGAAAGAAAGAAAGAAAGAAAGAAAGAAAGAAAGAAAGAAAGAAAGAAAGAAAGAAAGAAAGAAAGAAAGAAAGAAAGAAAGAAATGCAATAGATCCGCCACGCACACGCCAAGTTTCGCTTGCCGCTATTTTCCCGATACGAGGGACTCCTGAATTTTTTATGCATGATTGTAATTAAATCTACCAGCTGCTCTTGCCGTACGCATTTCGATGGAGGCGAAATGGTAGAGGCCCGTGTACTTAGATTTAGGTGCACGTTAAAGAACACCAGATGGTCGAAATTTCCGGAGCCCTCCACTACGGCGTCTCTCATAATCATATCGTGGTTTTGGGACGTAAAACCCCAGATATTATTATATGCCGTGACCAGGTAAAATTCCAGGACATGCTATAAAAGCATTACTCAACGTCGCCAACGGCCAGATACGACTGACCTTTCTTTCTAGACATAAATGCTGCGCAACATTCAAAATTTACGTGAGTGACGTAATTATCGGGCGCAGATGTCTTGGCTGCCGGCTGAACAATAGGTAGCAGCGATTTGCGAGAAAGAGGAAGAACCACTTGAAACGCGTAGACCGTTTGGTGTCGCTCTGTTGGGACCATGCGTGCGAAACTTTATTAAGGCGAAAGCCTCAGGTGCCTCGTCAAACACGAAAATTGACCGTCGGTGCCGGTGCCGTCAGCGTTTACACGAGTGATGCAAAAAAAAGCATGTGATGACGTCACCATATGGCGTCATTGCGATGTCGCAGATCACCAAAAGCTGTGACGCCACCACGACGCCACTAAGACGTCATCCCATGACATTGTCATCTCATGACATTGTCTGGGATGACGACAATGTCATGGATCATCCCATGACATTGTCGCTTGGTCAAAGGTGTGCCGATCACGGAAGCAGTGCAAAACCATGAGAGGTGCATAAAGCTTGCAATGCCTCCGATCCTCGAAGGCAGTGCAAAAACATGTTAGGTGCAGTAAGGTTTCGGAGGGGGGCGGAGGAGAATCGATAAATGGACTCTGAAGAAAAAGAAGAGGGCTTGGCCTTCGAGCCGTCTTAGGTATGAATGCATAAGGAAGTCTGTGAGTCTTTTGCTGATGGCGCCAGCGTGAAACACAGGCTCGCAAAATAGTCTTTACGTGGTTTAAGACGAGCGTTTGTTCTTCAGTGGCCACTGTTTTGCATCGTGCGCGCTATGTACGCCACGTGCGCTGTGCAGTTTACATTGCTTGCAGCTGCGGCTCAGCTGCAAAAAGGCGGATGTGCGCCGCTTTAACGTTAAACTTGTTTTTGCGTTCCCGAGTGCAAACGAAATATTTCTGGCCGCGCTAGCAGCTGGAAATAAAGGAAAAAAAAAAAGAGACAGATGTACATTGCAGAACGCAGCTAGCTCTGAAATTTTTTATTTATTTTAATTTCCTGCACGAATGCACACGCATCTGTTAAGAATTTCGGCACTTGCGGAGGCACGAAGTAGCGTGTCGAACAACAAGTTCGTGGTCGGGACAAATGCACCGTACACATTACGACGCCGTCGTTACCAACTTAGAGTTGATTGTTGGATGAATCAGGCTTATGTTATTTATGGTGTTGAGCTCGAACCAAGGCACCATTGAACAGGAAATCTCTACGTGGCCTGACTCCTGACTCAATGTGTGACCTGTCATGAACGACGTAGTTATGCGCTAACACGTAGGTCACAACGTTGCAGCACAGCGCCTCCGGAGACCAGAAAATCGCCCATTGATGTTATTGATTACGAATTCTTTTTTTTTTTTCTTTACAAGAGTCCATTTCCTGTCTAAGTGACCAGGTGAGATGTTGAAGGAAGCATCTCCTGCAACTGGAGGACGCAATCGTTTCCTCCCAATCCAAGTCTCAAAAAACAAACAAAAACAAAAAGAGAGCCAGAATGACGCGTTATTGCGATATCAACGAAAAAGACACACATGCACGTATTTGCCAAAGACGATTCGAAGGCGACAGCCATCTTCTACTCCTTTCCAGTCGATTGTATTTAGGCATGGTTTTCTCAGTGGACTGTATGAGGCATGCCGTTGTTGTGCACTACGGATGAATTAAAGCCACCTGAGGTTCTTTAACATGCACCTAAATCTAAGTATACTGGTGTTCTTTGTGTTCGCCCCCCCCTCCCCCCCTCCCCCCCCATGGAAGTTCCGCCGACGGGACCGGATATCGAACCCGCGCCCTCGACTTTTGGTTTCCATTCCCAGTGGCTGAACGTATTTCAAGCTCTTTGAACTCATTCCAAACAATCAAACCTATTCGTTCAACTAGCGCCACATATATGATGTCGTCCACGGACTTCGTTTGTTTATAGCACTGGTCTCAAGCTCACCTCAGCTAGTGGGCCGCAGACACGAAAAATTACTCCTACAAAGGCCAGGACAGTGAAGAAGGTAGACGAAGGAGGGGGGGAGGGGGGTTAAGTTTGTACAAACTGTCAGCTGAAGGGGATTTGCGGAGGGGATTTGGCGCCAGGATTCCAACAACATATCGACACTGATTTCCAAAATGACTAAAATCATGACGAGGATTCTGAAATACAAAGTCTTGTTTCACGGCTACGTATCAACACATGGTGATCCCGCACGGGGTGCCTCACGAAAAAATGCTTTAGACCACCCACGCCTGCATAGCTCATGAACATACTTATTAGGAAATAAAAGAAAAAAAGAAAAGGGGCCGATAGCAGTCATGCGCAGGCCGGGCCGCTAGCGAGAAGTCCGCGGGCCGCATGTTTGAGAACCCTGCTTTATAACAAGAACAGACCAAAGGAATGAAAACAATGACAATCACGATGTCACTTCTGTTGACCTGCTATCGGGAAAACGTCATTCCGGAATTCTCTCTCTCTTCTCACTTTATATTTCTGTTTACAGTATCTGCTGTCTCAAAAAGCAGATATATCCTATAAACGCGTCGTGTGAGAGGTAGACAGCAGTGGCTCTTTTGTGCAGCGCCGCTCAATCGCAGCACCCGTGGCAACAACAAGATAAAATGGAACTTACACAAAGAGCGCAGGAGAGACAGATGTGGAAAGGGGAAACAGAGAATGAAAAAAAAAAAAGAAATACCCGCGTGCGCGCGTTTTTCATAGCGCTGATAAGGGCGAAGAATGTTTCTCTGTCAATCCTCACCGCCTGTCGCCCCAACGGGCGGCACAATCTGTCGGGCAGAAGCTTCCGGCGAGCGCTCCGATCGGATTCTAGGTATCTCTTTCGCTGTTTTGCCGACGAAGCGGCAAAAAAAAAAAAAAAAGGAATTACTTGGCCCACGGATGATAAAAGCCTGTTTTTTATGCGTATATATGTGCGTTGTGCTGCTACCAACTGCTCATACTTTAGAGCACACGTGCGTGTGTGGGCGCGCGCGATTTCCTGTCGATTCGTTTCTTTTAAAGATGTCACGTTCGCCCAGCGATCTCGCGAGGAAATGAATAGGCCTCTACTCCCGTATGGGCGTGTATAAATTTCTGTTATGGAGCCTATTCTTCCAGCTTGCTTTGTCATACCTTTTACTTTATTTATTTGTTTCTTCCCACCTCATCTACCGTTTCTTCTTTTTTAAACGTTTTCATTTCAGTTCTGTGGGTGTTTTCCATTAAAGTTCTCTCACTCCGCGTGTTATCAGTGTCCTTCGACGTTTCTTATTCTGGTTGCTAACCCCCCTTGTAACGCTGCGGAAACACTTCACGTAGCGCCCGCTGTCGACGCACCGCGGCACTCGCATCGGTAAAGCATGGACTCCGAGATGGCGCCGACCTGCCGGCGCGCAATCTCGGAGGCCATGGGTAAAGTTGCATCGGTAGTGACAGTATAAACATCGCAGCATCGAAGTGGACGCTGAACGGATGCCATCGGCGCTCACAACTCGTGCTGAAACCTCCCAGCGCCATTTCTTTCGTGTGTGTGTGTGTGTGTGTGTGTGTGTGTGTGTGTGTGTGTGTGTGTGTGTGTGTGTGTGTGTGTGTGTGTGTGTGTGTGTGTGTGTGTGTGTGTGTGTGTGTGTGTGTGTGTGTGTGTGTGTGTGTGTGTGTGTGTGTGTGTGTGTGTGTGTGTGTGTGTTGTCCGCGCTCAAGCTGTTCGACATCGGACGGCAATATGCTTTTGTTACAACATGATCGATGTATATAAGCTCAATGCAGGAGCCATGCCTTTGATTCTGGTGATAATGCCATCTACTGGCGCGATCGCAGTTCCTATAGTAGCATGAAATAAGTGCTTTATAAACAAAACTGCTCTGGCTATTGGCTAAAAAAACTGACTGTATAGAAATGGCCTGCCTGAGAATGCAAGGGACGCAGTATCTCCGCCATAAAACACGTATCATAATTCATATCCAAGATACCCCTAAAATAAAATTTTCCTATCGCATTCAAGACCTCGCGCGCAGTTCTGCGTCGTAGCCACGTAGAATCGATGATACCTGCATTGCCATACTAAAGTTAACAGTAGGAGACTCAGCTATTGTTTGGCAGAACTATAAAGCACGGCAAAAAAAGAAAGAATGGGAGCGTCGATTTGCGATGCTCTCTGTGTTTTTCAGTTATTAAATGCCCGCATATGTCTTTCGTTTTCAGGTTCCCTTGTATAGCGCTTTCCGTGTATACACACGGAAGGTTAATAAGTGTCTTTTTATAAAGCATGCATAAAACACGTTGTTCTGATAGCAGACCTCAGGGTATTATTATCTTGGCTCGCGCTCAAATGCTTTTCCTATTATTGTATTCATGCACGATATAAACGTCGCAGAAACCGGTACAATACACTGCTGCCGATCGATTTTCGATGCATGTCGCCCATATTGTGTTGGATTTGTGAGGTCTAACGCTCAGAATTAGAATCAGGCGCATTAGGATCATTATTCGAATAAAGTTTACCAGAATCACGCTATAGAAAAACAACGTTCAGATAGTTATATGAACAGTGAGGTTTGGCTGCAGAAGTCCTTGGAGGTACGTTCCACATGAAAGGTTGCAGAGTACTCGGTAGAATAACAGTTGAAGGGTGGTAACGGAGAATGATAGAGGTAACATCAAGAGACGCAGGAGGGCAGCGCAATGGATCAGAGAACAAAGATGGGTGGCCGATATTCTGTGGTTTACATTAAGAGAAAGAAAAAAGTACCTGGCCTGGCCACATAATCCGAAGTACAGATAACCGGTGGTCAGAAAGGGCAACAATAAATGGATACCGAGAAATGGGAAACGCATCAGAGGACGACAGGCAGTCAGGTGGAGCGATGAAATCAACTTCGCAGGAATAAAATGCTATCAGCTGGCGCAAGATAAGGTAGGTCGTTGCGAGTGACCTTCGACTTGCAGTGGACACGTGTTGAAGATGATGATGATAAAGTGCGATACTGACAGGGTCCCTTATGCCTCAGACCATTTTTGTTCCTCCATGCCTAAGACGACCGGAAGGCGAAAGCCGTCTTCTTTTCCTTCTCAGTCGACTGCATTGATCCTGCCTCGCCACCCTCCGAAAGCTTTCTGCACCTAGCGTAGTTTCCCACTGCCCCCGGGATCGGAGGCACCCTATCTGGTTATGTCTCCGTGATCGGCCCACCTTTGACCAAGCTACGATGTCATGACATGACGTCAGCATGTGACGTTACGTCACGTGACGTCACGATGACGTCATAATGACGCCACACATTTTGACGATATGTGACGTCATCATGGCGTCGTATGGTGACGTCATCACTTGATTTATTGCATCACTCGTGTTGACGCCGCCGACGGGATACGCTGACATGGGACGCCGGTCCATTTTCGCATCTGATGAAGAATCTAACGATTTCGCCCTAATAAACGCGTATGAGAAATATATATGCCACCTATAGGCAACGACAGATTAAAAAAATATGAAGATTTATGTATACTCTTGTTTAGGTAATTCCACAGGGAAGGAGACTTTCGCATGTGTTTCCGCCCCCCCCCCCCCCTTCCTCTTCTTTTGTTTTTCCTTTTCTCTTTACGTGCAATAACTACCTCCGTGGAAAACATTTTTGACGCAGCTTGTATTCGTGCAGCCGGCAGATGTTCGTTTTTAAAATTGCACTTCACCCGCCACAGTCATCGACTCATCGTTACCAACCAGCTGCATGAGGTTCAACAGTAAAGCACGATGCCTCTGGTTCGATTCCCTGCCGCGGCTGCGGTAGAATTTCGACCGCAGCCATGTGGAACAACGCTTGTTCTTATAGCATAATGCGCACGTTGGAAATAAGCTCAATCAACACTCGCGTTGGCGGAGCGCATCTTGAAATAAAAGGGAATTGAATATGTTCAACACTTGGAACATGACTGTCATCTGGTCTTGCGACGACTTCTAGTATAAAAACTTCCTTTTCTTTTCTTTTTTTTTTGTGACTACACTGTTAATCACGTCCTGGTTAAATGCTGTCTATATGAAGGAAATCAGACGAAAAATGTCCCGTTTCCTGGTTATATCTAGCACCTTAAGCGGGATCTCATTGAGAGCTGGATAACTTTTACGTATATACACCTGTACCGTCCCTGATCACGGATAACGCGAGCTCAGACTTCGGAGGCATAGAACTTCCTGCAATATTTGCTACAGGGAACTGTGGCGCTGCGATCGCTCAGTCACCACGTGAATGATGGGTAGTACATGGATTTGCCTGGCTTCGTGCTTGCGGCTTCGAACGGACTTGAGGCTTTGTTTATTGGCTTGTTTTGGCTTTCGTTTTTAGTGAAGGAATGGCTCGTCGTGAACCTCATGAGCTGGATTTGAATTAAACAACCTGCAAGGGTAAAGGTGGTGATGTGGGACTGCTGAACTTTTGCTGAACTTCGTGAACGTCCTCTTGGGACAAAGCGGCCGCAGGCCACACAAAGCCATATGGAGCCAGAAGAGCTAAGCTTAGGCAAGTAGATGCACTACCAATCATTCCCATACTGATTGAAGCAGCATGCGCTGCAGCTCCAATAGGCACTACAGCCGGATTTCCCTTTTTTGTACTATTATAAAACTATGTACGGAGTGGGAAAATTAACACTGATGTTGGGGACAAAAGTATATACAACAAACACATAGCAGCATACACGTATCTGTAAACACTTGACTCACACCCGCATACAATGCGAATGACACACTCCTATCCATCTTTTTTCTTTTCTTTTTGCGCACGTAGGTGAGCACACGTTGACGTCGTTGCGGCCACCGTAATCTTACAGTGCAAGCTACATGCGAGTTATTTAGATTGTCTTATCTCCAGCAGCGCTACCAAAGTTAATTGTCAATTGAAAATCACGTGTCACCAGTGACGTCAAGCCACACGTAAGCACAGTAAGTTGGACTGCGACACTTCGCTTTTTTTCCGACTTTTTTTTTTTGTAAACAAAGTGGACCTTTGTGTACAGTGAGGTCGCGGTCAGCGATTTGCATAATACGTATGCCCAAGTCGTAAACAAGAGCATAGCTTAATGATGTTGTGATGATGGATCATTAGGCATGAATTAACATAATGAGCTTGTTGAGCGCGGTGCAAGTGAGCATGCTGTTCCCTGCCGTATAAGCCCCTACCATTAATGAACAACTAGGCTGGAAGAATCGACCGGCGCCATCTTTTCCTTGTTTGGGATGCTGTCCTAAGTTTGTGTGCATACCATTAAGTTTCCGTTAAACTTATCGTAGTAGTAGTAGTAGTAGTAGTAGTAGTAGTGGTAGTAGTAGGGCGTGAGTGAGTGAGTGAGTGAGTGAGTGAGTGAGTGAGTGAGTGAGTGAGTGAGTGAGTGAGTGAGTGAGTGAGTGAGTGAGTGAGTGAGTGAGTGTGTGTGTGTGTGTGTGTGTGTGTGTGTGTGTGTGTGTGTGTGTGTGTGTGTGTGTGTGTGTGTGTGTGTGTGTGTGTGTGTGTTCGTGTGTGTGTTCACGCGTGCGCGCGACACCAGTGTCTCATAGATAAACACTTACGTACAAAATGACTGTCCTTACTGAAAAAAATCAATGTTTACGTTTCGGGGACATGCGAAAGCGTATTTCTGAACCACTCACAACCGGGAATACGGTGGCGAAGTTTAAACAAAAATGTACGGCGGAATATGAGTATTCAGATTAGAGGCTCACCACGGCGTAGAGAACGAAAGCAGCGCCACATTTACCCCCTAATATTCTCCACGTGAAACTACATAATCGCACCCTCTTCCAGTTGCACGCACGCTAATGTGCAAACGCGCACGCTCGAACGCCCGACCACTTATCATCAACGCTGACTGTGTACGTGCCTGCCTAAACAACGGCAACCTCTGTGTGTGTGCATGCGATTCACCAGAACTCGCAGGATCCATAAGCACATATATACTATAACAGCAGTCATTCCTCCTTTTAGAACAAGGGAGCCTTTTTTGGCCCGTATAATCTTTGAAGCTAGAAAGCGGGGCATGGTGGAGGGGTGGGGGGGGGGGGGTTGCCCATTTCCTTGAGGAGCTAAAGGGGATCCCAGTAAAAGCGTAGCGTCAACCAGCCAAGCTAGCGAGCCCTTTCGCGCCGTTCACCCAACCACGGCGATCTCGCGAGCGTTGTTTATTTTTTTCCCGGTGCCGTAATTGTGTACACAAGCCGTGCGCATCCCGTAAATATAGCCAGAACGCCTGCCCGTTTGCGGCGTGCTGGCGAAACCCTACGCGGAGAGCCGGAGGAGCTCATAAAGATCGGGGCTGAGTATACTATATTCGCTCCTACAGGAAAAAAAGGCCAGCTTCGAGTGCAAGTGCGAGACAATATCTCGTGGCCCAACTCGTTGGGCGAGCGCTCGTGGACGTGGAAAAGAAAGAGGTAGTAAAGAAGGCAGGAAGCCTTCGTATAACCGCAAAAGCAAGAAACTATTCGCACTACTCGTAAAGAAATAACGGTAATAAAATGATTATTTTCTTGAAAGCAGTTCGTGAAACCAGTCTTAAGCATGGGGATGTTTTAGACTGGTTTCACGGCGCGGAATGTGGTAACCGACGTAACGTTGTTATATGCATTCTCTGGAGAGTGGATTTTTATGTTAGCTCTCTTATTCTTCATAGCTGAAAACAAAAAGTAAGTAAGCGAAACAGAAAAACTGCCTCCTCACGAAATCTACTTTGTCGGTAACCGAATCACGTTTTGTTAAGCAACTGGTACTGGCAGAGAGGGGGGCAAATATTTGAGTTTTTGCAGTTGTGCGGCTATACCACAGCAATGATACGGCTCCTATATGGAGTCAGTTGCTTCGGTATTTGGTATGTGTTTATTGCTTGCGCATTAAACCAGATACAGCTGTCTTAACTTATGACGATGTGTATATTTTTATAATTTAGATGCATGTCAAAGGACCGCAAGTGGTCATAGGTAATTCGGAGTCCCGAAATACGGCGTAACCATTTGTCTCATCGTGGTTTTTAGCATTTTAAACCTCAGTACTGTTAAACATACATACATACATACATACATACATACATACATGCATGCATGCATACATACATACATACATACATACATACATACATACATACATACATACATACATACATACATACATACATACATACATACATACATACATACATACGTACGTACGTACGTACGTACATACATACATACATACATACATACATACATACATACATACATACATACATACATACATACATACATACATACATACATACATACATACATACATACATACATACATACATACATACATACATACATACATACATATGTGATGGATGTGAGCGTTGAGCTTTGTCAGACGATCCGTAAAAAGTTAGGGCGTGAATATTATAAAGATAATATTCAACGGCGCTCCCATTACTGAGTCGCCTATTCGACATTAAATAGCGAAGCACAGGTGCCTTTATACTGAACTAGCTGCCGCCTGTCGTTAACACTGTGCGGCATTTCCTATAAGCTATAATTTTGTAATCAAACTTAGCGAGCGCGTAGTGAATGTAGCTCGACTAGCGTGGCGTTAATGAAGCAATTATTCGGGCCAGAAATTACCGAGGAGCGTTTACGTAAACGCAGATACCCTACTTGCCTGCAGTGCTGTTTTATTCTCGAAAGACTGCGCCAACACGACGAGAGGCTTTACGTTACGATGTAGGGAGTAATTTATTACATAGAAAATGGCATGCTGCCGCATTCGGGACGTGGCACAGTTAGGCATATTTTAATGGCGCTACTCCTTTCAGTTTAAAATAGATGAGACGGGCAATCAGTTACTCGGAACATCTTGTGGCGCAAAACACAGGCAACGGAAGCAGATTTTGCAAAATGTTATTATGCATCTTGCGAAAACTGCATACTTTGTCTCAGCCGATGAAACAATTGACCTTTCCGTCCACCCGTGCGTCCACCTATTTGATAGATAGAGTATATCTGGAATGAATAGACTCTATTTAGAATAGATAAAACCTAATTGGCGCATTTAAAATTGAGATAATATTCATCGGATTCATACTCGATGAAACGCCTTTGTCTCTCTGAGGCACGCTGCGAACATTTGCAAACACGCATTTAGGGAGACGTGACAGCCCATTACAAAGACTTCAACGTTCGTCGACTGTTTTCTCATTTCGTAATTGTGTAGAGTTAAAACATATTGTGCGCGCACGCAACATATGGACATTTGTCGATCTTGGTGTTTCGGTATACTCTATGCTGCCGAAGAAGATATATGCAGTCTCGGCCACAGGTAACGTTTGTTCCATGAGAATGTGGCCACGTCCGAAGGGTGTGCCTCGCTTTAACCAAAGTAAATATTGTCACATGATACTGCAGAACATCGCCATGCGAGAAGCGCTTCGCTAAAAGACTGAATACCCGAGCTATAAATTATTTTACATTCGACACATAGGCGCCGCCACCTTGGGCTATTAAACTAATGTTTTCTTGCTTTTGTATATCTCGACGTGAATTATTAAGGCCATGAAACTTCGAATGCACGAACCCAACTGTTTTCATGCCTATACGTTAGGGGTGTGCAAATAGTGAATTTTAGAACTGAATCGAATACGAATATAAATCGAATACTGTTCGAATAGCTTTCGAATAGTATGTTAACCATTTTCAAAGCAGCCCCACACTGGTAAGGCAACAATTTTCAAAACAGACCAAGAATGCGACAACAATTTATTTGAAATAAACATTCACAAGCTCTAACAAAAACACATTGCGATTACTTTTAATCCGAAAAGGCCACAATTATTAAACTGAGGCAAGCTGGTATACAGTAGTAACAAGAGCCTCCGAAAGATCTTGTAACTACACGATGAAATATTGCAGTGACTGCAGTAATTAAGGTGGTCAACGACGTTTAAATAAAACTGATCGATAAATACTAGAAATTTTTGTGCGTTAACATCATGATAGATGTCAGGTGATGATAACGGATTGATGGCACCGTCGCTACAGCGACACTGGAGTTTCAAGCAGAAACGCCTTCATCCTGTGTTCTATATAGCGTCGATAAGGGACGTAGGTACGTACATGGACTGCATGCATCTGGGCAACCCGATGGTGAAAACAAAAAACGTTACCCATCGCGGTTCCAACGTCTCATTCCTTCGAGCATTTCTCGTCGTTGCTAATTATTAAAAAAAATATTCGAAAAATATTCGGTATTACGAATATGCACTATTCGATTCGAGCACAGGATCGAATAGAGGGCTATTCAATTCGTTATTCGAAATTTTAGAATATTCGCACACTCCTGCTATGCGTACAGCGTAACACTGTTAGTTTAGTTGTCAAATATGCAAAACAGGAAGTGATACAGCCCAATATGGTGGCACCGAAACCCATTCGTAAGACATTCTGTAGAGCGCATTGAAAGCCGAGATAAGCTATTCGTGCTCGCCTTACGAATGGTTGCTTCTTCAATTCCTGTGTTCTTTATTATGCGTTTTATAGGAGATGTCAGCGCCTTTAGATAGCGCCAGCAGCCTCGAGGAAAAAAACGCTAAATAAATTTAAGTCTCACCTAAAGACAGTTCACGAAAGTCAAACTATAAAATAAAATTTTTAAAAGCACATGAGCACGTAAATGGTCTTCCATTCGTTTTTTATATACTTTTTTTTTGCTGAGTCATGCCATCTGAATCTCTACGAGCCTTTAAAAATAAGTTTAGTCGAGCTTTTGGCTGCAACAAAGACCACGCATTTCAAAAAAAAAAAATAATAATAATAATAAAAATGAAAAATAAGAGAAAGAACATTTCAAGCGGTAAATGTACTGTATCCACTCGCAGGAACCGGTATGTACCGGATCTTGCGATGTAGCCTGAGGTCCATTTATCGCCACACCCTCAACTTTGTGCTCGGCCGTTGTATTGATCCCGACAGTCTTGGGTCCTGTAAGAAAGAAAAGAGCCTTTAGAGACTTGGAAAACGCCCAAGCATGGTCGAAGTGGATTTCCTGGACGACGGCTGCGGACGATGGACCCGTCTTCCCCGCAATGGTCCTGCATGTCCCGGCCTTATCTCCTTGTAATACAGGTCCCATGTAGTTTTTTAGAACAGTCTTTCTTTCTTTCTTTCTTTCTTTCTTTCTTTCTTTCTTTCTTTCTTTCTTTCTTTCTTTCTTTCTTTCTTTCTTTCTTTCTTTCTTTCTTTCTTTCGATCTTTCTTTCTTTCTTTCTTTCTTTCTTTCTTTCTTTCTTTCTTTCTTTCTTTCTTTCTTTCTTTCTTTAAACGAATGCGTAAACTAGATAACGTTAGCTCTATCAATCGATATCCAGTGGTAGGCCTAAATTAAAATGCGCACGTTCGGGATGGAACGTCCTCTTTTGATTTCTTAGGTAGATGGATAACAATTTCTGAGTGATTACACCGGAGATGGTAGCCTGGTTCATCGCCTGGCTTGCTATATTCTCCAGGTGTCGGGTGTTGACTATGGTGTATACAGTGATCCCATATACAAACAAATAACGCGTACAGTCACGAACACGCATATACAGAAAACAGCTATTGATAAAGTTGCGTTAAGGCGTGCAGTCCTTAATAATGCCAACAGCGCTTTTGTGTTGCGCATCGTACAAGCGCCGCATGCCAAGGGCCGAGGAGTGGCCGCAGCTCCAAGGTCAAGTCACGTTGCATATGTAGTGCTGCCTTCATTATCGGTCATCCTGCTTGATAACGGGAGCAATGTTCCTCTTCCCTTAGGAGTAAAACAACTCTAGGAACAACAACAGCAAATTATGAAAGCGTCTTAATGTTCTTTTTCGACGCCACGAGAATGGAGTTCCCGTAATGCAGTGTCACGTTTCTGTGAATGTGCATATTGTATAAAACCAGCTTTAAACCAGCGTATATACAAGCCAAGTGCGTTATCTGTACGTGCTATCTTGCGATTCTATATACCGCCCACATCCGTTGCGTGCGGCGTATACATTTAAATAAGGTAGATTAACTCGCCAAACTAGTTGTGCTAGATACTCAGTAGACCCGTACAAGGGGCCTGAATTCAATGATTCTCTATTTCTCAACGAGGGTACATTTTAGACGCACCGCTCGTTCTCATTCGACTATTTTTAATCAAATGTTCCCTGTTACCTGGCTATGCCGCAGGTATCTCAAATGCAAACTCTTCCTAGTCTGGATATAGCACGACAGAGCCTTACTCGAGGTGTACGTTTTAGATTTGAAACATGGATGTAGTTCAAACGCTATTAATAACGAAAAAAAGGGTGGGTTGAATCATAGAAGTTTATCTTACGCTGTGATAAAGAAGAAATATTGTTTTCTCTCTCATCAGTACTTCTCCTGGACATTGAGAAGCGGAGAACGGCTCTATAAATCTACGTAAATAATGAAGGCTGAAAAGGGACATTGTGAATAAAGCTTCCAGTGATGCCGATGTTTTGTCCTGTCTGTGCATCGGTTGTATTGGATATAATTAGATGGAGAATGGCTCGGCTATATACTCCCCTTCTCGCTGTGCAGCGCAAAATGAAGAAGTATGTACGAATAAAACTATTCCGTAAATAAATAAGCAACAAAGTATTGCATAAATAAATAAATAAATAAATAAATAAATAAATAAATAAATAAATAAATAAATAAATAAATAAATAAAATGATCGCAAGCCCGAGAAGCAAGCTTATTTGCTTTTCAGGTCCTACTTGTTGACACGGCGAAGGTGGCTACGGCATAAAAGACATTATTTCTGAGGCGTGAAACACGACCGATCTTAGACGGATCACGAGCTGTTCTTTTTATTATTTCAGCGTAAATCAACAGAAAGGAACATAATCTATCATGCACGTCGCCCGAGGATGCCTGCGCACCGTTCAAGGAACGCGTCCGTGGGTTTGTTTCTTTCCCCCCTTACTTTTTGCTGTTGCAGTTGGTGCGTAAGTGATTGCTGTGTACAGGACTATCAAAAGAGGCGATTCATGGTTATACTCTGTAGAGGAATGGCTGTTGAGAGCAGCTATAGGTCTCTTCCATCATGGCTGGTAGCAAGCTCCCCATGGCGCTAATTTACCAATATCTGTAGGCGCTCTGAGTGGCCAAAAACCCTGGTTGTTTGCGAGTCTGTGTGCGTGAGTGTGTGTGTCTGTGTGTGCGTGCTCTGATTATCGCGGCACGCGTGAACAAAGGCACATTGTACAAAAGAAAGTGTACCCGGCTGCCTTTTACCGAGCTATCTATAGCTCGTTGGGGATTCTCGTCAAAATACAATTGGATGTTTTCAACGCCATAGCTTGAAAGAGCTCGTTTCGCAGAAATTCCGGTGTCGGCGTCGGTGTTGGCGTCGTGGGTTGTGAGTGAAAAATCAGCGCTGTCCATTACCGAAAAATTGAGAAAGATGCAAATAAAATTAACAATGCAAGTCTTAGGTTCGAGTGAGAATCGAACCCAGGCCTTCTGCGTGGCAAGCAGTGGTTCTACCACAGAGCCACGCTATTGCTTGAAACAGCTTCGAAAAAAAAAAGAATACCCTATAAGAATGTCTTGTAGTGGGAGGAGTCTCCTTGCCGCACGTAATATTGCGAGGCAGACGCGTAGAATCACGCCAGGCGTCAAAACATGTGAATTGCGCAACGAGTGGGTGTTTTAAAGGCCCACTCATTACAAAGTGCTCAGACATATTTAGTCATCATCATCAGCAAAAGGATCAACCAAGTGAGCAGCTGCGTGGGTTCGCGTATTGCCTTACGGGCGCGTAGTTGGCGCTTCGCTGATTCGCAAAAGGAAGAATTATGGCGTAGTGGGCACAGCGCAACTGTACTTGCAGTAGGTATTCTAGGATAGTTTGAAACGGCCAATGTTATGCGCACAGACGTTCGTTTCCTTGCGGCACGGTTGAGGCAACCACCGAGAACAGAAGCCAGGCTAGCAATTGAGAAGGCGATGCGCACGGAGCCCGTACGCTATCGCGTTCTACTCTTGGAGGCGAAGCTCAAGCGTCCTCCAAGCTTTTTCTTCTAGTAGTTTCGGTGGTGTCCCGGCGCTGAACATTAACGGAAGCTCTGAGGTGATCATGTAGAGGATGAAATCTGAAAACAAACAAACAAAGTACGAACCAACCCTGGTATATTGAGCGGTCAGTTCATGGTAAACAGCTTCAGGTACTTAGGTGAAAGACACCAACCGAATAAACACGATAGAGAGAAAGAGGGAAAGGTAAGGGAGAGGCAGGGTGGATAACCTAAGGAGACCTTCAGTCGTTGTTCTACTTTCGCAGAATTACTGAGCTATGCTTAACCACCTTTATTTTGGCTCCAGCCATTTTTGAAAATAGCAAGCGTTACAATGAGATGATGTGGCTTTATACCTTCTCGGTGTTTGTAAGCGTTGTGCGCGCCTGCGACCAGGTTGCCGGCGCCTGTGTTATGGCTTTTCGCGATGATCATTACGCCAAGCGAAGGCAGCGCCACTTTGTTTACAATACGCACTATATGTGCATTTTTATGGAGTAATATCATTGAACAATATTTCACTAACAGAAAAGTCATCGAGCATACACACAAAGCTTCATCGGACCGTGTATGATGCCGCCAGAGGCGCCAAAGGATTTTTCGGACTTTCAAATGAAGAAATAAAAATATAAATCGCCTCTCACGAGATGAACAGGGTTGGGTTTGAGTTGCGACGGATCTTTCCTGTCGTCATCTTATTTCGTTCTGGGCAGTTGTGTCCCTTTAAACGTTCGTGTTTCTTCGTTGATACCTTCTACCTACATACAGTGAACGAACTCGCAGAACTAGCTTCAGGGAGTTTTAATATGACATCTCTCTAACTATCCACCACCCGTGTTCCTCCTCCCACTTCGGTCGCCCCGCCTTTTCCTGGGCACATATATAGCATCTTTGGAACCTGAAGGTACACTACCCATAGGAAATGCTAATACAGCCGACGTCATCATTAATCTCTAGCCGAAACGTCATCGTGCGTTGGCTTTGAGCATTTCGTTCCGACCGAAAAGCCGGTGGCGGCAGCGGTCCTGTCTGGGACTTCCTGCTTTCCTCGCCCATGCATCTTCTGCGTCCGTGGGCGCACGCGTGCGCGCGCTTTTGTTAGTCAACATTTGCGATACGGCCAGCTATAATACAACACGAAGACTGAGTGAGGGCGCGCTGCGCGCCAACATAGTATACAGCCGTGGCCGTATACGTGTACGCGACGGGCCGGCGCCGCGCGCACTGACCGCGCAGCGCCGTGCCGCGCAATGCTTTGACCGATGACGCTATCGGGGTCACAGAAGCGCGCAGCAAGACTTTCTTGACAAGGGTCAGCGAGAGACAAGAAAAAGATAGGGCGAAGCGACCCAATCAGACTGCATTCTCCATGGGTGCATGCCTATATATGCAGCCCACTCAGCGGCGTAAATAGATTCGGCACAGCGATTGGAAAGGAATAAAAAGGATGGAATCGTGCGTAGACAAAAGGAACGCATGAAGAACAGAAAAGAGATTGACCTATTGGTGTGGCTTCAGAGTGCATGGTGTGTACGTAGTGATGGTCAACTTCGGCACTTGATAACCGATGGCACCGCGAGTCATTTTATGTGTGCGTGTGTGTTTTCCTGACGCGTTGAATTGGGGACATCCATATATATGTGTAGGGAAGAAATGAGGCCAGCGAAATAAAGAAGGCGTAAAATAAGTATGCGAGCAAGGTAAGAACTGGAAAAGCCAAGCGCAGAAATCAAGCCTTACATCTGTCGTCGTGGTTCCCTTAGTAGGAACATGACAGCTGTGGTAGGCAAAATGCAGCCGGATTTGATATTTGAGAATGAAGCAGGACTGCAGTTTTGATTGTATCAACTGAAGTCGATGTCTGATCGGAGGAGGTAAAAAAAAAAAAGTGAGGGGCACTTCCCCCTCAAACATGGGCGCTGGACGAATGTCTATAGAGTGTAGATGGGGTTGTCACAAACGTCACTTCCTATAAGCGCGGATATCTCCTATTTGTATTGCGAGGTCGTGTTCGCAAGCATTCGTTTATGTTTCAGAAGCTCTATACTTTCGTTCATTCAGTGGAGAAAAGTTGCTGAATGCTGGCGAAAGTAAGTGTCAAGCATTCTTTTTTTTCGAATTTCCCGCCAATACCTGAGATATGACAACTTAATTTGACGTCAAAAACTTCAATTTTGAATACTTTTAAGCGATTTCTCTTTAATAAAACCAATAAAACTTAATAGCGCATTTTGCCTTTTCATAAAGTTTGTATGTTACGAAGTTCTTGGCTGATCAACAATTCACTAGACCAGAATGTACACGCTGTCAAAATTCCGTACTTCACAGAAAGCATGTTAAAAGACTGGGCGTGATAACACGGACACAAGAGAGAAGTCAAAATAGTAAGTTGGTGGCGTCAGAAATCGAGAGCACCATCACTACCAGTCTCGTTTTTTGATCTCTTCTAGATTATCAAGGCTTATTCAGCTGTAAGGCTGGCCGCTTTATTGAATCACTGCACCGAGGTTCAGCACCACAAGTTGACTTATGCCTAATGTTCATGTTTTACAGTCAATTTAGACACAAAGTCTCAGTTTTGCGTTTGTACGGGTAGCGGCAGTTCCGTGCCCGCCGCACTTCAAACTCTTGTGCTGCAGGACTTGAGTGCCTGCGGCCCATTTTTTTATACGGCTATGAACGCTATGAAACTGGGCAATATCAGCACTTGTGCCATTCCCCTGCGTAAGCATCCTGTTTGCGCATGGTCTTATAGTTATGTGAAAGCTCCTTCGGCAAAGACTGAGTGGACGCTGCAAACACTTCGGATGGCATGTTTGCGTCTGTGACCCCGTTTTTTCTTACTTTATTCTCTTTTTGTATGCAGCCGCGCGCGCAGGCTGTTTGCTCAATCCGCGTTTGTGCCTGCATCCGCCTCGCTTTCGTGTTGCGGCACTATCGTAAAGCAACGCCGCCATAAACGGCGCGAATATAGCTGTATACGCAAGCATTTACTGACTTATGGCTTGGTGTCGTCACTGGAGAAGAGGACGCCGGCCTGTAACAACCGAGCGATGTAAGTGTAACGCGTCACAAGTTAATGACGTTTCCGCAAGCGCACCATATACGAGCGTTGGCCCGGCAACGGGGTGTACACGTCCCAGTTACATGTTGAATCTTGGTTACGCGCGTTACACGTTCGTTATTCCGCAGGTAAAGCACCCTCTAGTCAAGCTTCAGTGAATGCACACGGTTTTCGCAACTCGAACAAAAAAAGTGACATGAAACGCCACGGCGACCCTTATAGCTTCGCCTTTTCAGGTCGAGCCGAAGGAGCAGCGAAAGGAAGTTTTAATGATTTGGGATATTTGAAAGGTCGTTGCTTGTGTAATATGTTTGCACACGAACGTTTTTAACGATTACGGGGAATGAAAGGCAAGTCAAATGCCTTGTGGAACGTGCGAAACGAAAGAAAGAAAAATGACTAGCAAGTTCCTTTACTCACTCACTCACTCACTCACTCACTCACTCACTCACTCACTCACTCACTCACTCACTCACTCACTCACTCACTCACTCACTCACTCACTCACCATCACTCACTCACTCACTCACTCACTCACTCACTCCTCACTCCTCACTCACTCACCACTCACTCACTTCACTCACTCACTCACTCACTCACTCACTCACTCACTCATTCACTCACTCACTCACTCACTCACTCACTCACTCACTCACTCACTCACTCACTCACTCACACACTCACTTATGAGCACATTCAACTACTCGATTACTCATTCACACGCCCACAGATCCTTTAGTTCATCCACTTATTCGCTCGCTCATTTTCGCAATCAGTCAATCAGTCAGTCGTGTATAACATGACACTTTGCGCTGGCACACAGTTTGTTGAGTCGACGTGTTTCCCCAATACGTGCAGACCGCTTATATCTCTGCTAGAGTCTCTTTTCTACTGTTGAAGAAGCAAGTTTTCCCTTCTCTTCTTTTTTTATTTCTTTCCTCTTCCGTTCGCCATTTTCACTATTATTACCTGGAGATTATCTTCATCATGACAAAGCGGCCATAGAAGTTGGAGCCTTGCGATCAACAACATTCGACTGCTACTTTCGTACGGGCGAAAACTTTTACATCAACGATGAGCTTGAGATGTTATAAGAGCCGCGCAACGACTGGTGGAAATGAAACTGATAGGCGTACGCAACCTCTAAAGGTAGGAAGGCAGTGGCACAGATTAGAGGGCAACCGAGCATAGTCGAGGTTCGAATTGTAACGAAGAGAAAACAGGGGAATTGGGGCATGCACAACAAATAAGTGACAATACCACGTTCGGGTTACAGAACGGTTGCCTTGGGAAAATAAAATAGCACGAAGGTAATTGGAAATCCACGTGAGACGTGCCGTGTACTAAAGTGCTGACGATGATGGTGATGATGATGACTGGTAGGGGTAGAACATGGAAAGTCTTAGTACTTGGAGGTAATACCAGTTAGAGAGACAGAGATAGAAAGAGAGTTAAAGGGGTACTGAAACAAAATTTCGCGGCCGAGATAGCCTGCGGGATCGATTCCCGTGAGCATGCGTATATCATCTGCAAGATATCAACAGCGAATATAGCTTAGAAGGTATTTTAAATGAATTTTGAAGTTTGCGTGAGCGATCGACACCCTCAGGCTATTGACACCCCCAAAGGTGACCCTTGGTGATCCCATACTTCCCTCACGTGACCACGCTTCAACAAGTTATGATGACGTTATAGCCGCCATTTATTTATTTATTTATTTATTTATTTATTTATTTATTTATTTATTTATTTATTTATTTATTTATTTATTTATTTATTTATTTATTTATTTTATTTATTTATTTTTTGCCGCGTTCGCTCCAGCAGCCTACTTCTCGGCGACTGCTCACGAACCACGCGGAAGTGCGTCACAGTTCTCTGTGCTGACGTGATCGAGCGCTGCGCCCGCTAGGTGGTGATAGTTGCACCCGGAGGTTTGTCGTTTTTGAAACCAAAACTGACACTGGTCAGTAATGAGGAGCCTGTAATTAATTATCTGTCGCGCGCTGCAGCAAACGATGTGCCGTGTTATGACTAACAGGCCCCAGCAACACATCGCAGCAAAAAAACGCGAGGCCAAAATTCGTGTCAGTACCCCTTTAAGAAAGCTTATTGAACGGAAAAGCCGGCCAAGCGTGCCTCTGGCCGGCTCCTTCGCACTGAAATAAATGAGAAAGGAGGCCCAATAATGGGGGCGAGAAGATAAGGCTACGTAACAATGCGGTCAGCTAAGCACGGGCTGTGCGATTATGTATTTAATGAGCCTGTCTACATACATATACACGCCATGCGTACGAGCAACAGGAATTGGTTGGTTGGTCAAACTTTATTAACGGGCCTGAGAGACGCGACTAGCACGCAGTGGACTCCTCCCACGTTAGGATGGGCAGGCTAAGCCTGAACGCCGAATCGTGGGCTCTCTGGACGGCCCAAAGCTGATCCCCGTTGTTGGTGCTTCTGATGTCGGAGCTCCACTGTGCTTGGTTGGCTTGATCGCTGCCCAGTAACGAAGGGCATCGCCAGAGCATGTGCTCTAAGTGAGCTACGCACATAATCATGTAAAAAAAATTTTATATATATATATATATATATATATATATATATATATATATATATATATATATATATATATATATATATATATATATATATATATATATATATATATATATATATATATATATGTGAATTATTTGCGTGGCACATCACAACACCATATTGGCAATTTCATCGTCAGGACATCGTCAGGACCTTCTCTTTTCCCTTGTTTGGTGCACTGTTGATCACGACGTGACCCAGTTGCTTTTTATCAAGCGGTAACAGATGCCCTTCCTGCCATCGTCGTACGCCTTGCCCGGATGAAGGACAGTGGTCGGCGAATGAATCTGTTGTGTTCACATCCCTCGTGGGTGCCGCGCCGCCTACAATAGAGATACGCCACGAGTGAGGAAAAACACGGCCAATCTCGTCGGCCGGCCCTGTCTCGCTTCCCTGCGTTGACGTGCTGGACCTTTGCCAGCTGCGGTGTTTCTCAGTTACTCGACGTCAGGTGCGCCGTGCTTGACATTGTCTACTTTCCAGAGCGGACAGAATTCCGGTGTGGAACAGCTGATCGAGTGGTCACGTAAACACTTACGCGCGCATACTTTGTCGCAATAGCAAATCGACATGCTTGGAAGCTTATCACGGTCGTCTCCGAGTGCTAACTGACCCACTGCTTACGACAGAACCATTACTCGATGCCTTTTATCTTTTTCGCGCACGCCTGAACGTGTAGCACGTTGCATAACAGATCATACTGACCTATATGTGCACAGGTTACAGGCACTTTGGAACAACTTATCGAGCAGTCATAAGTTTGCCCTGGCTACCAGAACGATCGAGACGTATACGGCAAAAAAAAAAAAAAAAAAGAAAGTCAGCCAGAAGTGTGAACTCAGCCCCGGCCTCCGCTATAGTTAGTGTACCTAGTTTAAGAATCAGGGGCGTCCAGTGTGTGGTTACAAGCAGCGACATGAGGCGCTTAATTGATTTAACTTTCTCTGTTCCGTGCCATGATCAAAAGTGGCTGAATTGAATTCGGCTGGGCTTAGCGAGGATCCACGGCATTCAGCGAGGTGGATATCGTTATGTTCAGACACACGCACATACGCACATACGCACGCATGCACACACGTATGTAATTGTATACGATGCATTAATGGCCGTGCATATTTTGGAGCCACCGTTTCTCCCCAACATTCCGAGTGGATGGGCAGTGACGAGAACAAGACTCTTGACAAAACACTACCTGCGACTTTAGGCTTCCTTTGCTTGGCCACAGTTGACTCATTGAACTCTTTGTCTTCCTGTGGACATTAAAAGTTCTGTACAATAGATAGAGCGAGATAAAAAACACAGCCCACAGATTCTTCTTGATAGCCGCAAACATATCAGATCTTCCGGAAGCTCTGAGGAGTCGCACGAAAGTGCTCCACTGTACTGCCCTGCAAACATTCGCGGTAAAATTTTGGTTCATTCAGGAAAATAAAGTGTGAACGTCGATTCCCCGAAAGAAAATAAAAAAAAACGACGCTCTGTGGTGTACACTGAGGAACAAGAAACGATCAACACCGGCTCACGGAGAGGGAAACGAAAGTGATGCGAAATGAAGAAATGTAAATGGACCGGGGTCACTGATGGCGGGACGCGAGGGAACACAGTAGTACAATCTTCGGTAAACGCCAAGTACCCTCAGCAAAAGAGCCATAAGGGGGAAACACTCCTCTTCCGCCATGCGTTTTATTTTGTTCGTTACTCTCGCCTCGGGCAGAACGCCCCTCCTCCCCTCCCCGACCTCACCAGACCACCGACGGGAAATATATATCGCCTTGCAGGGGAAAACGGACGTACAAACAGAGCGACAGGAAGTAGATACAGAAATAAAGAACTACAAGGAAATAAATGAAAATCAAGCGTAAGAACTAACGACAGCGAAAATCCTTCTCTAAGCTATCTCTCTCTCTCTCTCTACGTACATGTATGTGTTGAGAGAGAGTGTGAGTGCCAGGTCGCTTTCTGCTTTTCTTTCTTCGTCCCCTGCGCGTTCCTCTGTCTCGGCTGTTGGCCGTTTTCTTTTCACCCGTGTTTTCATTCCACCCTCTCCAGAAGAGGGCGCACGCAGATAGGCACTACTGCCGCGAAGTCCGCGATGCGTGCGACAACTCCACAGTGAGGATATAGTTGGCGTACACTCTCTCCATCTCTTTCTTTGCCGGGCAAGACACCCCCCCCCCTTCCCATCATCCTCAAGCATGACCACACATCCTATCTGCCACTGCGACAGATAGCGCGGCCCGCTTGGTCTCAATAGGCAGGTCCTTGGCCGTCTTGGTCTCTACGTACACACTCTCGTGTTTTTGCCGCGATGCGGGCCCCCGCAGTCAATCGGCTTTGCCAGTGCGCACGCCACGGGAGAAGACGATGGCGCCCGGGATTGTGGCTAGGCGAGGCAGCCCACGTCTCCCGAACGTGTCTGTCGTATCTTTCTTCGGCATCGAGCAAGTGCGGGTGTAAGAAGGAGCCCGGAGGCATTAATAAAAGTTTCTCCGTAAGCTCGGGCATCTTTAGGCAAAGCAGACCAAATCTTCGGCGTGCCGTTGGTTTGTTTGACGCTTTTTCCTTATCTACGTCCGCATCAAGACGCGCTGCGGCAGAAGAGGAAGATGAAGAGGCGATGAAGGTTAAAGAGGGCAGGAGTGAGACACGTTTTAGATCGCCATCACAACAACACGCTCGTAGGAGAGGCCACGTTTACTGTGGTACAGAGGGGAGGTTCCAAGACCCAACAATGCTTGCGACTGTTCTGCTTCAACCACGGACCACTAAAACCTCAATAATAATCATAAGTCGCTCACCGGTCAATCATTCAGAGTGCGTACGTTAATTGTCCCTTTGAGCGCACAAAACTATATACACTTATCTACGAAACAGGTTTGGGAAACCCGGATCCCCATTGGTTGCAGGTTGAACTGCCTCGCACGGATTTAGTTACTACGGGAGCAGGCGGTTGAGGGCAAAGTAGGGTCGCTGTTGAGTGAGGAGGAGCTGGTAAATGGTTCGAACCTGTCCGCCGCGCACCGATCCTCTCTTGGGAGCGGCTGGGCGTAATTTGTTCTCGGACCTTTAAATCGAGGAGGTTACGGGATGGCCCTGGCGTAGACTACGAAGCATAGAAAAAAAAAAGGATAATGTGCAAAGAGAGGATGCGGGAGGCAACGCGTTCTTAGGAGAGTTCAGGAGGCTGAAAGAACTGGCGAAGATTCGGCCGATAGATAGGCGAGAAAAGCTTTCGTTCTTTGTTGCTTTCTCTTGAGAAGTCAAACGCCTGTCGCTTCGAGGAGACGAATCGGTTTGTCGAGACGTGACTGCTCGTTTTCTTCCCATGCCTCGTTTCTCGCTGGCTGCCGCAGGGTGAGAGCTGGAGTCGTTGCAAATGGGGTCTGGATGGGAAAGCGAGCGGGTGGTATGGCATCAACGCGGAGCTTGAAGCACTGATTTTATAGGAGACACAAAAAGAGCAGTATGGTGAATCAGTGTGGAAAGTTCGTAGAGAAAGGCGTTTGGTAGCTTCCGAGGTGCACGATGAATGTACAAAGCTCAGGCACCAGGTGAGCTCTGCACAAATATCGAACGAGACAAAGCTACAGGATGGGGGGGGGTCAGACATGAAGCTGAGTTATACAATGGGACGGGCTTGGGTGTTTCACCTTGTTGGACATTACGGCACTCTTGTGTGGCTGTGCATTCAGGAGCGACTGGATTCTGACTTTAAACAGGTAGCCGCGTCTGCGACCTGACATAGATGATATTACGTCTGGTGCATACCTGGTGTTTGCAGGAAGCTGGATGGTACTAAGGGACGTGTTTGTGAAAAAGCCGAGTCCGTTTTAGCCAGCGCCTGAGAGAACGCAGGCGAAAGCCTATGCCCTTATGAGACATACACTAAATAACGTTTGCGTTCTCAGTCAATTTCATTACCTCCCCCTCCACCCTCGCTGAGGCTTTCTGCCCTCACATGGTGTTGCACTACCTCTGTCATCGTCCCACCTGCGACCAAGCGACGTTGTCATGTCATCGGATGACGTCACTACATGACGTTATCGATTACATCTCGTAACGGTATGTTCTTCATGAGGTTTTTAAAATGTTTTTTGCATCGCTCGCTCGCCGATGCTGTCTACGCCGGATTTTTCAACTCGTGAGACATATAAGGCGTTCGCCTTAATAACAATACCTGTTATGAGGTACAGCATTATGCACCACGGTCATTATGTATGACGACCATGATGTATGTACAACAGATGCTATTGCAAAAGCTACCTGCACCCCTTAGTTGTCCTTGTTAAATATTTTTATTTTCTATATGTGGACAATGCGTTTTTTCGCACTCTGGCATGTGGGAATACTTGACTGCAAAACGTCATGGAAAGAGTCTGAAGTATTTCCCATCTGGCGGCATGTGCGGGGCTGTAATTAGTGATTCGTCGACCTAGAAAGATAAGCCTGGAGCCGCTTTCCACTACTATTCGAAGGTGCACCAGTTTTATATTGCTGCACATGCGGCGGAAGCAACAGAACTTTTTTGTTGAGTCAGACGCATCTGCGGCGGTATAAGCTTGTGTATCCGGCCACGCATACGTTCTGAAAACACGCCTCTGAAGGTCTGTGATAACGACAGCCGCCTGCAAGAAATCACGATGGTTCTCGAGCTGCATGATACGGATTGCGCAATCAACGATTGCCCGTCGCGCTTTTGAAATCAACAGCGCATGGTTCATGTCCACGCCTTCTTTCTTCTAGGTCTTTCGGACGGAAGTAGTCGTTAAATCTGTCTTAGGTAATAGAAGAAACAAACAGACAGGAAGGGCTAAAACTTCAAGCAGAGTGCAATAAAATCGGTTTAAGTACTCTCTGCCAAACATATTGATAGCCTTCAGAGTTCTTCACCGATGTCGCTGGGAGAACGCGAGTGGAGTTGGCTGGGCAGTAACGTTCCGAACTGCGTTCTAAGTAGTTTGGCCATGAGGCCCACTTCGCTTTAGTTAACCTCCGAGTTGATCCCCGAATGTCTGACGTCCATTCTTATTGCGCGAAAGATTATCTAGCTGACACACAGATAGAAGAAATGTCGCTCTTTCAGAGGACGCTTGAACAAAGTCCGAATGGGTGTCTGATTCACAGGCTTATACTATAGGACCGCCTAAATCGTAGGCCCCTGAGATTACTTGTCCCAGGCAGTCTCGATACATATATTCGTGACATAAAATGAAGGCAAAGGCGGATGCGGGGGACGCTCGCACAAAGACCGTGCGAAACGAAGGTTCCTCCAGACTCTCCCCTCAACAACAACGAACCATCTTCGAGAGTGTTTGTTACGTAGTCGGGTGGAGAACAGCGGTGGTTTCTTCGCGCACCCCGCGAGATAAATGAACAATTATTATACGGCGTTGACGGTTGTCACGAGGGCTTCCTGTATCCGAGAACTGCCAGAACCGTCGGCGCGTCGTCATCACCGCGGTGCCGGGCTAACGAGGAAACGGCGACAAACTGCGCGACTTGTTGGGCAAAATGTGGCTCAGCCTCGCAAGTTATTAGTGCCTGCGAGAAAGGAAGTTCGCGTCGACCGCGATAGGGCAAAACGTGAAACGAACTTATCTTTCTCCCCCTCTCTCCTTCCTTCGCACGGTCTCCGTTGCGAAACAAACAGCCAAGTGAAGTAGAGGAGAGATGTTTAGCAGGGCACGCTGGAAAGAAGGGTGGGTAGAAAGGGAAGCATCAACATTAGAGCTGTGGTAGAATGACAAAAAAGATAGAAAGAATGAGAAGCGATGGGGAGAAGGAGGAGAGTTGTTGTGCGGCGAGATAGCGTATGGCGGGCCGGTCGAAAATGGGAGGATGTCAAGGGCAGGGTTCAAGGGCGAAGCGGCGCTCATACGACGGAACGAGTGGCTCGGCAACGCAACAGCGCTCCGCAGCTGATGATGGCGGTCTGTCTGCCCGTGCATGGAGAGAGGCCAGGCACTGCGGGCGCAGATAGAAGGCGGCAGCGGCGGCAGTGCTTCATGCATGGGGCCGTGGCTTGCTGGGGCTGCTGCTTTGCAGCAAACGCGTCGGCGCGTCCGCCCCTCTCCCTCTTGTCCGGGAACTGGGATGATGGGCGGTAAAAGAGGGGGAGAGCGAAAACCGTGCACAACGACGGCTGGGATCCCCTGCCGCCTACTGCCGCGCTGGGGCTCGTTTGAAGTCATTTCCTCCTTGCATCGGTCCAGGAGAGCCCCTGTGCTTGATGTATGACGTGCTTATGCACTGCGACGTGACAGTTCCGTGCAGTCGGCAGTGGTAGTGAAGCCCTGCTCGTAATAGTGGCTTTGATGATACGGCCGCACTTTCCAGGCCCCTGGCGATCTGGGAATCGCGAAAAAATGGCACTTTCGCTGAAAAGGATCGGATCTTGAAGCGTCTTCTAGCAGAGGACGTTCCAGTGTTCCCTGGGTCTTCATCCGCTGGTCGGCCTGCGAAACCGACTCGGGCAACATTACTCCGCTGCTTTCCCGGTCACTCTCTTGGACACACAAAGCCAAATGCCTCGGCGGTGCTGCACGAAACTCTTCTGGACGCCACGCAGCCGGGGCGGCAGGACGTCGTTTCTGCGTGTTCGGTCGGCCGAGCGGGCGAAGCTGGGGACTGCAGCAGCAACGCTCGGCGTATTTCCTGCGTTGCGCACCCTGGCTTGCGAGCCATGCAGCGCGTTGTGCTTCTCTTCAGCCGAAAGGCCTGGAGAGGGAGGGCATGGGAAAACGGCGCGACGCTTGGTCCTCTGCGTTGTTGTGTCGTGGGGCTTTGTTTTGGTTCCGTCTGGCTGGTGTGGAAATTGGGAGCGGTTACGAGGGAGGGATGCTCGTCCACCTCCGCAGCTCCGAGCGGTTGCTGCCGGGCGCTAACAAAGAGAATCACCCCTCCCACATGTCGTTGTGTGACGCCAGCGGCATATACCTAGGTATATGGGGATGCCCTGGCCGGCTCATTTTTCTACTGCCGCGGCTACGTTCTGTGAGCTCGCAGGCATATATACTGTGCCCCGGATGCGGCAAGATAGCCAAGCCGTTGTTGCTGGCGGACGTTGTACGGCCGGACCACCAAGCGGACAGGCAGCAAGGCAGCCACCGTATCGGCGACGGACTTTTAGGAACAAAACCATTCTTTCTTCCGCTCTTTGACGCATGGCTGCCTCCAGACTTTCATTTCCTCACCTGCTGTTATGTTCGCCATCCGAGCATCCTGCTGGCTGAGTAGCAGATCATTCACTGCTTCTTCACTCAGGACACCTACTTTTGTCTCTTCACGGTGCACTTCAGGAACTCTTCGAGAGACTTCTTGGTCAAAGTTCGGCAGCGTGTAGCATCTCAGTTTCCGTTTAGCTACTTTTTCTCTGCGAAGCAAACAGGATGCTGAGCAGTGAGTTTTACCGTTACAGTTTGGTACACTTTCAAAATAGAGGGAGTAAAAATGGTGTTTTTTGTCCCACAACGATAATCGTAATCTAGTTTCCTTTCTTGAAAAATCGGCGCTCGTGACTTTGCAATCAAGAATGTTAAGTCACGTTGATAACGCGCATGTCGTTCGTGACATAGAAGTACCAGGAGCGCGGCGATAATGCAAGGAGAGGCACTCGAGATAGGTGACGATTATTGTTGTGGGACAAAAGACACACTTCTTAGACGCTATTTTTTTTTTTTTTAGTTTGAGGGCACTCATTTCCCTATGGCGTGCAACCGAACAATGGCTGTGTTGCGTGGCTCGCGGTCTGCCAAGTTTGCGCGCAAGAAGCGCCTGCTTCTGTGCAGACATCATTTAAGAGGCAAACGTGGTCAACAGCATTTAGCTACAGGAATAAAAAGATCGTTGAGGCTATAATCTCACGGCCCTGTCGTGTTACCTTACACAGATTACATGTCATAAACATCACCAGAGTTTTATATTGGAGGAAAGAGAGACCGGCTTTGACGAGAAGCTGTGAAGTCGGCTGGACTCTGTTGGCCTCGGGGGCATGCAGTTCACTGCATGTTAGAGAATTAGATGTTAGAGAATTCTTCATTTGTTTTTTGTTTTCAATACCTCTACGCCTTAACCAGGTTATTTGTGTGCGCGCGTGTGTTTGTTTATACGCTGGAGTGTGCGTTTGTTTGCTGGGGTGTTGGGGACAATGGCACTTTTTAGCTAACGGCGCAGAGCACAAGCAACGCGCCCATAAGCGTGCAAGATTTTGTATCCCCCTCCCCCCCTTTTTTTTCCGTTGGATCAGCCCGAAAGACAACAATCTTTCCAATGCATGCGAAAATGAAAAGGAAACAATGGCGTGCTGCGCAAAACGGCCAGCGGTTGCACCCCAGCATTGCGGGGATAAATGCAGACAAGCAGATGCTTCTCTCCGCGCTCAATGTCTATGTTCAATTTTTTTATATAGATTTTAACACGAAATAAGTTAAAGAAACAACACTGATGTTTGTTTTTCTTAGCTTCCTCTTGTCAAACTCATGTGGCGTCACGTTGGACTGACGTCATCCAGACGCGTTACTTTACTCGAACGACATGGGGCTCGATTCCGCCGTCTAACCTGTCAGCGTAGACTGTCTACGATGTGGCCCAGCAATGGCACACAGCCTATGTCGAGGCCACGGTATAAGATTACATACATTTCTAGGCTTGCTTTCGAGGCGGATTACACCTGATGAACTATACGGCGCGTGTCCGTTGGTCCAGAGACGGCAGCGGATATCTATCGGCGGGACGACGCAGCTTCCAACACAGAAAAAAGCGTTGCTATGGCAACCGGCGCTTCCTTTTTCTGGTCAGCGAACGCGGCTATGGCATGCCAGCGCATGGCGTGTTTTTCGCGAACGAAGAACTGCTGCCGTCATCAGCATCCGTCATCGGACCGACGGTGAGTGCCGTTGCTAGTATATACCATGGTCCTCTGGTCGATCGCATTTCGCGAGCGCCCTCACCTAAAGAGTATGTATCACCGGGTTCGAGGACGGAAGTTTAGCGGCGTTTCTCAATTAGAGTTTTATCTGGACCCCGATTGCGGGCTCTCGGGACAACGAGCGCCCGAAACTGCGGGCATGCTGCAAGTTCGATGACGGGGCGATTCTGGCGACGAAGCCACGACTGCAGCGAACAAAGGCGGCAAGCATGCGAAAGGAAGCGTCTGATCTTAATCTTGGCCGCTCGATCTGTCGGTTTCCACAGTTCACTGCAGAGCGCTGGCTGCGGCCCACAAATTCTTCAAGTTTCTAGTCCGTGCCGCTGACTTCGTGTCAATCGAGCGGTGGATTCTTGCGTCGGTGCTACGCGTTCGGCTTGGGAGCTAGGCAACGAGGAAGGACAAAGAGACTTGGAGAAGTGTCGCAAAATGCGGGCCCTGACTATGGCTGCAGCTTCGCAAGCCCTAAACGGAAGCACCAACAAGGCGGTGGGAAGGAACAAGGGCTTCTTCCAGCAGAATCTAAGCAGTACCACTTCGATGGGAACTTGGAGGAGGGGCGACCCGCAGCAGTCACATGAAGGTAAGCTGGTGCGATCACGTGACGCCGAAGAGAAGAACGGGAGGGAGGGGGGGGGGGTGTAGGAGGGACGACATAAACGGCCGTAATTTAAGAAAGTCGGCCGGGATTATGCCGCATCCCCGGCTCGCCCAGCGAGCTCTCAAAGCAGGCCCTCGCCATTGCCGCTTTTGCCACCATCCAGTACAAGACGCGCATGCCTCCGACCCGGCTTCGCTTCCTCTCCCTCCGTAGATAGGTTATAATTATAGTCCACTCATAGGGGGTTCTCGTTGTTCTCCTTGCGCGTGCGTGCCTACGTGCCCGGCTGTCGAAGCCACTATATGTAGAGGGGGGAGGCAGGAAGTCCTGATTTGAAGGGCTTTTTCTTCGAAGCGAACGCGTGTCAGCTGGAGTCCTTAAAACCGTGTGCACGTTCGAAAAGTGGTAGAACACGACTTTTCGTCACGCGATTCCGTAATTGCCCAGCTTATATTTCTGTGTTAACTCAGCAGACCAGACCCACATTTTTCGGTTAGGTATTGTATATGGTGCCTTATAAGCCTTGACGTGTGCGAATAGGAAAACGAGAGCAGCCGCATTTCTTTACCGGCGCATACTGCAACGAATGGCAGCTGAATCAAAGTTGTGTACCTTCAGGTAAAGAACAGCCATGGCAGGGACACATGCCATGTGTCGACATGGGAATAGAACGATACCACGAATGACAGGGGCTGCACATTACGTAATGAAAAGTTTCACTTGCCATTATCAACGTTCTGCATACGTTTCGTCCTCAACGGGATGAGCCAGTCGGCATGGTATTTGATAAGAAAAGAATGGACGATGAAATGGGCTCTTTACGAGATACGGCCCAACAGACGGGTGCCTACGACAAGAGCATGTGTTTCAGGTTAGATTATCATTGCATTGTCAGGGCGTTTGCAAAAGCAGGGTAGACAAGCAGTCGGCAAGATCTCTGATGACTACAAACTTACATGAAGCATGCAATGTTTCGTGTTCGTTTATTCATTTTCACAAACTGGTGGCACTGCCGAAGTAGTGTGGAGCACCCAAGATGATTACGACACTTGCAGTCACCTCAAGTGATAGAAATCATTGTAGAAAAGTTAGGCGTACACAAACACGGACACAGGTACGGGGAAACAAATGACAAACTCTTTCTACCAAGCATTGCTGCCAACTAGCTCAACTTTCTGGCGTTATAACAGAAATCGTTTGTTTCACATTTTCTTTATTTTCTGTACAGTCGTCAACATCACCTTATTCTACATCAGCGTCGTCTTCCCAAGAAGACAGTTCCTCACGGCCAGTACACAGCAAACGTTCTTTCTTGACTGTTGCACGGAAGTGCAAAGGCTGACGTTCCTGCCTCGGTAATGCGTTTTTGGGGGGTCACGTATATTTACAACAGTTCAGAGCGCAGTATGGCGGCACCGAAGGAGCCCTTGTTGCAAAGGTGCAAAGTTCGTACGAGCAGGTGCAAGCCAATAGCGACGCTGGGTCTATTATTAGCGAAGCCGCTCGGCCAATGGCAACCTCGTCGTCAATTTGCAGGGTTAAAGAGCAAAGAAAACTTCAGTTCTGTAGGTGATACGTTATCCCACATGGCATCAGCCCCCCCCCCCCCCCCCCTCCGCTTCACCAAAAAAGAAAAAGCTGCTACACCTCCGCTTCTTGACGTCACATCTTGCAGTGTTTCTCGAAAGGTTTCGCCCTGGCTTACTTGGAAGCCGCAGTTGCCGCCTGCATCATATGCACGTGCTCAAAAATGCGGGCTCGCGTCGGCGGGAAGGTTGATAAAAAGGGGGTAGGGGGAAGCCGGATGCGAGCGATGCTTTGCGTCTCGATGGTGTGGGCGTTGCTTTCGATGGAGACTGATGAAAAGGAAACCGAGGTGGCTTTGATTTTGTTCGTTATGCAGTGGCAGAGTAATTTATAATTCAGGTCACAGAGAGAAACCTTAGGAGTTGCCGGGTGGCGTGGAAGTGAAGGGAGGCCAGTATAAGGCCTCCGCATCGTGGGGGCTAACTCGAGGAGCCCTGCTAAATGAAAACCGGCGCTGTAGATCGACTACTTTGTCCCGTAGAAATCGGAGTTTTTGTCTTCATTCAGAAATATGAATGCCAGCAAACAAGGGAGCTGCTGTGTTTCATAACGTTAGTTCGGTCTTCGGTTGTTCATCTAATCGGTACTGGAACCGAAAAAAAAAAAAGAAGCAAGGGGGGGGGGGGGGTCGATAGCGGCAGTTATCGGCGCAACGGAAACCCGCGAACGTGACCTGAGAAGGAAGGCACTTGCAAATATTTCTGTTGTTCTTAGCTTCGAATGAAAGCAAGAAGCTGCTACCCCTTTGATTTCCTTGGTCACCGTAGTCTTTAAAGGCTAACTATGCCACTAAATTTATTTAAAGTGTTATCAGTTATAACTCTGCTGTACATCTTGGAAAAAAAGAAAAGCTCGATGATTTTCTTTCTCGCTGCAAATGCACAGCCGCATATGTGAAGAGAATTAAGAAAATTTACCGAAACTCATTTTCTAGGTCAGCAACAAAGGAAAAGTTGACATGCAAGTTAGCTGCGACAACAGAAGTACTCAAAACCAACCTGTTTGGTTGACTCGTGTAGCATAGCACCAGAAAACAATGTGATTCAAACTTGCTTGCTACTTTCTGTTGTTTTCATTATTTACTATATTTAATAAAACAAAATTAGTGACTAAGCTACCTCCCTCTTCTTTGCCACTTCAAAGGAAGCCCCATCCGTTCCAAAACCGACCTTTGCGTCCCTCCTTTGCGCCTTTTGACTGCGTACTGCAATCCAGAGCGCGTTACTACAAGCCATTTCCTGCAGCCCAACAATGGCGACTGCCGCACCCCGCGCTTGTTATCCCCCAGGTAAAGCGCTCAATTTTTACGACAGTCATTTCGCTCGCGTATGCGCATCCGCTCTGCCAACAACCGTGCAGAATTAACAGCGCCAGGGGCGGCAAGCAGCTACAAAGGAACATAGGGCGCACCCAGATGCAGCTGGCCGGGGAGAAACGGGAGCATTTCGAAAGGGCTCGCAACCCTCCGTGGTTGGCAGTGTATACAGGGCAACCGAACACTGCACGACGTTAGAAACCCTGCACGCAGAGTAATACACAAAAGTCGACCCCCGGTCTCCTCTATCCGACAGTTTCCTTTCGCGCTGTATGATTTTTTTGCTGCTGCCAGTAAAGAAGCTAACGCGTCACCCATCTAGGCAGGCCCGTCCTTGAACCCTCGTACAGCAGCAGCCGTGCGAAGGGGAGAACCAGCAGCAGCAGAAGCGGCGGAGCCTCGTATGCTGCCGCTGGGCCGGTTTGTTGTGTTGTGTCGGGCGCTGCAGTTCTGTGTGTGCTCGTTATTCTCGCCTGTGCCGACCGGCGCTCCGTTGCTGCTGCTGGAAGAGACTGACAGGGCAAGCTGCTTTCCAGAGCTGGGACTTCTTTCCTCCTTTCCCTAAAAAATCATCGTCTCTCTTTCTCTCGGGCCCATCACTTTTTTCGGTTGAGGTCCCACCCCCATCCCGACTCTCTTTTTCTGTTGCTAGGGTTCAAGCCATCGCCCATTGAAACACTCAGACGTTGTTACGGTTATTGCTGTGTATGTTAACGTCGTTTATGTCACGTTAATGTACCTCTTCGCGTTTCTCTTTTATCGTAAGTAGCTTCATACAGCGTAGCTTTATCAGACAGCCTCGCCATCTCAGATCTCGACCGTAGAGATAGCGGAGAGGCCAGAAGTGACGACGTAATGCCATTGAATTACCCTGGCGGAAGCCATCAATGAAGGTGTAGTCGGTCTGCGATAGTTTTCTTGTGCAACTCGCTGCACATTTTTATGCAGTCCATGAACCATCAGCAGACGCACGAAGCGCCAGTCGGGCTGCCAATGACAATGTCAAATCATGTCCTGCCGCAAACAGGTTGATACTCTGTAGCAACTCCCAATAGTCCTTTGTGTATATTGTGGCATCAGCTACGTCGAGTTGACTACGCTATACATCAAGATACCACACTCGACAAGTGTCAGACACTTGCATTATGGAGTTCTATCGCTTTGATATATTTGAGACCACATACGCGTTGTGTCGCCTTGACACAACGCGTATGTGGCCAATTTGCCAAGAATAGGCATGGTCTGATAACAGCGACGCAGCGCAGAATTTTGTATCGGCACAGTCAATGGGCCAAGTTGTCAACTTGGTCAATTGTATGCCAGACCAGCCACCCTTCTGGCCCTTCTCTTGCACTGGCAGACAAAGGCCAACACATTCCTATAGGTTGTTTTATTGCGCGATTAAATTAAAGTGGATGGAAATTTTCGAAGAAATATATATCTCTGCTTTAAAACATCTAGTAGCTGTCGTGAGAGTGGCATAAAAATGAGCAGAAGCAGAATGTGATTGACAACGCCACCTAAACGCCTCGGGGCCCCTTGGTTTGACGCCAAGGTCTGGCCAGTACTACGTCTCTTTGTGTTCATACTCAACATTAACTCTTCAGCGTGTACGCACGCGGCCAACTTAACGCATTCACTCTTATCTCCCTTCTTTGTTAAGGGAAGACCACACACTGCTTCCGCAATGGTGCCAGGCACGCTCAAACAAAAGCCATCGCGACAGCGTGCGCAGAACAAGCACTCGGCGATGACGCCTAAGCCATACCTCCCTTAGCTGCTGACGGCAAGCGAGGTAGGCTTTTGTGCTCACAATCGCCGTAGCTTCCTGCAAATATTCCTAGAGGTGAATCCAACGAGAGCTGTATGCATGCGCGGTGGTTTAGGCAGCACGGTTCTATCACCTCGTTCTATCACCTCCAGCGTATGCAGCGTCTAAAGCATGTCTGCTATGGCGCGCTTCTTCCGGCTCCTTAACCGAAAAGCACAGCGTTTCAGATCCAGTTCGATCTCTTATTCGTGGAAAACCACTGCTGGGGCATAGATGTGGTCGCCATCTATTAGGTATTAGGTGGACCATTTCCAAGAAAGAAAATTGTTTTGCCACAAGCTCGACAGTTAGCGTTTGTTAGATGCCTGTGCTAAAAAAAAAAAGAAGGGGGGGGGGGGAGAAGAAAACTTCCGTACTTTTGCGCATTGAGTTAAAAGAAAAAGACTGCAATTACGTTAAAATTTAGTAAAATACAATGCAATAAATAACGCCGCAAGAACCATCGAATCAGGGGAAAGGGGAGTGAGAGTGAATTGCAGAAATGCCTGTTCAGTACTCGAAAAAAATGTATTCGGTGTTCGATTCGCTTCTGGCACTTTTCGAATCGTACTTGATGGAGAGAAGACACAGGACGGCGCCTGTCCCGTCTCTTCTTCGATGTGTCCCTGTTTTCCACGCGCTGAGTCTCGCCATGATCGAATCTACACTAGCTCGCCCAGTACACCACTGTACTTGATGGTGTCTGAAAAATTCCTATTCGCACATTCCTAGTCTTTCGTGTATTCCTCCCCCCGCCCCTTCCTCGCTCTCTCTCTCTCTCTGGCGCCCGGTCTCTATCGAGCCTTGCGGTCAATGCCGTCAACGTCGGAAACGGCGAACGCTGTTCGCGATGTCCTCGCGCGGTTGCATGCTGCTTCTGTGTAGTCCCGGCGCAGGATGCATGCCACATCGCTGGCGCGTGCGACCGAGTGATGCACAGAAGCGAGCTTTCTTCGCTTCCGCCTCGTTCCAGGACACAATCTCCAGTTCCAGTTCCAGTGCCGGGAACGAGGCATCGCTGTGATATGGTATCACCGCGCCACAACTGCGTGTCGGCAGCGCAGTTAATAAGCTTTGCCGCATTGTCAAAGGCGTTGTACAAAGAACGTTTTGTTGTTGAGATTTATGCATATTTAGTACGCGTTTAAGAGTAAAAGATTGCGTTCCAAGAGAAGGCAAGCGCGCGAGGGGGAGGCAGAAAGTTATGTGGGCAATTCAGATTTAGAAGTTTGCGGCGATAACGTTGCCGCAGCAAGCACGGGACCGCCGGGTTAAATGGTGAAACATGAGAGGGGCCTTTGCCCTGCAGTGGGCTTAGTCAGGCTAATGATGATAATAATAATGATAAGTACTCAAAACCCTCATTTTACGTTACTGCACGAACGGGGATGCGGATTACAGGGGTGGGGGCTGATTATCGAACGAGGCAGTAAAGATCCCGGAAACAGAGATGAAAAAGTCGAAAAACCGTGCCGTTTGTGGGCGTAAAAGCATCCGTCAAAATTGATACTCTGCAAGGAAGGTTAGTTGGTTAACATCATCGCAAGCGTAATGCGAAGGTTGTGGGTTTGGTGATCACAGGCGACGAGTGGTTTTCTCGTCCACCTGAATTTATTTTCGCTTTATTTCTCTTCCGTTCTAACTGGCTTGCTTTGGGGAGGTGTAGGTTTACATTCCCTCGGCCATTTCTATAAGGTCCGCAGCGAAAAAAAGAAAAAAAAAACAGAAAAACCGGTAACAAGAATAAACAAGTAAAGGAAAAACACAGAGCAGACTGAAACAAAGAAAATAACGTGGCAATGGACAGTTCGCTTGCATGCAGGAGTTCACTTTGCAATAGACCGTTCGCACGCACACATTTCTGTCCAAGTTCTACCCACAGATATATCTGGACTATAGCATATCACTTCATATACTATAGCTAAACATAGCTGCTCATCACAAGCGTTTATCTAGTCCAGTGTCCACTATTCGTAACTACCACACATTAACACCACAAATAACGTCCATATGATTTTCATGGCTTTGTTATCTGTTGGCTTCACACGGCGAAAAAAAAAGTCTCTCGATCCATTGGCCTTCTTTTGTTCATTTTGCTAATGAGAGAGAGAGGGTAGCTAAAGGTCTTATATATAGAATCGGGCAAAGAAAAGGGGAAGGAGAATTTCGGGCAGAACATGCAGTTAACTTACGGAAAACCTTCATGATTTCGGGCAACAGTCCGTTGAAAAACAGCACATGATGTGTTTAGTGTGCGGATCATTATTTGCAGATTACATAATGGCTTCACTGTCTCGGAGCCTTGAGCGATTTTGCCTAATTGTTGCTATATGAACGGCAATGTAAAACAGTGTAATTAATGGATTCCGCGTAGATATATTCTGTCAAGGGCGATAGATTATCTTTCCGAACTTCTTGCAAGTATTACATTTTGTAGGAGACGCGGCTGACGTTCGTACACTTTGATACATACCACATACAGAGAGAGTATTCGTCATAAAAGAAGGCAAGGAGTGCATACACGTACAATACGTACACAAGAGAAGAAAAAAAGGCAACACAAATGCTAGACAGGATGTTCTCAGGGAAAGTTTTAATAACCATTAAAAAATAGAACATACGATGCGGAACATAGATTTGGACTTTATACGGAACATGACGGCGACGGCAACTGCAAAAACCCGCTGAAAGTGTCCATATAACTGCTTTGGCAATAATAATCTTTTCTGGACGGTCAAGCTGAAGCCATATTAGGTAACGCGCTGTCCACCTCCTGTTAAGACATAATCTTGATAATATCAATCAATCAATCAATCAATCAATCAATCAATCAATCAATCAATCAATCAATCAATCAATCAATCAATCAATCAATCAATCAATCAAATGAAATCTTTATTTTGCATAGTATGGTTACATCGTTAAGGATATACAGAAGAGGGCCCCAAGCTCAGAAAACTGTACAGGGATCCTCTGCATGATCATTAGATGAAAATTACAAAATAAGCACGAAAATGAACGCAAGAAACATCAAGTCAACCTAAAAACAAGAGTACAATAGTTATACAGAAAAAAATACTACGATAATCTGAGACATCATCATTTTTAAGCGTACAGAACTGTTTTCTAATTGTATAAATATTGATATTAAATATATACACATATATATATCTTCATACTAACAGTGAAAGCATGTATATGAATACACCATGAACAGTAACAATGCATTTCACGTAATGTTCATTTATAAATATAGAGGAAAGGGAGAAAAGCGCTAAAAACAGTACACACTATGAATAATTGGTATAATTATTGGTTCAGGAAATGAGCTTTGAGTGTTGTTTTTTTTTAATGCAGTAAGAGATGGCGATGTTTTGATGGGGTGAGGAAGAGAATTTCATGTTTTGATAGCACAGAATGACGCTGTCATTTTACCATAATTAGTATAAGCTTTAGGTAGCAAGAAGTTATTTTTTTTAGCAAAACGAGTAGGGGGGTTATTATTCTTCAAGGAACCTAAGGAAATGAACTCGTGGGTGAGATCTTTATTAATTAACCTAAAAAGCAAGTTAATTAGGTTAAATGCAAATAAATCATTAGTGGTGAGCCCTTCATTCTCCATGCGTACGATATTAATATTATCGCGACTAAAGTTAGAAATAATGCGCAGAGCTTGATTTTGTATATGTTGAATAGATGAGAAATGACACTGATATGTGTTGCCATAGGCAACAATACCGTAATTGATATGACTATGAATGAATGTGTGATAACGTGAAAAGAGCAGGAGTAGACAGACAATGTCTAGCTTTTATTAATGCTCTTATGCTGAAAGAAGTTATTTTCCTAACTTGTGAAATGTGATTGTCAAGAAGGCTGAATAGTTCGCTTTAGAATTGTTTTCTTTTTCGGCCAAAACGCATAAACGGCGTTTTGGCCGAAAACGCCACGCCTTACATTCTTAAATGATGAATTCTTTCCAACTTGCCCAATTTAACGTCATTCGAAAAGTATTCATCTCTTCGTATTAAGCCTCTCTTTAAGCGGTGTACCTCTCCTCCGTTTTGACGATCCGAATACCTCCTTGTGGAGAGCGATTCCTCCGCTCATATCTGGCCGCTTCACTCCGTTTAGCGCTATCACTTCTCCCGTCTCGTTGTTTGCGCAGGCATATTCCTGCCTGGCTATGTCCGGTCGTGCCCACCAGCACGTAGCACGAGCGCCGGGCACTCGTCCAGGAAAACACAGGAGCTCGTGGGCTCTTCTATATAAGGACGCGAGCTATACGTGTATAGGAAACTAACCCGCTGAGAGGAATACCGGCTTGCAAGTCTTGATCGCCAACCCGCAGCAATAAGATGCCGCGTTCAAACTATCCTCGAGTAGTCCTGGAGCCATTTTCACTGCTCGTTCTGTAGTTATAGTAAGCAGATCAGCTATGCGATATAAAACAAAGAGGAAACGGACAAAAGAATAGATAAAAAAGAGAATGTGTCCTGAACTACAACATGTAAAACATTTCCTTTCGCAATGGGATCTCAAAATACACCTCTTTTCATAGGCACCACTGGGAATTTATGAGTATGGCATTCCACTGCTTAGCATGATACCGAACGTCCCACTTCTGTCTGCGTTTGAGGCGGTAGGCGAAGACGCTCTAAATTGGTGGTTATGCGAGCTTGTTGGTACCTACACATAGTTTCTTAAACAGCGCAGAAACGGGACACAGAAAAGAACTACCGAGCTGAAGGTCGTGGAGCCGAATCCCGGTAGCGACGACCACATTTCTATGGAAGCAAAATGCTAGAGGCCCGTGTACTTAGATTCAGGGGCACGTTAAAGAACCTCAGGTGGTTGGAATTTTCAGAGCCCTCCACGGCGTCCCTCGTAATCATATCGGGGTTTTGGGACGTAAAATATCAACAATTATTATTACAGAAAATAATCGCACTACATAGCGCTGTGTCGTCTGGTTATGCCCCGTTTATGCGCTGTTTAAAAAGAGAAAACGCTCACGTACGTAGATAAAAATAACTCTCAGGTTCAACATGCCCAAAACCACGATATCACAATGATTCACGCGCATATAGTGACGGCTCTGTATTATAGATTTTACCACATGAGGTTCTCTAACGTGCACCCAAATCTAAATTCACGTTTTATTTATTTATTTATTTATTTATTTATTTATTTATTTATTTATTTATTTACATTTCAACCCCATCGGTACGTGGCCGTCGTCGCCAGGCGTCAAATCCGCGTCCCCAAGTTTACCAGTCGGATACCTGCGCCGCAAAGCTGCCACGATGGGTGCACTAACACATTTAAATCTGTAGGCTAAAAACTCGCAGGGTCCCTTACGCATTCGCCTAAGATGACTTAAAGGCGAAAGCCACCTTCTTATTTTTATTCTCGGTCCATGTATGTATTGATCACCCCCGCCTCCCTCCGAAAGCTTTCTGCTTCTAACATGGTTTTGCATTGCCTCCAGGATCGGAGGCATTGCAAGCACCTCACCTGGTTTCGCGCTGCATCCGTGATCGGCCTACCATGATGACGTCACAAACTTGGGCGATCTGTGACGCCGTATGGCGTCATATGGTGACGTCATCACGTGATTTTTTTTGCATCACTCGTGTTGACGTCGCCGACATGGGATTGCGACGCCGATGACGGTAAATTTTCGCGTTTGATGAGGCTTCTAAGGCTTTCACCTTCACAGATTCTACGTGTTCAGTTCATAGATCCTGTACATGATTAACTAAGTGCCTAGACAACATGTAGAGAGAGAGAGAGAGAGTACTTATTAAATTACAGCGCTGATGCTGAGGTTGCCCCGCGCCACCCGACTACTCCCACGTGGGGACCGGCAGGTCTAGCCTAACGGCACCCCAAGTTCATAATTTATCCTCATTTGTAATGCCGCTGTATATTTTATAAAAATAGGAAATATGGGTCACAGTTACTTTACTTTTAGTACATTTCAATAAAGGCATATTAAAAAGAGAACGTCCCAAACCAACTATGACGCTGCATTCGGGGCCCACTGTGGTGGCGAGCTTCGGGAGGCATTTTCGCCTCCTACAATTCTCTAACGTTCTCGCAAGTCGAAGAGCCCCCGATCGGTTCCGGAGCACTCGAAATACCGTCGCTGCGGTGTTTGTACGGGGCGGCCCCTTAAGGACCGCTCCCACCCTCCCTGTAAATAACTTCTGTAAATAAATGCTTTTCATCAGCAGCAGCAGCGGCTGCGTATCGAGCTGTACGATATCGTGCTCGTAAGCAGCGTACCAAACACCCACCCACATCTATATACGTCAGTTAGAGAAGCCATCGATACGAGACGCTCGCCAAGAGCCTTATCGTGCGACTTGTAATCAAAAGCATGCGAGTTGTACGCAAGCGGGAGCGGCTGATTCCGGCCTCGGATGCATGACTCGCAATCCGCCAGTGACGTAGTCGGGGGAGGGGGAGCTGTTAATCGCGATTGGCGACGGCCTTGTTATGTGCGAGCGCAAACAGGCGGCGCAAGGACGGGCGAGACCGCTGTGCATGCTCTGCAGCGAGCCCGATAAAGGCAACACACGACCCAGTGGAGATAACGCCGAAGGCCTGCCTCTCCAGAGGCAAAGGGGGTCCCCGTCATCGCATTTCTTTTTTCTTTGTTTGTTTGTAGCGCGGCGCGTGTTTAAGTTATGCAACTGTAGCTTATCGCGCTTTCGAGAGTGCGAGCTCCAAATCGGGCCGCCGATTTGCATTGCGCGGCCCCTACAAGGCAAGGTCGCCGCTTTAACTTTCATCCGAGACCTCTTATCCTGAAAGAACCTCTCTCCGAGCTCCTTCCACACTAGCAGATTCTTTCCGAGAAATTGCGCAGTTAATTTGTGGGATTGCTTTCTCTCTCATTCGCTTTCCTGTGAGGTCATTCTGTGATACAGCGGCTCCTTCTTAAGTGCTCTCGTTCAGGGTTCCTGAGGGCAATCAGGCATTCGTGCAGTCTCTGTAGGACCCGCGTCTTGCATACGTTACTGTCGCGGGACAGGGACGCAACATCCGATTCCTTATATTCTTCCCTTTCTCGTCTTTTTTTTTTTTTTTTTTGTCTTATATCAGCATTGAGCCGTGGTCCCTGCATAGGGAAGCAGAAATAGTAGGGAGTTTTAGCTTGTAACGTATACTTCTTTACGTTACCGTTACCAGATTACGTTTACCGTTTTACCGGAACACGACTTTTAGTAAAGTTTTTTAGCTGCCCAAACGTAAACCTTTACGTACGTACGTAAACCTTCACGTTTGCGCAAACCACTAAATGATGATGATAACAGCATTTAAACTACATTTAATTTAGATAATATTGAATTACGCTGCGGCAAAATCATAGAGAGGTTTTTAGCGTGTGCAGTATCCCGGTATAAGCGAAGGGGTGTAGCAATACCAGGTTACCGGGCGATGGTGTCGACATCTTGTGACGCTTCTCGCAACCACAATCATGGGCACATTTGTTTTCGCTTAGTGTTCTTGAGGAGAAAAAATTATTAAAAAGGCAACTAATTCGTAAAAATACCGCTGCAAGGCATTTACATTGGGAGTAGAATGCCCGATCTTCCTGCAATAACAATTTTGGGTGCTCGCCTGGTACACCTTGGCCCCGCTAGATGGCGCCACCTATCCAGCCTGTCAGAGTCTTTAGGCCTCTCACGTTTGCGGATTCGGTATTCTACCAATTCTACGTCGCTCTAGCCTCGGTAATCCGGCTGAAATAAGGTGATCGTAAGTGGCGCTCGCAGTTCGGCTTATTTTGACTCGGCGGCTGGAGTCTCCGCGAAGCGGATATCGCGAGTAGCCACGAACGAAGCTGGATTTGCGAGATAGGGCCGTAAACGTAAAGCCTATCCGGCGAGTAGTTTACGTTCCGTAAACCTTTACGTTCCGTAAAAGTTCGCGCATGCGCAGATCCCATCCGGTATCCGGTAACACGGTAACGTAAAGAAGTATACGTTACAAGCTAAAACTCCCTATTGTCTTCTTTTTCTCTGCGCAACTGTTCTCTTTCTGTGTGGTTGGTATAGCTGTTGGCGTCACGAGTGCTGACAGCTATACCTTTATTCCCGATTACGTAAAAGTCACGCTTATATGCGTCGTTAACGATGTATTGGCGTGACCGCGAGAACGGCAGAACACTCTTATGCTGAACGCACCTACGCTTACCATTATCGTCAGGAAACGCTTGTGCATCGTTAATGAAAAAGTTCAACTATGAACACATTGCAGATGCTCCTCACGCAAGGGAGCCTTCACGCAAGCGCTTACGTGAACGCTCCCTAAGGATGTACGCATAGTTATTTTCCTACACGAACGGACGCTTTCTCCTCTAATCTTATACATGCCATAAAGATAGGGAATAATAATAATAATAATAATAATAATAATAATAATAATAATAATAATAATAATAATAATAATAATAATAATAATAATAAACAGTGAGGCATTGAACCTTCACGTGCCCTTGTTCCAGTTGGGCGTCAGCTGATTATAATCTTAAAATATCCAGCTTCTTTCGGCCATTATGATGTGTCTCCCAGCCTAAGGGCCGCATATGGTTAAGAATTGTTTTCGTTTGATCGTTATCGTTTCTGATCATCCACGTTCCCGCGTAAGTCGATCCCAATGATAACGAATGCACGTGGCTTCCTGCGAGACGACCAGGGGCAGTAATATAAAATAGAAGACCACGGTTATAGACTTACTAATTTCATTCAAGTGACAAACCACTATGTTCTTCTTTCATTGCAGCCGACCTTAAAACGCAGAGCCCTCATGTGACGTCATGTTATTTAGTATAACCACTAAGACAACATGACGACATGCGGGTTTCGGCGGTATATCTACCCGATATACGAAAGCCCATGTACGATACAATGGGCACGATCTGACTTGCAAGTAATAAATGAGGAATATGTAGAACAAAGAAAACGACAAAAGCCGAAAAGAATGGAGAGCAGCGACAGAAATGAAGTCGGCCCGAGGACACTCTTGTTGACAGGTGCAGGATATTAAGGTATTCTACCAGTTCCGGTGATACCCGCGACGTGACGGATACCTAAGGTATTGCCGTTCCATCTTCAAATGTGGTCAGTTAGTCAGTCAATGAACTTTATAAATTGTCCTGATGTAGCCCGATCCTAAAACTTTTTAGCTGCGCGAGTTGCTCTGCGCATAGTAACGTTGTGAGATCATGAGAGCAGCTATTACAGGTCCTGCGGACTAAAAAAGCTACGTAGCGACCCCGACGGTACGGTACTGCTGTGCTTACCATTACTGTACGGTAAACCAGGACGGCTAAAAAGACGTCATTATCCGAAGAAGCGACCACGCTCACTCTGGGCAGTACATCATTGATCATCTTCCCATAGATGATTTTACATTCGACGCATGGGCGCAGCCACGTCGGGTTGTTAAACGAACTTTATCTCGATTTTGTATATCGCGACGTGAATTAACAAGATCAGGAACGAATGCACCAACCCAACCGTTTTTCACCCGTATGCGTCTACCCTATCACCGTTCGTTTAGTTGTTAGAGACACAAAACGGCAAGGTTAACAGCCCAATATGACCGCACAGAAATAGTCGATAGAACGTGTCGCGAAAAAGAAGACTCCCCAAACCGACAACACGAAAAGAAAAAAAAAAATGTTATGAAAGAAGGGCAATAAACATTGAGACCGTCGGTGCAGAGGCACAACGACGTTGCTGGAAACAATGGCTGGCCGTAATGAGCTTAAACGGCCGGTGACCTTGTCTCTTGTCGCTATGGGTAGAGCAGAGCCCTGCACCCATTGTGAGCACAGTTGCGCACGCGCGCTGTGTGGTCAGGCATCGCCTCGGTTCAGGTTTCGGGTCCCCTTGGACACGGCGGTCGGACCACGTCGTTAGTGAATACCCCGCCGACTGAATGACTGCTCTCAATTGTCGGTGCCGTGTTCCGTGACAATTTTCGTCTGCCGATTTGCTGCGGAGAACAAAACACTTCCCCCACCTTCCCCCCACCCCGCTTTTTTTTTTCTTTTTGCAGCCCTCATCTGGCGTTCCATTCAAGCGCGTCAGAGGAGGGTTCGTGTTACGCTCTATTAAGGTTTTCTCTTACCGCAATGCGGCTCCGCAGGGATGTACACGTGTCGCTCGTAGCCTGAAACTTTTGAGTAGCTTTGAGGACGACATTTGGTCGAGCGTAATGCACTTCGTGTGTCGCTAGATACATTTCCTTTTGTCTTTGTCACAAAAGGAAAGAACCCAGCGTTAAATTTCGAGGCTGAACTGCGTCCCAATGTCGAATCATGACCTACATGCCGTCTATGTTAAGAACACCGAGAATTTTTATGTTAGCATTAAGTTTGTTTCCTGAAAATCGGGTAATAAGACCTTCTAACTGTTTTGAAGGAAAAAAAGGCGAACTGTCGTTTTCCTTCTGTTGCGTCTTCCTATCAGGGCACTTCGATCGTCCGACTGATAAAAAGTTAATTGAATGTCCTCCTGCGCACGTGTGCGATGAAGGCTACATACCTGTTCCGTTAGCGCACTTTTGTTTTGCTTCGTGCTTCTCACGGCATCGAGAACTCGTTTAATAGCTCCTGCGATGCTGTGATAACGTCGCGTGCCGGCGCTGCATGGACCATTCCGCTAGTGGACGCGCAGTCGTTCTTGTTGCACGTTCGATTGAAGACGAGAATCAAGTCCGCGTAACTTTGAAAATTTCATTTAAATTTAGGGGGTTGACGTGCACAAAACTACAATATCCACGACCTCATTATCAGGCGCGAATGCGTGAGATAGTTTTGATTAAAACGGCCGCCACGGCCCGAATCGAACCTGTGATGTCAGCGTGTGCGAAATTGGTTTTATTGTTTCACTATAAATTTAATGTTTCACTATAGTGTTTAACTACAACGTTCCACTGTATCGTCTCACTGTAATGCTTCGCTCTCATGCTTCATTTTTGTGTACTCAGATTTAGGTCCATGTTAAAGAACCCCAAGTGGTCGAAATTTCCGGAGCCCTCCTCTACAGCGTCTCTCATAATTATATCGCGGTTTTGGGGCATTAAACCCCAACAATTATTATTATGTTTCATTTTCATGCTTTGCTGTCAAGCTTCTTCTGATAACATTTTTCCAACGAAGGAAGGCCACTGCTGCATTTGCCGCTTGTCACGTTTCTTTATTTCCACATGCTTCTGAAGGGTCGTTTCTGACGTGCCCTACCGCGTATTTTGAAGCCAGTCGAGTGAAGTATTTACGGCGAAACTCGTACACTGACAGACACGTAATTACGGGGCACGTTTCATGCCAATGTAGTATCTCATGTTCCTCGCTTCCGTCGCAATATCACGAGAGATGTGCGAGGCAAGGAGCTTTTTTTTCAGCCCCCTTGGTACGAGGCGCCTGGAATACACAGTTTAGTAGCTAGTGATACGGTCAGGTGCCTCGTAGTGTCATACATAGAGAACGAACAACTTTGATGACGTCAGAGGTCCCTTTGCCTGGTATCAAAATGGTTTCGAAGAGAGATAGAAATATACAGGAAAGACAGGAAGGTTAACCAGAGGAAGCCTCCGGTTTGCTACCCTGTACTTGGGAAGGGGTAGCAAAAAAAAAGAATGCTACCGCTCCAGTTTTTTGCCCTGTACTTGGAGCCTGGCTAGCACTATAGATGTGTCTCCTTTCGAAAGCAGCCACTTATGCCGCTCGCATTCAACCACCTACTAGCTCTAAGTACCACGCTATAGTTACATTCGAGCATAAGCCTACAGAAATCGTTGTAGTCGCATTTTACAGCCTGAAAAAAAAAAAAAAAAGGCAGAAGTTCAGGGGAAAATGGAAGCTTGAAGAGATGAGAAATTCGTGAACACAGGGAGCCGACGTTTCGACAAGCAGACTTGTTTTCTAGGCTGCAACAGTTGCAGCCTCGAAAAAGACAAGTCCGCTTGTCGAAACGTCGGCTCGATCCTGCGACACCCCGTGTTCACACGAATTTTTCATATCTTCCTGCATGCCTGGCATGATAACGCGAGTGCTGATGTATAGCATAGCGTATGCAGCCTGTGAAGCCGGAGTTAGTAGTTGTTTACACACATTTTTTCATGTTCTTGGCCTTCGAAGGCTAGAGGGAGGTTTCTCGTGTCTACGTGAGCTCCGAACGCCGAGGCGTCCTCTCGACGCGGAGAAAGGACGACAGGGACCGCGTTTTTGTTTTTCGCCCTTGACGGCAGGCATTGCCTCGAGACATATGCGAGAGAGAGAGAGAGAGTGAGGGAGAGACTTACACATGCAAGAAACATACGTGCGAACGCGACGTAGCCGCTCGAGATCGCGATTAGTTACTTCTGTGCGTAAAGTATATACAGCCACTTGCAAGCCATATCCTGTGTGCGTGCGGGGACTTGCCTATTACACCTACGATTCGCGCAACACTCTTGTAGCTGTAGGCAACAAGGGCGGCAGCGCGCATTCGAAACCAGGTGCGTCCAGCACTTAAGCGGGTTGTGTGCACGCCTCGACCAACTTTGCGGGTGATGTCGCAATGACGGTCTCAGACCGCGTATATGTGTAACGTTCTTTTCGGAGCCGTTCCGAATATAGGGGCTTCCGGCAGAGGGATTGCCGAAGCACGTAACCGGCAGCAAAAAAAGAAAGGACGACATGCCCCGATTTCTCAAGAGACTCACGCTCGCGTGTGTACGTGTCGGTGGGAACATCGTTAGGATAGACGCATTGTGAAGCAATCATGAACGAAACCACCGCGGTGTCGAGAAACAAACGGTTGCAGATGATGGGGATATTTCGCTACGCACGCAATGACACAAAACAACCGCCGGAAGACAGAGTTCGTCGTTATAAACCTCACGCTGAAGCTGGTGCACTTGTCGAACCATCTTTCGGCATGTGTGAACCTCCGGAGGCGTTGTTGTTTTCTTTCTCGTGATGTGTGTGTGAAGAACACACTCGGAGGAGAATGGTGCGCAGACTTTGATTGTGCACATTCAGGCGTGCATCTTCCGTATCTATGACGTGCTTGATTTTTTCACCCTCGGAGCATCTTGCGAGGATATATAGGCCTGGTGTATAAGTTACTTCGCAGCTTGTGCGTTCGGCGCCGATGGCTATATCGAATGCTTTACGTCACCGCTTTCGCACCGTCGAGGACACGACTGCGCCAACTGTATTGTGCATGTGTGCTCGTCTTTGTTAAATACATCGTGCCGCACCGGAAGGCGTCAACATTACTGACTAGCGCGTATAGCATGGCGTTTCCTGCGAGAATTACCCAGGGGCGTGATGGCGCTGTTGTCTGCGGCAGTATACGATGATCCACGCAGCATGGGAACCATATGTAACAATACGCTTTTCCTTAAACTTCGTTCTTTCTACATGGCTTCGAACGGCCAGAAGACACTGCAGCTAGATCAGTTGCAATATAGCAGTAAGTTGTACAAAAGCAACACTATTTGTGACTGAGGTGCTGTTGGATGTTGTGTTCCACGGTATCATATATTTCCTTTTTTATTTTTTTGGTATTGTATACTTCGTTTGCTAAGCGAGAAAGAGTAGCCGGTGCCGCCATAAGAGCACCAACCTCTCCTATTCATCATCTCAATAATAATAATAATAATAATAATAATAATAATAATAATAATAATAATAATAATAATAATAATAATAATAATAATAATATAATAATAATAATAATAATAATAATAATAATAATAAAACACACATGTTTGTGAAAATTTGGTTAAAGCACACCGAAAAACACAGACTAGAAGAAGCGGACAGGGCAGCGCTTCTTCTAGTCTGTGTTTTTCGGTGCGCTTCAACCAAATTTTCAAACATGAACGTTAACCAACTGGCCCAACTTGCCATCTTGCTGTAATAAAACATAGCAATGATCAAAAATGCGCACCGAGTTGTACTGATAAATCAAGATCGTTGAAGGCACAGGTATTTATTTGATATTTATTTATTTAACATACCACAAAAGCTCCCATTCCACGGGCTTCCCATGCTCCCCTTTCCGAGACAAATACAGTGCACTACCCATAATTCTCAGGGTGCTGAAATGTTGCAGGGTCAGAGTTCTCTGTATCAATGTTTCTACGAGACTCTATGGTGCACTACAAACGCTATGGCGCCTCCTACGGGACACCGCAGGTTCCTCATACCCCGTTCACCTCGTTCTTACAAACCTTAGCGTTCTTATTCACTATAATTTCACGAGTCACCAAGCGCTCAAGTTTCAGAGAGGTAAGTGAACTAGGAGGGAAGGCTTACATGCCTCCCGACTTTCAATACGTCGATTCGTGTGAATGCACCACTCGTTCATACTTCGTAGGATGGTTGACTGGCTCGACGGATGAAAAGTTGTTGTCAGTTGTGTCCTTTATGAATGCCGAAAACCTTTCCCGTCTGAATATGGCTTTTCAAAGGATGTTGTCTTCGTTCACGTCCATCTACATTCGAAAAGAGTAAAAAAAAAAAATAAAAGGCATCAAATTTGCTTTCTGTAGTAGTGCGCAGTGAAGCAACACTCGTTAAAGTAATGCGAAGTCGTACGCTTTTCAAAGAATCGGCGGGTCCATTGAATGGCTCATCTTTTGAGGATGCGGCATGTAAGAATGTCCGGGCGAATTCACTCGTGAAAACACTTCTTTGGAACCCCTACGGACATGAAAAAATGAAATGAATAAATAAATAAATAAATAAATAAATAAATAAATAAATAAATAAATAAATAAATAAATAAATAAATCCAACAAAGAAAAAAAAGCAAAGAAAAAAGCTGTAAGCAAGACATGGCAAAAAAATTTTTGTAACGACCCCTGAAACAGTCTTTGGAACCAAGTGACCAGCAAGAGTGGAAAGGCGCTTCGCCGCAAAGCATCTCCTTTCAAACGAGCATGCACTGAAGCAAAGCGATTTCGTTGGCTGTTTTGCTTTGCAAGATACCGTGTTTTACGGATTATAGTATGCGTACTATTGAGAAGCTGTTTTTGCACAATTTGTCTAATCTTGTGACTCACAGCGTATCATTTCTGCTACACGCGTAAAGCTCGTTCGATACCTCGAAATTATGATGTAGGGCACGGCAAGCATAATTCATATACTCGCGTTTTTACGCGATTCAGCGAGACTTCACCAATAGTTAGGTGAAGAAACAAATTACTAATTAATGCACTAATTAACTTTCTTAGCTAGACATATGCCTCGACCTGTGAGATATAGCTGACCACCCAGGCAGCACAGCACATTGGTCCAATATTGTTTATACGTTGGCAAACGATGGCCCAATGATGGCCCATAAAAACCACTATAAAACCAATGTTGGCAAGCCAGCCTACAAGGATGCCAATAATGGTCCATCTTTGCCAGCCAACATACAATATTGGTCGTGCTATTCTTTGAGGTTGGCAACAACGGCCCATGGTTCCCGATGTAAATACGATATTGGCAGAACCAGGCCGTATGGATGGCAATATTGGGCCAGCTTATCCGTTGGTAAAATAATATTGGTTAAGTAATGGCAGTAGATTGGATATATTGTCCAGTCAATCTGACTGGTTAAACAATATTGGACGGCCAATGCTACGCGCCGGACAATATTGTCCAGACTTACACGTTGTCGCTGCAATGTCTTAAACACTGGCAAGCATATGCATGATTAATCGGCAAGAATGTTTTTTTCCCCTTTTACCATCACTGAGGGAAGGTTAGCCCGAATCGAGCCACCACCTGCATGCACGCTATTATGAAAATCACTTTGTCCGGCATCCAGCGCACCTCAAAGAAGATTTCTGGTTACTTATCACCATAGGCGTGCGCAGGGTTCCCCATTAGGGGGGGCAAAGGTTCGTCGCAGCGTCCCCCACCCTACTAACAGGTTCGTCCGAATTAACCGGGTTGCGGACAGGTATGGCCGAATTAACGAGAGTGTGATGCCGTTAAACAATAAACATGCTTGCAGGGACCAGAGAACGCGTCCTAATTATCCGACTTTCCGAATTAATAAGTGTGGAATTAACGAGCTTTTACTGTATAAAGATGGCAAAAACAGTCCATCGTTGTCAGCCAACAAACAAAACTGCAAATTCCAATCTATAAGAAAGAGAACAATGGCGCACACAGGGTCTTGATTTTTAGGTTGGCATTTAGTGTGGCACAAAATGTATGCAAAATAGTTGGACAAAATTCGTTTTACAGATGTTGAGCAATGTAAAATAAGTACCAAGTTCTCAACTGAGTTTTGCGCGCTGTTGGAAATACATCTATGAGAAAGGAAACACAAAACAAAATCTCACTTTGCAATGCTTGTTGAAAGTTAACGTTAATTGTGTGATACAGCCAGCGTATACATCGCAACTGTATAAAAACAACCAAAAAACCCTACTTTTACATTGATTGAAGCTGTACATAGCGTTGACGAGTTAATGGAGTAGAATAGAAGTCATCTGCTTCGCAATGGGCCTCTGCGCTGGTGCGCCTTCTGCGCACCGCACACGCACCGAAATTATTCTCACGGCTTTATTAGCGGCAAACAATCAAAACATTTCATGTGACTTCAACCACGCTGTGTATTTTCGTGTTTGCTACACGACTGGTTGGATTACAGGATTATAACTTCTTTGTGTGCGCGCTACAGCGACGTGCTGTCCAAGACTACGGTATCGCCCGCAGAATCTTTAAATGATCGATGAGTTATGTTTGCACTTTCAACGCTTCACACAACCAGACGTGTTCACTTTGAATAAATGTTCTCGGTGATCGGGAGGCCGGAGAAGCAGCGCGGCGCCATGTTTTGCTGCGGAATTTCACGTCCTCTCCTCGCGGCAGTGGGGCAGCGCGGTGGTCGCTGGTCATAAAACACTTGTCACTTGACGGCTGCTCCGCCCACGACGGTTCGCTTTCAATGCCTGTGAAAACGAGGGGGGGGGGGGGGGGGGGGGGGGGTGAGGGAGATGGCGGGAGACGACGGCACCTCGGAAGATGCGTACGCGTTTCGGCCCCTTCTGGCCGGCGGCTATTCTTCGTCAGTCAGTGGCGGTTACTTTCCCTCGTTCGGGCTCCCAGCATCGGCGGGCGCGCCCCCCTCAGTATTCAGTCGAGAGTCATCGGGAAAAAACGGAGTCGGATACCGAGACAGGATGCCACGATTCTACGGATACCGAGATTCGACGGCGATGCCACAGTGAGAAGGCAGCTGCCCTGTTCTTCATCGGACCTGACTGTTTTGACTTTTGAAGAGCGATCCGCAGATGAGCGCCGATGTGTTCTGACAACTCGCAAACTTTCCGCCGGATTTTTGTGTTCGTATCGCGTTCAGTAAGTCGTTTTTCTCATTCGTCGCATGTTACTTTCCGTGTTGTTCGTAAGTGAAATGTGTGCTGCGTTTATTATTGTCTACATTACCGCGTAAGTTTTTTTAAATTTGCTAGTTTGTGAATACCGATGTGGGGGGCTTTATTGTGCGCTTCGAAGTAGGTTGGCTAAGTTCTCGCCCTCAGCGATGTTGTCAGCATTTGCGTGTCCTATTTTGTTCTTTTCTCGCGTTGTAGTGCGTCAGCTTAACACCCTTTTTTCATTTGCCCTTCGCCGCTGGATTCGCGCAAAGAAATGATGGATTTGTAACACACAAATTTTTATTAGTTGTGAAGTTGTCGCAGACTTTCAAGCTCTTGCCGCAGTGTCCTTTTAATTAATGAATAGGCGATGAACTTTCTGGTAGTTCAAGGTGGTTATGGATCTCGGCTGTATCGAATGTCTGTTCACGTGTACATGTTCATTTATTTCATTTTGTATCACGCTTCGCTTTTCACTGACTTCCTTTGGAACCTTCGGTGAACTGACAAATCAAATAAGCGCTAACACCTAGGGAGGCTGTGTGTGTTTGTGAGTGGTCCCGTTTCCCCGATTTCTAATATAAGGACGTTATTGAAGGTAATTAGTGTAGGTTCTGTGCAGCTGTTATCTGCCAGCAAGCGGTCAGCAGAACAAAGCGCGAACTGCGAAATTATTTTCAAAACTTGCAGTATCTTTGCCATATGTATACATGCAGAATAAACTTGTGTGTACTCTCAGCTTTTGTACCTTGATTATCCCTGCTGCTTGCCTAAAAGCAAAAGCGTGGGCAACATGCATTTATTTACGTGCACAAAAATCTACCTCACGTTAAACTACACATGGAAATGTGTAGAACTGTGTTAAACTACACATGGAAAACGCTGGAAATGAAAGAACGATGGTGCAGCCAACGATAAAGGCTGGCGAAAAATATTGGAGCTGCCAATATTTATACAATATCGGCGATACGTACGACGAACAATGTTGGCTACAGCCATCCTTGCCATTATTGGCGATATGTTGGACGGGCAATGTTGGCTACAGCCATCCTTGCCATTATTGGAAAATCATTGGCATCCAATATTGGACCAATGCACATTTAGGTGTAGCAAACCCCCAAAAGCCAATGCAGGACCAATATTTCTGCCAATGTTTACCAACATTGTTCCGAGATTGGTCCAATGCCGGCGTGCTGCCTGGGCAGACACTTCACAGCCCCCAACGTTAGGAAAGTAGAATTATTGGATCTTGATTCCTGCAAACATGTGCCATAAACACGTTTTTTTAAGGAGTCGGAATTTTCTGAAATACTATTCCTTGTCATTCATCTTCACTATAGGTTTGTGTGGAAGTGATATAATATCCCCATTTATCGTTCACGCTAAGAAAAAAAAAGGTGTCATTTGACTCTTCTTTGCTACACATGTGACTCTCACGTGTATAACTCTCTTTGAAGAGTCAGGTTGACCCTTTTTAGGAGAGTCGTGGGCGCACGAGTTACCAAAAGAGAGTTAGCATGCCTCTTTAAAGAGAGTTCGTTTTATATACCACGACTCTCCTAAGAGTGTCAACGTGCCTCTCTAAAGAGAGTTATAGATGTGAGAGTCACATGTGTAGCAAAGAAGAGTCAAATGACGCGTTTTTTTCTTAGCGTATTCTTCACTTTTTCTGTACTTTTCCTCCAGCACAGAGCAGCCAAATCGACGGCTACTCTAGATTCACCGCTCGTTTTTAACTTCGTTTTCTTCAGTTGTACCAGCTGTCCACAATTGCTCGTGCTTTTGTAGGTTGTGTCGGTCTTATATCGACACTGTGGCGTCATTTCGGGCAGTAGCCGTATAACATGGAGTACAGATGTGTTATACTCCTATATCGCGCCTGTCCTGCAGCCGCCTTTCTTTTCTTTTTTTTGTTGTTTGTTTTAAAGAAAACATTGTACAGTCCAACCCAAGGATGGATAGCGAGCTACTCACTCAGTTTTCTATCTTAATACAGCTATGCTAGCTGTTATAAGATCGGACATCTCTCCATTTCTCTCAGTAATACTGCTTCCTTGGAAGCGGCTGACTACTTAGCCGTGGGGAGTTCTGATATCATTGAGGTTATCTCTGCGGACCCTTCAACGCGCCGGCAATGTTTCTGACAGCAGTCGAGAGAGATCCAAACAAGTGCCACTTGCGATAGCAGCAGCGGCGAGCTTGAGACGGCTTTGTCGCACGGACCCTGCATGGCAGGCAGTCTCTTCTTCTTCTTTTTTTTTTTTTGGGTAGACTCTCATACATATGGTGGCGGGTCTATGCTATTCTGCCTTCTTGCGCCGTTAGTGATGGTGGTTCAACGTGCCTATTGTAGTAACTTTCTTTACCCTTTCATTTCTATTATTTCCCCTTCCCCCACCCCAAGTGCAGGGTAGCCAACCGAGCCAAAGCTTGGTTAACCTCCCTGCCTTTCCTCTTCGTATCTCTCTCTCTCTCTCTCTCTCTTGGAGCTAACTGAGGCACAAAATAACAATGTTTATATTTATATGCCGTCCAGCTGCTTTCATGTCCAATATGTTTCTCGTATTCTATTACGCTTTCGGTCTGATAGTTCAAGTATGCGATTGACCTTTCATGAAAAAAAAAAGACTTATTACAATTCAAGTTCAGATTTCAAGTCTCATGTATTTTCATATTGAGTAAGTTTAATTTGTTACATATGTTTCCATGTAATGTTTATACTTGCGTCGTGGCAATTTCACGACTCGTCTGTTTTCCTTTCCTGCTGTCCCCTATATCCCCAGACGCTGTATCATTTTATTCTTAATTAAATTCGTGTGTAGACTTCAGACAGCGTTTTGTGTTTTAATTGTGTTTATTGTTGTTTTTGTTGTTGTTTAGCCAGCATTTCAGGTTTAGCCAACCACAGTTCCCAGGTTTCAAACCCGATCAAGAATACGAGGAGAGAGAGAAAGAGGGAGAGACGGAGAGAGTGACCGAAACAGTATTCAAGCTCTTCGAAATTTTGTTTATTTTTAGTCCTTCCGTGACAGTAAAATTGCCTCTTCGATTTTCACTTGGCACGACACGTTATGTCAGTGTTGCTACGGTATCTTTCTCGCCTCTGGTTTCCATCCACGGACCATAAACCCTCTCATAAAGCTGCTTTCCTGGCACACTCAACGTCCGTGCTTGGTGTTCTCAAAGGCTGCAGAGGTCTGCAACCTTTTCCATTTGTATATGCGCCTGAGGCACGCGTGTTTGACTCTGGGGCTGTGACGCGGTGAAAGGACCTCGAGCGTGAATGGCATTTTTGATGAGCGCACTCTCAAAGGCTGCATGCAGCGGTGACGACAAGCAGCCTCGCGAAGGCGATTCAGCTAGCCGTACAGAAGTGAATACAGAGTATTACGCTTCGTTGGGTTCCGCAGTGAAAAAAACCACGGTGCGGGGATACTTTCCACGCGGTGGATTTTCAGAGAAACAAGGCGGGGACCGCGGTGAGACTGAAATGACGTCTTCGCGAGATTTTGTATACGGCGCGCACGGCCTCTTTTTCGTGGACTCGAACATGGCTCGAGATTTACGGATTTATGCTGATTCACTTCGCACGCCGTTCGTATGAAAATCGGGGCGATGTCGTTTCTCAGAGAAGCAATCTTAAGGAGACTTCGAGTTTTTATGAGGGCTCGTGGTATGCACGCCGCGTCTGTCGGCGAAAGCTTTCACCTCAAACCCTAAACGACATTATTGCCTGGTAGTGCACCCTTCACCACTCCCCCCACCCCCTTCGGTTTTGGTGCCTGTCTCGCGCACACATCCACACAAAGCACGCATGTACAAACCTCGTGGTTTCATTCCAGTGATATATGGGTTTCAGCTTCCATATTTTAATGCAGTTGCATTGCTACAGACGGTGAAATACAGCCAAGCGAGGGCTGGTATTTGCTGGACCACCTATGGCATTTTATTTAGATAATTTTAAGGACTCTTCGTAGTCATTTCATGTACGAGGCTCCATTTGCCATTTGCTGCTTGCAAAAATAAGAAACGTTTGAGGATAGAAATTTCGCCACTACCCTCCCCCTCCCTCCTTCGGCGTTTGAGGAATGAGGCTCACTCTTCTGCTGCCTGCGGCGCACGCCTATGATTTTTTCGTTTTTGAATGTTGTTGACAGAACAGCTGTGGAGTCGGTAACATTTTAACGTGATTTTATAGCCTCGCCAAATTTCCGCCCGCTTGTTGCTTCGCGCTAAGGTTAGCAGCTTGCTGCAAAACTGTTGCCGAAGTGGAACAAAATGAACATAAAAGAGGTGCGCCGTTTATCTTAAGTTAAAGTGGCACATATAGAAAGCTGCATGCGTGCCACTCCAAGTTGTTTATTTAGTACAAACTCTCAAACAGTGCGAAAGCTCTTTCATGCAGCGTTTTTCTTTTTCTTCTTTTTTTCTTCTGTGTCATCCACGTGGCGCAGAACGGTCCTGATTTATCCACTCGACTGAAACTCAGCGCAAAACACAGAAGAGAGACGCACAAACAGTGGGTGTCATACACGAGACACTTCCGCTGTGTCTGAGGCCAACTTGGCTTTTTGGCATAATGAAAATTGCAATGCCAAGGTCTGCCTCGTGTAACACGAATCGCTATATATAAATTTCATCGCATTAGGGCGCTGGACGAGGTCCCGGTAGAACTGCGCGTTGGGAGGAATCCGGCCTGCTCGGCGAAGCACCTCTACCGCGGGTCAGCTTATCACCGGGCCGTGAGGTTGTTTGTGACGGCACTGTATGCAGTCGGCCTGTGTAGGAGTGTTTGCGCAGGTACTCCGGGGTGCGGGCTTGAGTTACCCGGATGCATGCGCTGAGTTTAAGTGAGGTCGTGGATATTTGCGGTGGTTGTATGCAAAGAAGAGCGCGCACATCAAGATATGCTATTGATGAGCGCAGAAATAAGCGTACTTAGGCTTGGATATGAATAAATAACATAGGGAACTAATCTTTTGTTTTGCTTATAAATCAGTGTCTTTAGTATTCTTTAGTAGCTATTAAATTTCGTTGATTGGTTGATTGACTGACTCATCAAGTGAGTTAGTGAATGAGTCGGTCATTGATTGATTGATTGATTGATTAATTAATTAATTGATTGGCTGAGTGAGTGAGTGAGTGAGTGAGTGAGTGAGTGAGTGAGTGAGTGAGTGAGTGAGTGAGTGAGTGAGTGAGTGAGTGAGTGAGTGAGTGAGTGAGTGAGTGAGTGAGTGAGTGAGTGAGTGAGTGAGTGAGTGAGTGAGTGAGTGAGTGGCAAGCGATTTATTAACCGATTGAGTGAGTGACAGAATGAGTCAAAATGATTGATTGAGCAAGCGACTGATTGTTTTCTTCTGTATGAACTGAGGTTACTACAGAAGAAAATATTTTGCCCTAGTCGGTAGTTGGCTGAACATTCTTTGGGTGCCGGCTCAGAACTGACGAGGTCGAAAGGATGCGCAAAAAATGCGCACCACTGTTAGTTCCTGCATTCCGATGTCCTCGTTTGTCTAACGCTGTGGCCAAAAGAATGTTCGGCATTCGCTGCTCACGTCTCATGGATGGCTTTTACAACTTTGCAAAGCAAGAATTTGAGTTGTTTGGCAGCGATACTTATGGAAACACTCCGCCATTTTCGTAAATAAACAAGGCAAAAAGTTTGCCCATGGAGGCAAACTGTAGTTTCTGAAGCAGTTTTCGGTTCAGATAAACAAAGCATTTTCCGAGCTGCTGAAATTGGGAAAAATATGCCTGATGATGCAAAGTAGGTGTACAAACTAAGATAGAAAATTATAATTAAGACGAAATATAAATTTAGAAGAATTTATATATTGCGGAAGAGAGTGCGTATAGCTTGTGAGAAGCCTACTCTACGTACTCACGCATTACAAGCACTGGTTTATACTGGTTAGATTGGCGGACTGCTGGCTACAGTGGGCTTATACTGCATATCTGCTCTTATCAGAATGCAATGAAGTCATACATGTGTGCATACATTTGCTTTGCTGCGTTAAATGCTACAGTTTCTTACTTTTACCGAAGACGATCTCACAACAAAGAAACATCCATCTACAGCACTTCACCTTGTTCATTTAAACGCACAAATATATTGGTTGGGGAAAGAAAATAACAACAAAAAACACTGTGGTAGACAGTTCAATCGCCTTCCGAATACAATGTCGCTGTCATGCCAGGCCATGGCTAAACTGTCTTTAGCCGTAACACTAGCCCACGTTACTCGTCATATAGCCAACAGAAATCCGGCATAAGCAGACAGTTATTCAGTGCTGGTTGTATACGAGTAAATGTGGCAGTTCAATTCGGTCATCAAATATCATTATCGGACGTTATCATAACCTTGTTGCGGAAAGTGGATGGAAGAAATAAATCGGTAAGAGAGTCCTAAAAAGGCCCCCGTCACTTTTCTACCAAGGACGAGCACGATTTACGACTAACGAGAAAGTAGAACTCGCTCCAGTACGCTGTAAATCACTCATTTCCTTCATGCGATTCGAGGAAGCGCGATTCTCACTTGCGCAAGATCCTCCACTCATGTATCCGGGGAACACTTATCGCCATTTCGCTGCACCGAAAGTGTGTGTGTGTTTCCCGTGTGCCATTTGTTTTGAGCGTCAGCGAGCCCGCCTGTACTACATTGACACTGCGCCGCCTGGACGAGGCGTTCCTGTTTGTTTCAAAGCGGATGACGGAAGGGTGTACACTGAAGCCTTTTCCTGCTTCTTCGATGACGGTGCTTTCGGCTGCTTTCGGAGTCTTCCATTGGCCAGTCGATGTCGTTCCGTCGGGGACCGAGATGTACGAGCTGAGTGGAAACGTGTACGGGAGGCGTTCTGGCGTCTTGGCCCTCGACGACACCTCATGACTGGTCACCGCAGTCTGTCAACGTCTTCGTCGACTCGCCCTCGTCGCCGTCGCATTGACAATAAATGGACTAAGACCTTCCGCACGTGTGACCTCCCGCAGGGAAAAGTCCGGGTGTTTGCGGAGATGGCGGCGAAGCTACGAAGGAAGAAGAAACGAAGACAGTCGAGCGAGACGAAAACAACAACTATAGAGACGTTATACGTTATAGCAGTGTAGTGTACATACAGAGAGAAAATAAGGAAGGTACATACTAAGCTATAGGGCTTGCCCGATTGAGCACGGTCATCAATCGTCATCTCCGTCAGTCGGAAACTCCCGGGAGCGACGCGTTCCGGACGTTGAACTCCCGATTGGAAGCCTGCAGTTGTCGTCGCGTGTGCTCGGGTGCTCGTGTTTGATGCATTGAGGCTTTCGTCGACGCCCCTGCAACGCTCACGGCGGGTTAATGCTTTCATCTTTTGCTTCGCTATAGTCTGACTGAGGGTGCCTCGGCGTCGAACTCGTCAATGTAGTCTTCGGTCATTACTTCACGCGACGGCACGACAGCCATTGCGTCTGTCGCTCATCGGCCAGCTGTACTGTTGTGCCGCGGCACTAAGTGCATTGGAATTGTCGCATAAGAATTGCTTAAGCATGTATGTGTCTTGTGGACTGCTTAGTTCGCGGGCAAAGCATGGGGTGCTTTAGATTGTTGCATCACATAGCTGCTACGCCACTATATAAAGTAATGCACTTAGAAGGAAGGCAGAAATAGACGGAAAGACAGGGCGATTAGCCAGTTCTCAGAAAGGCTGGCTATACTCTGCCGAGGAAAGCTGATAAAGGGAATAAAACATAACAGAAAGTAGATGTTACAAAAGGAGAAAGAAGTGGGAAAAAGAAAAAGGTAACAAGACAACACTGCTTCAAGTGTGTCTCTAGACTATTTGTCCGTAAGAAGCGCAACAACGCCTTCAAAGCCTTCTGTGCTGAGGACAGTCTTGCTCAGTGTCCCAGGGCCCTTTCTTCCGACAAAGGGCGATTCTTAAGTTGGTCTAGCACACTTGAAAGTTATTTTCAGGGCGGACTGAATCGGGGACACTCTTTGAGGAGAGGAGCCATGTGAGTTGTTCATAAAACAGCGGTGAAAGGCTAGCGATAATGACGTCTACCCAATGACGACCGGGGCACCGTAGCAGAAGACATCCGTTACGACTTGCGAGACGTTATCCGGCGTATAATCCTGGTTAGGAGCTCTCAATATAGTGTGACCTCGTTATAACGAAATCACCAGGACTGGACCAGCACTTTTTTGTAGGCGGAGATGCCCATGCGTAGTAGAGGGGACGTGCGTCAAAGCAGTGCGCTAGCTGTAAAACGTAGGCTGAAACATATCCCTGCTCAGCAATGTGTACATGGCATTCTTTAAGAAAAGGAGAAAAAGCAAGAGAGCGGGACCTTTTTCTTGCTTATCAATTTGGTATACGAGAGCGGAAAGATTCTGTTGACGGCCATGAGCAACAGCCTCGTCTTTCAGTTATCAGAACATGATACACAGAACTGCCGCTGTGTGGTGAAGTGCTGTGCTGTCTATGTGCTGTCTATGTGCAATATGCCTTCGACAGCCGTGCAGCCGGTCATAAACATTCTCATAATCGTGGCCAGAAGATTATGTTAGATATGACTCAAGCTTAATTCGAAATAGGGGGTGTTTCTTTAAAATTTGTTCTGGGGGGGGGGGGGGGAGGCGTTGTATGAGGATGTGCTGTTTCATGAGCTAGCTGGTTGGTGAACTCACGTCAGGGCCAAAGCAAATGAAACAGGTCACATTGAGACCTTCAACGTTGTTTTAAGCTTGAATAAGGTCCATCGTCCATCTCTATTTTTGAGCAGATAAGGAATTCCTTAAGAAGACCAAACGTTGGGCTAGTTGCTCAGAATTCATCATAAAGGAAGGGAAGGAGTGGCGACACGGACACAAGAGAAGCGAACAAGGGAAAACGTTTGCGTTGTCTTGCTCTTTTCTCTTGTGCCTGTGTTTTCACATGTTCAATTCTTTTTAATCAAAACAGTCTAACTCCCACGTAACGATTCTTGCTTTTTGTCGCACTGCCGAGAGTTACGTTAGAAAGAGCTCATTCAGTGGCCGTTTGAAAGAAAAGCGACCGATGACGCCATATATCAAATGCGCAGTTGAAGTGCGTGAAGCCTGTGTTATAGCGACTGATTATTTAATGTATTCCATCGAAGACTATGAATACGACGTGCATTTTTAGGCTCACGGACTAGCGTTGCCTGCGCGTGCATGTGATGCCAATGGTGTGATGACTTGTCATTTATCCTTCCAGTACATGCATACAGTGTCACGCACCTTCTGGTACATACCGTACATACCAAGTTAATGAAGCCACCTCGACGGCTAATATTTAGGCCACTAATGTGACTCGTCTTTGCCATAAATGCTCGGGGAGGTGTACATAATGGTATACCAAGGTAATAACTGTTGAGGTTTTACGTCCCAGAACCACGATATGATTATGAGGGACGCCGTGGTGGAGGTCTCCGGAAATTTCGACCACCTGGGATTCCTTAACGTGTACCTAAATCAAAGCACACGGGCCTCTAGCATCGAGGGCGTAGCCAGAGATCTTTTTCGAAGGTGAGGGGTGAGAGGAGTGTTCAACCATATTATATATACGTTCGTGCGAGCTTTTGTATGTACGCGTGCATATGTACCCAAACGAAATTGAAAAATTTCTGGGGGTTTGACCACACCAACCTCCCCCCTCTCCCCCTAGTTACGCCAATGTCGCATTACGAAGCGACCATGAGGTCCGCAATGGTATCATGACGTGGGAGACACACAGACAGACGGAAATGGTCAAAGTGTCTCGAGTTCGCCAGGAAACGCTTCTCATTTAGACACTTATATTTGGGCAAATGATATTCTCGCTCCGAGATAATGACCCTTGTTGTTTGTTACGCTAGCAAGGGACACAGCGCAAGGAAGCGCTCGTAACAGTTGCCGCTGTAAAAAAAAAAAAAAGAAAAAAAAGAAAGAAAAGAAAAGACAATGGTTCGTGCTTTCTTCAAAAGACCCCTAACAGCTTTCTCCTCCGCCAAGTCCTTTTCTGGGACTCGCGGTTCAATCGATGACGCTATACAACAAAAGGACACAAGTGGCGTGGTGTGTTTTCTCGCGTGGCCTCCGCACGAGGAAGAAAGAAAGCAAAAAATGAACAGCGGCACTCGACGGCGGGGTTCGCGCTGTTTGTGTGCCGCCGCCTCGCGAGTCCGTGGCCCATTCCGCAGCCAACGACCCCCGCGGAGTCCTTGCAGCCGAGCGCTGTGCCGTTGACGTCGCCGCCCTCCCTCCCAGGCAGCGACAAGCGCGGCCTCGCGAGCTGCAGCGCCGGTTCTATAACCGGCTGATGAGTGTGTGTCTGTCAGCTTGCCTGGATGCAGCGCCGGCTGTTCCAAAAGCTTTAGTGCGGTTTCCAGTACAACGAATCACGCTAGAGAGATAGCGAAAGCAACGAAGAGCAGTGAGGTTAACCAGACGCACGTGCGTTTTGACACACGCGTTAGAATCTGTGCAAAACAAGGCTGCTAAGTTTAATCACCATCATCATTTTCAGCCTATTTATGTCCATTGCAGACGAAGGCCTCTCCCAATGATGTCCAGTTTACCGTCTCCTGTGCGAGTTGACTCCATTTTATACCTGCGAACTTCCTAATTTCGTCACTCCATCTAATTCTCTGCCTTCCTCGTTCGCGTTCCCCACCCCTTTGTAACCATTCTGATTGCTCTTACTGTCCACAGGTTGCCCCCAAGGAGGTTGAATTGGTTGCCCCGCCGCGGTGGTCTAGTGGTTATGGCGCTCGACTGCTGACCCGAAGGTCGCGGGATCGGATCCCGGCCGCGGCGGCTGCATTTCCGATGGAGGCGAAAATGTTTGAGGCCCGTGTACTTAGATTTAGGTGCACGGTAAAGAACCCCAGGTGGTCGAAATTTCCGGAGTCCTCCACTACGGCGTCTCTCATAATCATATCGTGGTTTTGGGACGTTAAACCCAGATATTATTATTATACTGTCCACAGGTTGTATGTCCTGCGCATTACGTGGCCAGCCCAGGTCCATTTCTTTCGTGTGATAATATGTGCCACCAATGTTGGTTCCTTGGATTAGACTACACTGCAAGACTTTTCTTTTTTTTGACGGCGAATGCGCCACAGGCATTGGGCAAGCCCCACTACGGAGTACAGCAGGTGCGAGCGTTAAAGAAAAAAACTACTCGATGAAGTGGGCACGTGATACACGTGAAAGAGAGAGAGAAAGCGATAGAAAGAAATAGAAAAAGAAAATAGAGATAGAGAAGAAAGAACTAGAAGAAAACAGAAGAGAAAAATAGAGAGAAATAAAGAGAATAAAGACACAAAAATATAGACAGAGAAAGACATAGAAACAGAGAGAAGGAGATAGAAGGAAACAGACACGTAAAAGAGATAGAAAAGACAGAGAGAGAGAGAGAGAGAGAGGTAAGAAAGAGCAATAAAGATATAAAGAGCGAGAGAGAGAAGGAAAGAAATAGAAAGAAATAGATACAAAATAGATATACAAGAAACGGAGAAAAAGAGAAGAAAGGAAAAAATAAAGTGAAACAAGGAAGGCCACCCAGCTCCGCTCTTCCTTCAGGCTTGACACCACTAATGCGAAGCTGCCATAATTTTATACACCGACTACTGAATATAGTTAATCAAAGAACGTGTTTCTTGAGCAACGAGATTTGCTCGACCCAGAGGCTACTATGTGAGTATGTGCATCCCACGCCGCTATAGAGTCCTCTATAACGGTTAGTGACGAAAAGTGACGGTTCACGTGTTGTGTGTCCAAGCTTGCCGGGATGCAGACCGACTGTTGGAAAGCGTCAAATCTGGTTTCTAGTTCCGGCTTTCGCTTCGGAATTTGTACAAGACGAACTCGGCTGGTCCTCACTGGACTGTTCTAAAGCGAGCCGCGAGGGATTCGGACCCCTCACCTAAACGCATCATTTGGACTCCGGGCCACCAGGGCCTTCGAGGTAACGAGGCTGCGGACGCGGCCGCCCGCGCGCTTATCCCCCGGGCACCTCACCCAGGCTTTTCCGGCTCAGAGATGCAACCGCTTCTGCGATTCAAAGAAATTCTGGCTCACTATTGCGAACGCCATCGGCATTTCCCGGTCCCTGCTAAGGGCCTGAGTAAAGCCGATGAACGAACCTTAAGGCGCCTGCAGACCAACACCTTGTTGTGTCCTGCAATAGTAAAACATTTTGACCCGAAAGTTGATGGGCGGTGCCCTCACTGTGGGGAAGTCTCCGATAACTTTCACATGGTTTGGGCATGTCAGTTGAATCCTTCCATTCCCCCTAACCCTTCCCCTACTAGAGAGGCATGGGAGGCAGCCCTACTCAATTGCTCAGGCCTGGAGTCTCAACGGGCTCTAGTCCAACGGGCGCGGGTAGCGGCGTTGTCCAGCGGAGTCCCGGAATAAGGACTCGCCCTATGTAAAGGGTCCTTTTGGGCCTGCAAACTCTCATTTTATTGAATAAAAGTTTTTCACACACACACACTGGACTGCCACGCAACGAAAAATAACGTGATAGCGCTTACAGAATTCTCCCCACAATTTCATTACTAACTCAGTCGGCCGGTCCACTATACTCCGTTTCACACATCAAGTGCAACGTTGTGGAAGCTATGCAAGAAGTTCAATAAACAAAATGTGTAAGTCCGCGCGTCCAGTGTTCGGCTTTTGTGGTTGTAAACGCTCGCGCAAGCTGAGCACGAACCAGCTCGCAACGCGTCACTACGGGCCACAAATAAAATAACGAAAAACAAAAGCAACTAGACGCTCAGTGGTTGAGCTGAATATTACCACAGATATAACGGCGTTTGTTTATTTGTAAGAGACAAAGCATTTTCTGTAACTGCCCACTGTGAAAGCGAAAAGAAAAGTCAATTTTGGGTGGTAAGAACATCCACCTATTTCTTAACGCGGACGGATTTACTGCAAGTCTCGCTAGCCTTCACAGCGTTGCACCTGATGTATGAAACGGAGTATAGTGGCCTGTCGCGCTACTCGGTACACATATATATGGCCGCCGTTTCACAAAAGCGTTGTACATAAAGCGCTATATTTGGCGCTTCTCCCCTCATCCACCCCCAGTGCAGGGTAGGAAACCGGAAGCTTATTCTGGTTGACCTCCCTGTTTTTTCTTTTCTTTAAACTGTCTCTCTCTTTCATTGTGGTACATAGGAATTCATGGCAGAACAGCGGAAAGAAAAAAAAAAGAAAACGGGACAGTGTGAGTGAACACACAGGACACAGCGCGACTATCAACTGACTATCAGTTGTGACTATCAACTGACTATCAGTTCTGTCAATTCACTATCAGTTCTATCAACTATCTGTTTGACTATTAACTCTGACTATCTGTTCTCACTATCAACTCTATCAACTCAGTTGATATTCAATGCTGTGTCTTGTGTGTTCACTGTCCCGTATTTTTGCGTTCTGCCATGATGTTCATGAACCAGCTAGCCCAACTAAGAGCCCTTGTGCAGGGCATGGGAGCTTCCGTCGTGAATGCCCAGAAGCTCGAGTTGTCGCTTTTTGTATTATTGCATTATTTTCGTTCTTGTTCTCGTAGGGCACACAATATGCGCTCGTCGCTTTTCGCTCTCGGTTGCGCGACACCCCCATCGCCGCCCGCTCACTACACCTGCCTGGCAGCCGTGTCAATGCCATTGCACGGACGAGCGAGACAGCACCGCTTGGGGGGACAGTCACGTATGCCTACCCTCACGCAGTCGCGTTGTAGTCGCGTCGCGACCCCGATCAAACTGCGCGTATCGCGCGCGCGGGTCATTGGGGACGCGACATGCGGTGCTCGACCCGGCACACGTGATATGGGACGCTCCGATATGCCTGTACGTGCGACGAGCGGCGTTGGGCTGCTGCTGCGAAGTGGTGTTGCGTATATCCGCTGATGACCAAGAAACGTAACCCCTACGTGGCGTTCCGTGTAACCTCTCTGGTCAAAGTTTAACGCGTGATGCGGTGTACGTTAACGCGTCAGGCACTTAAATTCGCGCGTGACATCACTTCAAAGCGGTTACGTGTATCGTTCGATGCACTGACTCTCACCTATCGGACTACCGCTGTTCGCTGCTTACCCCATATAAGTCACGCGTGTGACGTTTAAATGGATAAATAAATTAATTTCTCAGCTTTCAAGTGCCGAAACCATTTACGAGGGGTTCGATGCATCAAGTTATCATTCATAATTACATGCATACTCTTGAAATTTTGAACAGAAACACCATTATTCAAGGTAGGCGATCAGAACGTTTCTCTACCAGTTTTTGTACTCGTGTATGCATGCACTCTATTTCAATACCTACGGTACTTCACAAGCCCGTATTGTTTCCTTCGAGCCGTTGTACTTATCGCTAATTACGGTGCTCTTCGGCTAAAGATGCCCTCGCGCCTTTAAAACGCGTCAATAAAATCAATTTATGTGAAGTAACCTTGGAGTAACTGTAAAAAAATTACCATGAATTGCGGCAAAATATCCTGCTAATTTTGACCAAACATTTCTTAGTAAATTAGGCTTTCCGTAACAAGCTTTCCATAGAGGGGATAGCTCGCAAAAGAGAAACCGTAGAACAATCTACGAGTGCCTTCGCATCTTTCCTTGTAGAACGTGTTATGCGTAAAACCATAGGCCTGCGCAGGGTTCCCCGTCAAGGGGGCGAGGGGCGAAGGTTCTTCGCAGCACCCCCCCCCCCCCCCGCTAGTAAGTCAATGTATGGGGGCAGATCCTGCCCCCCCCCCCTCTTAAGCAACTAGGGGGGAGGCCGCCCCCCTGATTCCCCCCCCCCCCGCCTTACGCACGCCTATGCGTAAAACTGTGCAATAATGTCATAAACCGCTCCGTTATATTACGGCGGTTTTGGGAGATTTCTAGAGAAGATGTTTTCATTTTGGCGTACAAATTCATCGTCAAAGTACGCAAATTTTTTACTGTATGTGGCAAGCGCAATTCACACTAATTTGCAACGCCAGCGCCTGCAGGGCAATTATCTCATATTGATATATATGAAAGTACAGGCAAACGTCCTCCTCACTGAATGCATTCGGCTTTCAATCAAGTGCAGTCTGGTTAAGTTCGCTGCCTTTGCCTTGTCTTTCTCTCCGTCCCTTTTGCTGCCTGCCCTCTCTCAGAGTCGTACGTACGTGCATCGTCACTCAGGATGCCATAACAGGATGCAAGTCGTTCAGGAGTAACTTGAAGACAGCCTGCTTTCTCGTGAACCTTCATTCTTACAGAGCTCTTATCCAACTCTCGTATCCTGAGTGTGCCAAAACATTTGCTCGTGCGTCGCGTACACTGTTTACAACTGGTTGGGAACGTTAGGAATTCCTAACTACACGCCGCTTCGAAAACAACGTAGATGAAGGCACCGAAGCGTTTCCAGCCCTTCCAGCGGCCCAACAAGGTTTCCTTTTCTGGTACGTGTCAAGCACGTGCACGGATGCACAAGACCCGGGACCCCCCTGTATTATAGGCAAGCAGGCCTGCCTGCCTGCCTGCCTGCCTGCCTGCCTGCCTGCCTGCCATTATAGAAGTCATCCGGCGTGGCGTGATCCCGCGTGGCGCGTGCGCAGAAGCAGCAGCAGCAGCCACTTCCGACACACATATACATCGCGCTGTTGCCGCGTTTCGCGCGCGGTCTACGTTTTTCCTCGTTTCTACCTCGGCTGTGAATGCACGGGGCCTTCTTGGCCCATCACGAGTCGTTGTCGTTGCCGCTGTCGAGGGGTCAGGACGCGGGTCACGGCTCACCGCAGGCCGTTCGTTCGGCGATGCTGCGCAAGAGAGGACAAGGAGCATGAGGGACCACCCGCGCTCTCCGGCTGCGCGCTCCTCTAATGCATGCATGACAGCACGAGGAGCCCATCTGCGTTTGAAGCGTGAAGTTCCACGAGCCTCTGTCACTGCCCGAGCTCTTCTAAGCCTTGCCAACGCTCGGCACTTCAGCTCCAGTTAACTCGACTCTCTTTATGGAACACGCTTCTTGCGGCGAGTAATTGGACGGGACGCAAAGCGAGAGCGAGAGGAGACGAACGCCGTGTTTCTTGTTGAGTCTAGATGTATTAAGCGCCGCAGACATCACGTTCCTTAATGTCAGTAAATCCTGAATAATTCAAATCCATTTTATACCAACATCGAATAGAACAGTTCCATCTTTTCGTCCTTTCTTTTTTCTTTATACATACATACTTACATAGATTATGACCTCCGCTTAGTGCAGAGGTTCCAGGTTGGACTTCCACCAGTGTCATGTTGTATTTTTTTTTTTGCAAATTTAAATTTTCTTTTTCTTATGATTTCTACAACTTATGAAATAAAACAAACGGCAAATAACTTTTGCATATTCTTTTCTCGACCTCATTATATGTAGTAAGCACGTGTCGTTCCGCGCTACCTTAATTCTTATTATCGCGGCCTCATGCGGTTTTCTCTGAAACAAAAACAAGTTATTCGATCGATTGCCCTTCTCCTTCATAGATGTATACAAATTTATGCATTAGATGTATATGACTATAATGTACAATTCCCACAGATGGTTTTTTTTTTTTTCGTCTACCGTCACAAAGCCAAATGTTTTGAGACACCACCGCCGTCTTTGCATCTTCAGCCTTGTGCTAATGTGATATGGCGAACCATCGCATGGACACGCTTAAATGGTGATGTCACACTTGTTTAACTCGGTCTTTTGATGAAGGCGACGTCGTGGAATGGCCCCCCGCACGGGGGCAACGCGCTCGCAACGACGCAATTAAACAAGATAGGCCTGCGGGGTTATACGCTTCACGAGCATGGCGGTTCCGGGGACTCGAAGATGGAGATCCCTACTTCGTGGAGTCTTTAAATAGAACAAATTACACGGACGTCGCGGTGTTTGGTTGAGAACTTCCTCTGACTGCCCTCTCGCACTCGCTTTAGTTTGTATTTTATTTTTACATCACTAATTAATAAATATTTATTCCTTGAACATAAGCTCTTCTACCGTTTCAGTGCTTACAGTCATTGACAGATTGGAGTACAACGTTCAGCTCAGTACGAGCTGGATGATCTGAGGCAGAGGAGGAGAATGTTGTAGGTTTGCGGCTGATCTAGCATTGCAAGATTTACATGCCCCATGATGATTTACATGATTGTGTTTAAAACATGATCATTTTTGGAAAAGCGAATTGGCGGGCAGGCTACCAGAAAGGCTCGCTCAGCGCGACGCAACAATGCATATGCCGGTGGCCCATAAGCTATCCCCCGTGCGGTGCTGTGCCGGTCCCCCATATCAGCACACGACGCGCCACTATGAGTGTCACTCATCACCAATAACCTACGAGGTCTGCGTCACCAAGACACATAGTAAAGTAGCCTCAAATCAAAGTTTATCATAACAGTGATTAATTTTGCGTGTTTCCCTCAACACACATAATTCAGCTTCCACCGCTTTCTTACGCTCGCTGCTATACACTTATTTCTTTTCTCCATGCTGTGCAGACAGTGAGAACTGCGAGACAGTTCAGCCGCACTCAGCGTTCTCTAGCCTTTGTTACTGTTTTTTTATCCTTCATCAGCACTCGCACCATGCTACAGTGAAGCTAACCCTACTTTCGTCAAGTTGACTTCACTGTTCGTTTCTTCTGTTCACCTCCAGACTCAGAGGCTCGGCGCTGTGGGTTACCTACGACGCAATAAGCATTGGGGGGCCGATGTCAAATCTGCTCCCATCTTTTCTAAATTTAAAACAGCCCCGCGCTCTAAGCTGTCACTCACGGCGGCATTCGCCGTCCACCCCATAGTGTCAGATGCGCACTCGGTGCCGAGAGCACCGTTACAGTGAGAGATATACAGCAGGCGCACTTTTAGGCATGAGCTATTTGACTTTACAGGTTCACCAGGTTTATCTGAACGCACGCAGGACGCCGTCCTAACTTTCGCGAGATTCTCATCTTACATATCGTCGTTGGATGAACGAAAGGAGAATTTGAGGGCTGGCTTTTCTTTTTCACACAATGTTAATGAGAATATCATTGAATACTATATAAAAAAAGTATATTTGCTATCTGCAACTGAGATTGCGGTTTGTTGGCAAAGAATCAATGAGCGCACAAAAGGTACCAAACTATGAGCCCGCCCACGATGCTTCATGAATTTCCGCGTTCGTCGTACTTACTAGATAAAATGTAGACTACGCTATATGTATATGATTTACATAAGTACCAGCCAACGATTTTCGACAGACAGAATGTACAAACATATGGCGCTGTGCTTCAAACTAAAGAAAAAAAGGAGAATAGTCAGATGCAAGCATAATTCCGCTCGGGAAAAGAGAACTGTGTCATATAAAGGGTCATGATGTGACAGTAACCCAGCCTGGTTTTGTCTGGTTGGTTCTTATTTAAGTATGACATCCCATGGTAATTATAATCACATGAAAACCATTAAGCGCTGCCGTCTCCAGCTTACGGGTTTATCACATAAAGTATAGACAGTCAAACAAGAGAGCCCCATGTAGCCCAGTCTGTGTGGCCTGACCCTTTTGTCAGATTGCGCAGACTGCACACGTTCAACGTCGCTGACATCGGGCTGCCCAATCTCCTGCCTTGTCAGGCTGCGGTCAGCATAGTAGTCGCATGCATCACCTAGCTCCATATACTGTGCTCATCAGACTTACATGCGCAAAAAGCGTGGTCAGCCACATCAGGCTATCCAATCTGACCCGCGTCAGATTGTATCGTCAGACTAATTCGTATAAAGCATTAGTCAGCAACATCAGGCTATCCAATCTGACCCACGTCAGATTGTTAGCCCGATGCTGGGCTAGCCTATCGCAAGTCGTGAATCGTGATTGAACGTGCCCGCTGCGGCTTAGTTCAGTCATCCCTGTAGTCACCAGGGGCGCTCCGGCTATTTTGAAGCTTATCGCGCTTTCTTTGTCCTGCCCTCCACAGTTTGCCGCCGCTCAATTGTTTTCCTGTTTATACACGTTGGCATTCTCTGTGTACGCGATATCGAGGCAGCCGTTCGGTGCCCACAATGCTTCGTGCGCGTTCCCAATGCACTGTGACGCTCGCGCTTGCCACCCAACTAAGCGCTGAACCTCAATTCTCAGTGAGGAGGAGAAGGGGAGGTAGGGGGGGGGGGGGTTGGTATGTCAGTGTCGTGAGTGCCTATTTATAGGGAAGACAAAAGACCGCGTGATGAGCGTGAGAGATGCGTGGCGAATATACTGCTTGCCCTGCGTATACTGGGCAGAGCTCGCTTCGTGAAAGACAAAAAAAAAAACGAAGAAAAACATGATATACTGTTGCATGTAGGGGCGATGCAATGGCGAACGTCAATCGTGCAGTTCCGTACGCGGGGTTATCGTTCAGCGCCTCCTGCAGTCCCGCTTATATGCGACGTCCCGCTAATAATAACGAACGTGCGCGGAGGCCCAGCGGGACGTGTGAGGATATGTGCGAATAACACTGGCTCCGGGGCCCTTGGCTCGTAAAAAGGGAGCAATCAAGTTTTTGACGCGAAGCGCACGCAACAAGCCACCGGTTGGTGTGTGCACGGGCGCAAATGTGCATAAGGCCTTCCAGTCACCTGACCCGAAAGAACGTAGCAGGAAAGCCTCCTTTCACGGGCCGGCCCTAGCTGTACCAGATATATATGCGAGTGGCGGAAAAAAGCGAGCGCTGAAGGTTGTTGGCAGGGAAGCTTTTAGACTGTGAGATATAGCGTACGTGAGGATATGCAGTCGCCGTACACGTTTATCAGCGCTTTGACACACGTGGGGCACGACTACGGGGTTCAAATGGGGTTGGACTGAAATGCGTGGGAACCGTGTGTACTTCTACAATCATGGTACGAAAGGTGGACTTTTTCGCCACTTCTACAGCGCCTATAGGCGGACAAAGCGCTACAACAGATACCCGGTGCTTGCATGTGCTTATATTTTCTGTGCTTCCTGCTCAACAAATACGATTCTAAATTTCCTGACACATCATCAAACTGGGTCTCTTCATTAGAGTGCGGGGAGGTTGGTTGCATGTGATATACGGGAAAATGGCTCCGCTCATTTGCTTCATTTTAGAAAGAGTGGGAAACATGAAGATCCTTAGCGCGGACAAGGTTTGTTGTATATGGCGCGTTGTGGTGTGTTTGATGTATTTGTGGCACGCCTTTGACATGCACAGTCTGCTGTTTTATGTCTCATCGTTCCTCTCTTCTCATGCAGCATGCTATATGTACTGCCAGCCAAACCTTCAGAGGATTCACGACAGAGTCTTAGCTTCTCTCTCTATCTCTCTATCTCTCTCTCTCGATAGTGTCGTTCGCATTTCGAATGCATTTGTCTAATGCAAAGTGTACCGCCTTTGATGGCTTTTCACTCCTTTCAGGTGGTATAGGCACTGAAATGCGTAGCCCTACTCACTGCATTTATGCGCCATAGAGTGATTACGACACGAACAGGTTTCAGAGTTCATTGCATTTCTTTAGCCACCGTGTGGGCCTCACTGGCCCTGCTCACTCATGTGCGGACCGCTGACAGCACACAATGAGCGGCATGCATGCAACCTCAACTTTTGCACGCAATGTCGAAGTTGTGCGCATATGTGGTTGCGTACGTTGTGGGCGTTGCCGCAACATTGCGGCATGCACGCCATCTAAACGTCCATAGAACTCTGTCGTACCCTGTTTTCCTTCCTGCTTGTTCCTACTGTTTTAAATTTGATTCACTGTATTAAACAGAAGTCGCGTCATAAGTCTGAGCTACAGTCAAGCTGTTTCTTCTTCTTCTTTCGTGTTGTCATATTGCTGACCGTTAATGTATATTTACCTAAAGTGGTTTCGTGACTTGAGTCGTCTTGAGAAATTGTCTGCGGACCGTTTTCTTCGTTTTATTTCAAAGCTAAGTGACAGCCCCGCTCACGTGTAGCGCTCTAGTAGACTCACTATACGCGGAGTGTGCGCCCTCGTATTTTCAGAGGCCCCGTCGAAGGAAGCGGCGCCGGTTTGACGCGTCCAACGACGTCGGGCGACGCTGCATGTGGTTACTCGCCGTTGACCTCTCTCCTTCCCTCAGCCCCACCGCATCCACTCCACAAACGTCTCTTACACAACGTCTGCCGGCAGAGGCGAAGTGCATGGGCGTTCACAGCGGCTCGGCGACCGCGCGTGCACGACCACAAAAATAGCTGACGTGGCACCGCCGACTGCCGCGCATTAGGAACGCCGGTATATAACGGCACGACTCGGACGCGTCTCGTGCTGACCTATAGGAAGCCCAGAGGGCGGCCGTATTTTGTCCTCGTCAAGACAGGAACGACCGCTCGCGACTTCTATACGACGTCGCCGACGCCGCGGCCGCCTGATGCGCTTTTGTTGGCGCGGGTCTGCCGAGGCGAGCCCTGTAGATTAAATGGGGCTGCATGAGAGCCCCCGCTAGGTTGTTGTGTGTCCGCGCCGCTCGAAGACAGAGCGAGAGAGAGAGATCCGTATCGAACAATGGCTGCCATGTGTCCTTTTCTTTTCTTGCGTTTTTTTCTTCTTCCCACTTTAGCCCGTATCTGCGGCGTGCAGTGCGGAGGCAGCACTTAACAGGCCTCCCGCGAGCACCGACTGCCTGGTCCTAAAAGGGCATTGCGGCGCTTTATTGGCACTGCCTGTATGAACGACGCCGAGCGGTGCTTGGAATGACTGCCGTTGCGGGGCAGTGTATATATTGCAGCGGCGGCACAAATAGAGGAAGCATTGTCGGGGGTCAACAGGACGCCGTCATGCCGGGCCGACTGCGGCCATAATGCGTACTGTTAAGTACGGCTGCATGGATACTAGCTTGGACAGTTTTTGACGCCTCACCATAGGCCGTGCTCAGGTGTGGCGTGCCTAACTCTGGCGCAGGGCTTCCTTGCACCAGGTTATCTGACAATAGCAGTCCATCTCTTTGGGGCATTTTCGAATGGATAAAATATCACGAAACTTCAACAGATGATCGGAAATGAGGAAACCATGTTGCGTTCCACCAGAATCACTGGGTATGTTCTTCCCTTGCCTATATGTGATGCACCCGACAGCGTATGCTGCGAGACATGCGATACATGAACAGACATCGAAAGAAAAGGTTTCAGTTATCGTGTACGTGTTGCTCCAGAAGTCTCTTCGTTCACAACCAGTCAGGAAGAACTTTTCTATGGGTATCGGGTGCGCAGTTCCATCACGTATTTATACGGAGCAGTATCGATCGCATCGGTCGGTAAAGGAATTAATCACTGAATAATTTCCCAATAAAAAGTCAATAAGCAAAGATAGTATACGTCTTCCTGCGTTTAGTCAGTTCGATTCTAGCCTGTTATTTAGCCGCGTCGCTCGTTAACTTGACACCGCACTATATCGCCCTTATTACTTAACAGCCGTGCATGTGCACGCGGCCGCTAGTGTTGTCAAATAATTAAAAAAGAGAGAGAGAGAGAGAGAGAGACGGCTCGCTTTTTCGCCACGCAGCATGCGCTTGCCTGCTAGCTTATAAAAGTTTCATTCGGTACCAGGCACGTAGGCAAGGGGGGGGCCCGCCCCCCCCCCCCCTCTATATTTCCAGCCCTCTATATTTCCAGGCAACTTTTTTTTTGTTTTTGCCATGGAAAGACTGTCTTTCGAACAATTAGGCCTGCCCCACCCCCCCCCCCCCCCCCCCCCCCCCCGAAAAAAAATCCTGGCTACGTGCCTGTTCGGTACACTTCTCTAGGTTCGTGGTTAAAAAACATTAATGATTAAAGCTTACGCCTACGTACACTTCTCTCTTGTTAGTGTACAGGGAGGTGTAACTAAGTGTAACATTGGCCGTGTAAGGTTCAGTGTATTCAGGGTACGATGTTTTAGAAATTTTATTGCCTCCAAGGTCGCTTATCTGAGTGCGTAAAAAAAAAAGAGAGCTACAAAAGTAGAAAAGAGTGGAACGCTGCAACGATGCGAAAGCAGGCTACAGTTTCCCTTAATTGATCTAATTGCGACGCTGTTTTGTTACTGCTCTCAGAATGGGCCGCCATCCGGCTTGTCAGGAATGTCCCAAGGTTCCTCCTTCCTAATTGTCGCAATTGCACCGCGCGATCTTTTACCGTCGCCCGCACTTCTTTTGTTCTTCCTAGAATGGGGGCCTTCCTGTCGCCTCCAATCTCGCTAAACGCGGTATCACATGTCGTCGGTTACGCACTTGCTGACAGCTAGAGGTCTCCGATTATCATTAAAGTGCCTTTCTTCCTCTCTTATGCGGCCTCTTTTCATGAGTTAAGAATCCACCTTAAACACGAACAGGTAAGAAAACTGGATGGGCAGTTAAATCGCAAGGATCTTTCCACGTCATGACAGTGTACACGCGAAAAGTGGGTAATTCAGAAGTTCCTTCTCGCAAAAAAAAAAAAAAGAAAAGGAAAAAAAGAAAAGAGATCAAGGAGCCTGATAGTGAACTGGCTGGTGTTTCAGGTGCGAGATTACCTTGCTGAAAGCAGCAACGTTGTTCTTGTTGATGTCCTTAGGCGAGCGTGAACTCCCGTTATAAAACAAGCGTAATTCCTTCATTCGTCTAAATGGCCAAAAAGTCCTTGTGACCTTTACGAACGCATCGTAAAAATTGCGCCCTTTCTTCTCAGGCATGTTGTACGTTCAGCCAGCAACGAGCATCGCTTTCCTTCATGTTAGACCAGATGGGCAATCACTCATTAACTAAAACATATCAGACTGCCCTTCGTGGATAATGCCGAAAAACTGTACAGCTAACTAACGAAGGTAGTATACTCATGCTGACAATACCGTCGAGCAGAGTGGCGCCGGGGTGCCGGAGGTAACGGGTATCTTTCGTGGCCACGCAAGTTGTTCAATTCTATAGTCACGCCAGTCTCTCTCACTGAAATGCCTGCATACATGGTTAGCACTTATAGTTTCGAATTGTCAAGGTGCACATCAAAGTCGACACCGCATACAACCAACTGTTCTTTTGCCTTTGTGTTCACATATAAAGTTGAATAATCTTCGGTTACATGGATTATATGCGGTTTGAATCGAAGGTCGAGTTGACATAACGCGACCCACCCACTTTTATATGCATCTTGCTTAGCGGGTTGGGTGAGTACTTCCATTACTTGCGCGTGGTTTGGTGGAGCTTGACTCGACGCTCGGCCAACTCCACCTGCTACAGCACTTTCGACCCGAAAACTTGGTTTTGAACCGACACGCCAACTCGACACGACCTTGTCGGGATCACGGGTACGTTTATCCGTGTCCGACAAAAGTGGTTCGAGACTGCTTGTCGGGTCCTAGCAAACCCTATCAATTTGGGCCGCCTCAACAGCTGGGGAAGCTTGCATGTCGGCAAAGTTTAGTGGGGACGGGTTCAAGTCAACTCGTCTTCTCACTCGGCCCGCTAAAGCAGTTGGGTCGAACTGGGTCAACTCCACTTCTGAGTCAATCCGCTCACGTCGAATTCATGTAAATCAAGCAAATTTAAAAGGGAAGACTCCTAGATCTTTGTTTAGTGCATTGTTCTCATATCCAGCTGTAGGAGTGGGCCAATCATGCTTAGTGCTCATCAAAAATGTAAAAAAAATGGGCCGCGTATCTGCTTGCTTCGCTGCAAATGTCGTCGAAAGACTATAGAGGAGTTGCTGCGTGAGATATGGACGACATCTGGCAATACGCCGGGAAACATAAGCTTGCCCAGAGGGCCTTCCTCCGTGGCAGAGGGCTTTCGTCGGCGTGCACAGCGTCGCATTTTCAGCGCAGCCGCATTTGCAGTGCAGCTTAAGAAACTAGGGTCTTTAGAATTACGTATCTATGTATTTTCTGGTAAAGGAACACACCCCCTCATACTTACCTAGTAATGTTGCGCCTCAGATATGCGTAATGTTTGCTTTTTGATCGACAGTGTACACAAGTATGAACCTAGCCACCAGTTCAAGATGGCTGGGCCTTCGGCAAGTGGTTCAACTTTGGCCGGGTGGCTGAATCGGGTGACAGACAGACAAAGAGAAAGGCAGACAGACAGACCAAATTTCTGCGTTTAAGTTCCCCAAGAAAGACTATCGTCTTTAATAATAAAGGCGTAGCGCTTGCCAGAGTCAATACCGCTGTCATAGAGGCGTAAGATCGGGTTCTCAGAAAGACAGCTGCGCTTTCTCCTCGTTCCCAAGGTAAAGGGCGTGGCTAAGCCACTTTATGTTGTAACTCTTTACAGCACACGCACCAAACATTAGAAGCAGCGACGTGGCGATCATTTTCTTTGGCACCACGAGTTATGCAGACGCCCAAAACAAAGCGAATCTGCTAACTGCTTTCATGGTTACTTGCGGGGCCACGCGCTTTCACGCGCAAGCGTGTGCACTCGCTTATCGATCGTTCGTCTTTGGTGCGTGACACACGCAGGGGACGGGTGAAGGCTTTTCTGGCAGCTGCAGCGAGTGAGTCTTTTGTAGCTTTATTTGGGACGTCCGGTCGCACGTATACGTGCCTTCAAGCACGAACGCGCGGGCGCTTTCCTATTATATGTATCCAAGACACCCGAAGTCCCATGCATATATTTTCCTCTCCATCAAATGCGCACTTGCGAAGTTCTTATGCGAGCTCGCCGATATCACGAGAAAAGAAGCACTTCTGATTCTTCATTCCGCGAAATGTAGGAGGTCGTTACGACGCTGTATACATTTCATTTTCGTGAAGCGAAGCCGAACTCTATTTTAGCACCACGTGGCGGAACGTTGAAGTAAACAAAATTATCTCGCCGGTCTGCTGTTATTCACACTCCACGTCACACTCAACAATATGCCCGTTTCTGCTCGCAGCGCACGCGAAAATTTCGAATGGCTTCAGATTTTCCTTTGCGATGTTTTCTGTTATAACCTAGAAGGCTTGCGAAACAACGCCGTTTACGTTTGCTCGTAAGTTTCTCTAAAGAATAACAGCACGCTCCTTAAGAAAAGAAGCCCTTTCATGTGAACATTTTAGATGCTCTTTTCCAACCTATCATAAACGCCGAGTACTTGGCGTAACATTTTGTAATGCTCTATACTGTTTCAAAGTAGCACGTGCTTAAGAAACGCACATCAACGTATTCGCATGTTTAAGAACAAAACACGATAATATGTGACGCAATTCATGAGTCACAGTTATATCAAAGTTATATCAAAGCCGATATGAGCTACAATGAGACCTGTAGCAAGCAGAAAACACATTGAGCTTTGGAAAAAGTTTTAGCTATTCTTGTTGCGAGCTGAGGAAGACTTAGAAAGCACAAGCAGAGGCAGCACCTTTCCGGTCATAGTTGAACCGGTAACTCCAAAACGTTTACTTCTGTGTGAACGTTTCTCCCGACTTGTCTGTTGACGGTCCACATACAACCTACAACTATGACCTGACATTTTCTTATAGAGATCGAGGAGAAACCCACGTACTAAGAAATAAACCATTTCTGCGACATTTATCTACTGAAAGAATGCGGATGTCAATTAGCTTGAACAATAAGTCAATAAAAACATTATGGTCTACATGTCTACAGACAATATGTAGGTTAACTATATAGGAGTCCGTACCTCACCTAAGTTAAATTTTATAAGGCCTGAAGCTTTGTGCTTGGGGATAAATGTACTCGCCTACGGGCTTCGCAGAAGATTAACCTTTTCGCAATTTTTATTTTCTCTCATTTTATTTATCGCCAGTTCCATCTTTGTTACCGAGAGCGGTTAATTCCAGTTCGCCTAAAGTGGTGGAGAGTTGAAACAACCGGTAGTTGTAGCCTGCTCCATGACTGGACAGGAGAGGTGCGCGGGCGTTACGTTAAAAGGTTGCAGGCATGGCGGTCTCTAGATCGGCCATGCGTGCACATACTTTCGACAGAAAAAAAAAATCCTAAGATCTGTTCTTTCAGTGAAGCACTGAAGCCATCAAGCGGCACACCGCTACCCCTGTGACGCGTCGTCTATGAGACATGTACTGCAGCCTGGCTCCGCCTGCGCTTTCCTCTGGTCACGCTGCGCCACCTAAGCGGCGAAAGCTTGGAGTGCGCGCTGCACACAAGGATTTCTGAACATATACGTGAGGCGCATTCGATTCCAGCCAGGAAGAATGTTTGAAAGTTCTTTTTGTCATCGAAGAGTGGTAAATATTGCCATGTGCCTGCGATGACCGAGGCAGTCGTCAAATAAGTACAGTGCTCGTTGTGCGAAACGCGTCAATGAAAGGTTAATAATTACACGTACTTTCGATTCTATCGTCGATTCCATCGTCGGCTTAATATTGACTTGACCTTTAACATCAGAACAAACATCATCCTTAGGGGATAGATTCGTAGCGACATGGCGGGGTTTTCCCGAGAAATTGCACGTGCCACTTGTTCTACTTAAAGTTTCGATGTCGCGTTTCTGTGCGTAGGCCCCGCGCATACATTGAAAAACGACGCACACCCAGTGACACAAATTGGCGCGAAAGGAAAGCCGTTACACAACGGCACGAACATGCATATAAAAAAGGTGAAATATACTAACAGTTAATTGGTGTATTCATATGCCTTAACCCCATATTTTGCTATTTAAAGGGGTGGTGCCACCAAATTTGTGGCTCGCGCGTTTTTTGCTGTAAGCGTTTCCGATAGCTCCAGGAAGCATGATGCACGCACCAAGATTCATGTATTCTCGCTAAATAATTTATTATCGCCTTTTGATGTCGACAACTTTCGGTTTCGGTTTCTGGGCGCCGAGGTTGGGCAGTGACGTAGAAGTTAGGAGGCTTGGTCACGTGACCACACAAGGCTGTGACGCACTTAGCCAGGTAGCGATCGAAACTCGGCGAGTGATGTAGCAACCGATGCTTTGCCGGTACTATAGTGAACTAGAATATATACTAGTTCACTACAGCCGGTACGTACGTTGCGGAGGTGGCGGAGGTCCGGAGGTCACTCACGTCACTACAGCAGATCTGGTGTGACGTCACTACAACTTTCGTTGTCCCTCCTATAGATCTACGTCAGAGTTGGCGCGCTAGCGATGGGTTTCGATCGTGAGAATGAGCATTTAGGTACACTTTGGAAGTGAATTAAAATATATTCTAAACGTTTGCTGTGTCCGGCCCTTCGTGTGGAGTGTCCTTGCATACAGAAGAAACCCGCAACAGACTTGTTATAGTCTCGAAATTTGATGGCATCACCCCTTTAGTTCTCATATTTTCCGGGTATCATTAGTGAACAAAACTCTGACCAATACATGTGATCAGAACTGCAAAATAACGTTGTTCAGCTCGTATTTGTATTTCTGTTGTCCTGTCATTGCTGCTACTTTTGTATTTCGTATTTGTATTAACCACCCTGCTTGGACCATGAGTCCGCAGTATTGAATAAATAAATAAAAATAAATAAAATATGGAAGGTAGTGGCCAAGTACTGCACAAGGGTGGCCAGTTCTTGTGTGGTGCATTACCGGCTGTGGTCACCGTTACGAGGCCACACACCAGGCCTTCATATGCAATTCATTCAGCACGCTGTTTTTTTGTTTGTCTTTTATCCGGTGTGGAATTACGCAGTCCCGGCATACGAACCACGGACCTCGACAGGTGATAAGGTCATCTTAGTCGAAATCAAGAACAAGAAATGGGCACGGGCAAGATAACGAAGGCAAGATAACTGCTGGGCTTTAAGAGCAACAGATTGGATTCCGAGAGAAGGCAAGCGCGCGACGGGGGATGCAGAAACTTAGGTGGACAGATGAGATTAAGAAGCTTGAGGGCATAACGCAGCCGCAGCAAGCATAGGACCGGGTTGATTGGCGAGACATGGGAGAGGCCTTCTTTCTGCAGTGGGCGTAGCCAGGCTCTTGATGATGATGATGATACTAAGAATGCCAAACGCACTAAATTGTAGACTGAAGGTGCGACCACGCATCTTGACGCCACCACGCTTGCTGTCTCTCCTCTTCCTCTCTCTTGAGCTCTTACCACATGACCGTTAATCGGTAAATGGCGCGAACGTAATGCCCCAGATTAACGCCGTTTCGGTTGTTTCGGCCATTTCCGTTTGGGCTGGGAAGTGGCACTACCAGGAATTTGAATACGGCGGCTATAACATTCGGCCATTCGACGGCGCGCGAACGAATCCGTCGCTCAGTGAAATCACGAGCGCCTGCGAACCGGGAGACACTGTCATGAAAAAGAAAAAAAAAGAGAGAAACGAAAACCTCGATTCAATTTCGCGCTCACCCGAATCTTCTGCAATTCGACGGCGGTGCGTGATCGCCCCGTAACGTGTGCCGGTACTGCATTCGCGTCGCTGTAGCCTCAACCCCCCGCTCCACTCTATTGCTGCGGTCTCTTACACATTGCAATGGCACGTTTTCCGAATTTATACTCCTTTTTTTTTTTCTTCATGCCTTAGCAAACTACACAATGCCGTGCGGTGAGGCGTACACCAGGAGCATCAGACGTGACTCCGTCTCCTTTCTTTCTTTCTTTCTTTCTTTCTTTCTTTCTTTCTTTCTTTCTTTCTTTCTTTCTTTCTTTCTTTCTTTCTTTCTTTCTTTCTTTCTTTCTTTCTTTCTTTCTTTCTTTCTTTCTTTCTTTCTTTCTTTCTTTCTTTCTTTTAGTTTCGGTTTAACTCGTTTTTATCCTTCCGACATTTTGCATATAACGGATCGCTGCTGAGTACGCAGTTACTCTTGCATTTCTCTCTCTCCCGCCCTCTCTTCCTCCCCCTCTTTCCATTCCCACCCACACTCTCTCTCTTTATATATATATCTATATACACGGAAGGAATATTGCGGAGGGATAGACGGCGAAGAAAGCTGTTACTCTGATGGAAACATTTCCGATTTGGGGGACTGCAAGTCGATCGGCGGCTCCTTTTGCTCTGATCCTTTTTCTAAATCGCGTTTTTACTCAGCCTTCGAAGTGTGTCTCTTCTATGCGCTCCGAGCGTGCGGCGCGCCATTCGAGGCGTTATGGCGGCTCCGATTTCCCTGCCGTGATTTTTCCGAACGGCGTTCGTTAGAGCGATCTCAGACACCGTCACGACGAGCGAAATAGAAAAAAAAAAAAAAATGCACGAATGCGTTTCGTATAGGTATAACAGCGCTTGCCGCGCTATTGGCGGATTTCGATTTATGAGCTCCGGAAGCATTATCACAAGTGCGATTAACATATCTCTATGCTTATTTTTCCTTCATTTATTGCATTTTTTTTATTTTGGCCCCTTTTCCCATTCAGCAGAATATACTTGCAGGAGCTGTGAGAGGAAAATTATTGGCTGCGTATTACTCCTCCGCCCCGCCCCCTTTCCTTCGTAGGATCATCTTTTTTTGTGTTCTCTAATAAGAATGGCGAGGCTTACACATGCGCGGAATTATCATTAAGTTAATAGCAACTGATAGCAACGACTTGCCATTCTTGAGAACTTCAATACCCCCTCCACAAGTTTACACACTGTGTACGTCCAACTTTGATTAATTTCTGCAATTTTGATCTGGAATGAGGCGGAATGCGGTACACTGCGCACGTAAGACCAAACGCCAGCGTTACAATAGTAATGGTTGAAAAGTGTTCTGCTTTATAGTGACGTCATTCACTTTCTCCTAAAAGACGAATCGAACGCAAAATCACTTGTTTGAAACATGGGTTCGTCAAGGACAGCAGATGAACTAGACTCCACCTTCGCCTAGCCTAAATATGTATAAACATGTATCTTAATTTAATATCCACCTTTCGCATACTTGTGGTAATGGGCGCAACAAATAGAGATGCGATGGAAGTTAATTAACATGGTTTTAATGTCACTATTGCTGTCCGCATTAACAATCGTCGTTTGAATGTTTGTCACCACATTTGTTTTTTCGCATGCGACTAGAAATAAGGCACCCGAGATGCTTCATGCAAGGTTACTCGACCTAATGTACACTTTTCAGGGTAGCTTCTTGGGCAAGTTGGTATTTGCTAAACATATCGTATAGTAGCGTCAAATTCGAAAACGACAGTGCCAGTCTTTCTTTCCTCTCCTCCTCCTGTTTACTATCTTTTTCGAGTTTTGCGCTAATACGATATGTAATGCAGACACTTTAAGTCTTCATGAGTAGGACGCGGCTGGACGCCGACAGAACGCACATCTCGGAGGAGCACATGACGCGCATGGGGCTTCAGACAAGAGCAATAGCAGGCTTATGCAAAGTACTAAACATAACTCGCCATTGTAAACACATGGAAAGAAATATGGAGTCCCGAATGTTTACAGAGCGGAGCCAGTGTCGATCACGCAAACGATCCACGTGTCGACTTCTGTACAGCCGCATCGAGGGAGAAATACAGCGCGACTATACGGGGATATACGAGCGGTGCAATTACAGGGGCGGAGTGCAAGCGGGGAGATGTGGTGGTGCTATTGTAATATACCAGCGCTGTCGCGCAAACATCGTGCTTTTCCCACCTATTTGCATTCGCAGCGCGCCAGGCGGCGCGCAGACAGCACCGAGTCTCTGACGGCCCCGCGCTCATAGCGTTCAATTTGGACACGCGGCCTGCGCTGCAGATTGGTTCTGGGGAAGGACTCGCGTGCCGAGCGGGTCGCGCTTTTGCGGCCGCTGCTGATACGAACTTATTTTGGGACACGCGCGCGCGGTCTCTCATCTAAGAGCAGCCGTCCGAAACTGCTTTCGCTTTGCCTTTTTTGGCGCGCTTTTTGTTTTTCTGCTTCGCTGCAACGGCTGCGTGCTGTCGCTTACTTACAGTGACCGCAACCTAGTTTGCCGTGCTGTCGCTTATTGCTTCCCGAAGCTTCTTGCTTTTCACTAGGGCTAAGTTTCGTGTACTGGTGCCCAGCAAAAGGCAGAATTAGCGGATCGATAGACCATTGGGAAGGGGGGAGGGGGGGAGGAACAGGCCGTCCTGTGACTCAGGGGCGTAGCCAGAAACTCTTTCGGGGAGGGGGGGGGGGGTCCGGCACCCGTTATGTGTGTTCGCGCGTGCGTCTGTATGTGTGTGTGTGTGAATATATACGCATGGAAAATTTAAAAACTTCGGAAGAGGGGCTTGTAAACCCCTCCCCCCCCCCCCCCTGGCTGCGCCAGTGCTACGGCTTCTGCGCGATTTGCAAAAGTCCTCTGACCCGCAGATATATAGCTTAGCGGCTAAGGTGGGCTAAGCCCGAGGTCGCCGGCTGGATTCCAGGGCTTCGACGGCCGGGTTTCGATTGAGGCGAAGTCCAGAATCACTCTTGTACTTTGATTTACGTTCACGATGAGGAATCTCTAGTGGCAAAAATCAATCCGGAATGCGCCACTAAGGCGTGCCTCATCATCATCATCGTGGTTTCGGTAACACTCCGTAAAAGCCAACGATGAAGAAGTGAGCGTGCAATGGAATAAAAGTATGGCGTATGAGCCATTGCACGTCTCTCATTCCTAGCCTACAATAATACATATATATGCCCGACCCAGGCGATAGGCGTGGTGCCTGCGGTTTTGAGAAATATGCGACGGGAAAAAACGACAGTGATATGGAGCACGTGGCTGCTGCTTTTGCCAAAGCTTTCCACCTGCTCTGACAACGCGGTGTTTCCTGATGCGTCTGTCATCCTGATGTGATTCATCGAAAAAGCAGCCACAGCGATAGGGACTACGTTTTAGGCGACGGTGACGGCTGGCGCCATTTTGCGGACGCATTCTCGGCATTTTTTGACAGCTGTCTCTTGTATCATGGCATCAACATTCCCATGGCCACGAGTCCGTGTTACTACCCACCTCCGTTCGAAATGAAAGTTTTCCATAGCCCTCGCTTTGGATATTTCGAATGGGGCTTGAGATCATCCAATCTGGCCTCTAAGAAAGCTTGCCCTTTCCGAGAGTGCCTTCCAACAGGCTACACACCTCCTGAAAGAATCGTGACACCCCCTTGGTGCCTGGAATAGCCTAAACTTCGTTTGACAGTGCCGGGGATTTGGAAGAAGGCGGAGCTCTCGTCGCCAGCTTTAAAGCAGCTGTCTCTGCTGATGCTACACGAGGAATACGCAGACCACGTTAAACTTTACACGGATGGCTCTCCAATTGCTAGGAGATCTGCAGGAGCTGTTATCTTCCCTGCAAAAGCCGAAACCTATCATTTTAGAGCGTCTCATAGGTCTACGTCAACTGCTGTGGAGCTTGCGGCACTCCGCAGTGCACTTCGAAGGATTCAACTAGAGTCGCCACTGAAATAGGGCATATTTACAGACTGGAGGTCAGCCCTGTAGTGCCTGTCGTCAGCTTTACGTCGTGGTGCACCAGACCAACTAGTATTGGAAATAAGACAAACCTATCAGCAATTAAGAGACAAAGGGCATGGCATAACTTTTCAGTGGCTTCCAGGCCACTGTGGCATCGACGGCAACGAACATGCCGATAATTCTGCAAAGAATACTCATGAAGGTGGCGTGCAGGAAGCCATCTAACGCATTGAATGTGGAATACGTCCGGTTTTCTGCATACCCGCCTTCACCGTCTGGATCCGTCACTTCAACTTCGAATTCCGTCCGGACTATCCCGATCCTAAACAACATGCAGTCCTCTGCCGCCTGTGGCTTGGAGTGTCTTTCACGAACAGCTTTGCTTACCGAATCAGAATGGCAGACAGTGCTGCCTGTGCTCACTGTGGCAGCGAGGAAACCATTGCGCACGTCCTGTGTCATTGTCCTCACTACAGCTCCCAAAGACAACAGCTCTCAGCCACGCTAGCACGCTTCGATGACCAGCCGCTTTCTGAACAATCAATTTTGGAGTGCCGGAACGTTCTAGCTTCCAACCAGAAAGCGACGAAAGCGCTGCTGAAGTTTCTGCGTTCAACCGACCTCGCTAAACCACTATGATGCTCAAGTGTTTCAGTGTGTGTGCGTTTTTCTTTTTTTGTTACTCTTATTTCCTTCCTTACCTTTCTATCCCCTCCTACCCCTTCCCCAGTGCAGGGTAGCAAACCGAAAAACTTCTGGTTAACCTCCCTGCCTTTCACTTAACCTTTCTCTCTCTCTCTGTGTAACGTTTTCAATGTCGTCTATTTTTATTTCTTTTCAAGCTCACTTTTAAGTTGTACTGACATGCTTCGGTTTCAGACCCGCCGGGGCACCTAAGCACGTAGGTTGTCCCGCTGCAAAGCTCGAGGGCGGGGGTTCGATTCCCGGCAGCGGTGGCGGCATTTCGATGGGAGAGAGATGCAGGGGCGTAGCCAGAAATTTTTTTCGGGGGGGGGGGGGGGGTTCAACCATACTTTATGTATGTTCGTGCGTGCGTTTGTATGTGCGCATGCCTATATACGCAAGCAAAACTGAAAAATTTCGGGGGGGGGGGGGTTTGAACCAGCCCAACCCCCCCCCCCCTTGGCTACGCCCCTGGCACATATATGTACTTTGCAGGGTCGGCGCCAGCGGGGGGCGAATGACATCAGCTGCCCCCTTAAGATATCCGCCTGCCTCCACCCCTCCACCCTCTGCCCCCGCAAGACCAAAATCCTTCAAAACACAGCACCTAAGTTCCCAGCCTCCCTGCAGGAACTGAAGCCGCTGAAGGAACTCAAATGTCGTGGGTGCCCCCAGGTAAAAGAATTCTGGAGCCGCCACTGACATTTAAACAAGGAAAGCACAGGGGACGTTATTTGTCTATTTTTAGCTGTACTGCAGTAATTATGGAGGAAAATTTGTGGATTCGGATCCCACTGTGGAAAGGGTACTTTTTCACCCAATTTAATGCATTTCAATTTGTCATAATTATTACACTCCAGTTGAAAACAGCAAATGATCTCCCTATGCTTTGCTTCGCTTAACTGTCTGTTGGATTCATTTGGTTCTGATATTTAAGGTATATACAGCAGCAGCACTCAAAAGCAAAATATGAAGTGGGGAGGAGGAGAAGCAGGGTAGGACGATTAACATGTGACGTGGGGAAGCTTGTAGCAGTAGACAACGCTTCGGTACTACTACCAAGAGCACCACTCTGACGGGAAGAAGGCGCTTGGCAAGCTAGAAAAGGCGCAAGAGGAAAAAGAACGGGCAAGAACACTGCGCCTTGGAAGTTACCGCACCAGCTCGCGTGACGTCATCGATTTTGATGGCCTCTGACGTTGCTTACGTCATTATTGATTCTGTCTTTTTTTTATGAAGGCCCGAAATCAGCCAATCAATAAACCTCAAAAGCTCCCTGATACCGCGAAATCTCGCCTCACGGTGTCCAGTCTAGACGAGCTGTCTCAACAACCTGAGGCCTCGCGCGCAGGCTCGGCTCTGCGCGAGCTCGCCTTTGAGGGTAAACACAGCTTTCGAGCGTCGATAAGGGCTTCAACCGAGTGGACGTTATTAAAGAGCTACCGATAAGATAAGAACGCCCCTCTCATATCTTCGGCGCGTTAGTGGGCTCCCCCCTCCTGTCTGCATTCTCGGAACTGTGGCACGTTCGTTCAACGTTCCCTGCAGTCACAATCACCGCAGTGCAACGGGCAGCTGTTCGCGAGCACAGCTGTTTCGGAGCAGCTGCATTGTGACTGCGTCACGGAAATTCTATGCACAGGGGCGCGCACCGAAGCAGCGTGATAAAAGAAAAAAAAAAAAAGACGGAACAGCTACGTAATGACAGCATGTGATAAAGTGGGAGTTCTGTGGAGGCCTAGCAGTTTAATGCATTGGCACTGCTTGGGGGAATCTCCGCATCAGTATTCGATCTCGCACAACCTGTAAATTTAGCAAGGCATGTTTCTGGGCAAGTTGGTTCATACTTGATGCGGGGCAAAGGACCGCCACTACGCTATAAGGAACGCTATAAAGGAGCAGGAACGCGAGCAAGGGACACGCCTGTCTTGTGTGTCTCTTGTCCTGTGTCTTCTCTTGCTCGCTACCGCGTTTCTTTATAGCGGTCCTTTGTTGGGCACCAAGTGTGTTAACAAGTGCAGCGAATGTCTGCTAAATAATCTCGGCGCATTTGCGCTCGACCTTTACCGCTGAAGTAAGAAAATAAGAATGTAGTCGATGTTATTTCCGAATTAATACTCATGAGACATTGACATCAACGGAGGGCAATCTTGTGGACCACTTCGGAACGTTACTGTCATAGGCAGCTATAGCAAGGAACAAGAACCACGTCCTAAATTTTGGAAGATAAAAGAATGCTATAACTTCCAAAATTCTAATTAACATGCTCCATGCATAATGCTTTAGAAAACGCACTAGAGAGTATGCAAGTAATAAAGAACGGTACCAGTACTGTAAGCGTAAAAGGAAAAGAATGAAAAAAAAAAGCAATCGAATGATAAAGGCCATAAAGGCAAATTCTTGTATATTCAAAATATATATACTCGTGAGTGGGCGCAGTTTACGTTAGGCAACAATAAAAATGCCTCATGAACAACGTGGACGTCAGCGTCAAGTCATAAGAGTAGATTCTGCGATCAACGAGAATTTACGAGCCTCACATTGCAGTTTACCAGCGTCGCATCGAGTTGAACCACGACCTTTCGGACGGAGAAATCACTGGCGCGGTATTTCTGTTGTTATACAGGCTGCTACTAACACATCCGCACTGGATGAAGAGAAGAGGAAGAAAGGAGAAGGGAACTAAAGACCGCTTGAACAACCCATTCCACGAAAGCTCATTGAAACCGAATAATAATAATAATAATAATAATAATAATAATAATAATAATAATAATAATAATAATAATAATAATAATAATAATAATAATAATAATAATAATAATAATGACTGTTGTGGCTTTACGCCCCAAAACCACGACATAATTACGAGAGACGCCGTAGTGGGGCCTCCGGAAATTCCGACCACCTGGGGATCCATAACGTGTACCTAAGCAATAAATGTCTGTTGGATGCATTCGGTCATGTCTAACCAAGAAACGAGCTTCTCGAAACAAACAAAAAAAAAACCCGTCATAATGATCAGTTGTTGGATCACTGTGCATGGGGATATGCTGTCATTCTTTATCTTGATGAAAAACGTGGAGACATGCTGGAAATGGCCGCAAATTCGCATTTTCGGACGACTAGCGTCGCTAGTCTACGCCAGAGGCGGTAAAATCTGTTAAGAGAGCTTTCATAGGAGCGGGCTCTGTCGGGTCCCTTTAAAACGGCGGCCGGTACAAGCGCGCCATCTGGAACCGCGTGGTAAAAACGCGTTCCGCTTCGGTACGTGGGAAAACGAAGCGCACGCTCGGAGCGGCCGTGTGCGGGGGCGGTCGCGCGCTGCGCTCGATCTTGCGGCACGTGCGAGCTTCGATTGATTGGCCCCCTTGTACGCAGCGGGATAGCGTGCGCGCTGAGTACCGCAGCCCATCGTCTGCTCTATTGCCCTTCACTCGGACCCCGAGTAACTGTGCAAGCAGAACAGCGTGGAAATAACTTTTTTCACACGAGCCAATTGGTAGAAAAAGAGGAAGTTTGTTACCAGCCCCTCTATAATGTCGACTTCGCACGAGTTTTCTTTTTCGTGTCGGTTTTGCGCACCCGACGGAAGACGGCGCGGTGTACTAATCCGGGACTCGGCGTTTCCATTTATTTACGCAACTGCTCGGGAGAGTGCACAGATGTCGGGACTTCAAGCCGCCGGTAGCCCTGTTTCTTACATGAAAAAAGAATGGAGGATATCCAACAAAGCTATTGCTTGCGAACAACTCCTCGGCATTATTAATGGCTGATTGTCGCGTGGGTTCCAGCGGGAAATATCACTTGGTTCAGAGCAATTAGTGTGCTTGACCAAAGCTGAAACGCTGCAAAACTACGCTAACTTTATTTGAAGGAAGCCGCATGCAGTGATATGGAAAGCATGCGCGACGCGTTTTTACCTTCAATTATGCATGATGAGGTATGTTAAGTTCTAACCCAACAACTGCCAAATTCACTGGCACGCTACCGGTATCCGCTAATGTCAGCGGAATGTTGGCTATACTACCAACAAGCTCGCTTAACCACCATTTTTGCTATACGGTTGGCCCGTGTTGACTAACTGATAGATAGCGTGGATTAATATTGGATATGTTATGATATAAGAGCAACTTAACTTGCCTTCAGTCCAAATCCAGTGACTCGGTTTTTAACAAACTTTTCCGTTACTTTCATTTATTCAATGGTATGGACCCGCCAACAGCGGGACGATGTTTGCAAACAGAAGCACGCACAATTCTGAAGTTGTTTTCTTCCAGTCAACGTATACGAGCTACCATTGGTATATTAAGAGTAATGATGGAATATGATGATGATGATAATGATTGATATCCTTCAGCGATTGCTTACACTTGTAAATGTTCCCGTTTCTTCTTCCACGCTTCCGGACTATCTGGTGACAGCATTCTAAAAGGGGCAAGCCGTGATCGGTGCAACAACAAAACGAGGAAAAAAAGAAAAAAGAAATCAGACAGTTCCCCGCCGTGAAACCCGTCGTACAGCGAAGCTATAATGATGTTGATGATGATGATGACTTTGGTGCAAGTAAGTCATCATCGTCATCATATCGTTTTGTTTGTCTTCATTAACTTCCCCTCTGGTCACGCGACCTGCGTGACGCCTACTACTACAAGTGCTACAGCTGATACTGATACAACTACTACTACTACTACTACTAGCTACTACTACTACTACTACTGCTGCTGCTGCTGCTGCTGCTGCTGCTACTAGGACGACGACGTCGACGGCACAGGGTAGACTAAGACAGGTTCGTTGTACAACACAAGAGGTGATACTAGTGATGCAGAACTATCGGTAAATTGACTATCGATAGTATCGATAGTTTTTTTGAAACTATCGATAGTGTAAACAAACTATCGATAGGGCTACTATCGACAAACTATCGATAGTGCAATCGGTAGTACCATCGTAATATTACTAGCGATACTACTGCCACGCATGTTTATTGCATTGTTTTGACTTATTCGGGTTTCACCCACAAACACTGTTAGCAATGTTTGACGCAGACCACGCCGTAATGTTTGAGAAGCTTCACAATTGTTTGAGATCATTCTGTTAAGGTTACACACTGGACGCGAATAGTCAAGTTTATTCGAGAGCTTACGCGAGTGCCAGCGATAACGCTGGAAGGTTTGATGACCGATCTATAAAGGACGACGCGTTCCACCGATGATCAGATTACTGAACGGCGGACGACTGCTCCCGCCGCTATCAGTGCGCAGCACGTATCGCTTGTATCATGACCTTTGATTTTCTGGGCACAAGTTCGCCCAAATAAAGAGCTCCGTATTTTCCCAGTTTTGCGGTAGCGTTCTTCACCGTCATAACCACGTGACGATACTATCGATAGTGGTGTGCATAATGATGCGGTTGCTGGCCGGCGATATTGCGATGATATTTGCGATTGCGATAGCCTACTACCAGCTTCCCTTAATTTATGAGCAATTTTTGGCAGAGAAAGTATTTCCGCAGTGAAAATGGCGGAATATATCCATCAATAAATTTGTATTCAGAAGCAACCAGTTACACCTTACAATTAACTTCTTGGTATTTTTTTATATTTTGAAATCATAAAATGCAATATCAATTTGAAGCCGGGCAGTTCCACCGCATGTAAAGGCTTCCTTTCCGCTACAGCTGAACAGTTTGACTTTATAATCATGTGTCAGCAAAGCTCTCTGGTGAAGAACTCAATCATGTCAACTTTCTTGCCCTTTAGCCTGCTCCTCCGGCTCCCCTATGTACCGCGAGAGCGGGGAAAAGTTTACTCTGCAGTGAGTCCGCGCTATTGATTTTATACTGTCGATAGTACCATCAAATTTCTTACTATCGATAGCGCTATCGATAGTATTTTTCACCATCGATAGTTCGATAGTGACTCAGCTATCGATAGTATCGATAGTACTATCGATAGTTCTGCATCACTAGGTGATACACGTGCGTCCCAGAACGTAGCAAGTCTGAAGTGATAGGCGTAGACGATTGAATGGGCCGGCTGCAAGCACCTTCTGTGGGAAACCATTCGGCGCAGCTGCAGCCGCATGAGGCCATATTTAGAGGGCGGCAGCCGGCACGACACTCTTAGTACCAGTTACCCAATGCGGCCGCGTCATTCGCCGCACAACACTGGGCAGGTCACGTACTACGTCGCGCCCTTCTTTGTCTGTGTGTGTCTGCCTTTCTTCTCCGTACATTTGTGTTCAATCACGTTTTCTTGTGTACGCGGCGTGCGAGGGGGTCACCTTTGCAACGGGACGCAACAATGCGCACTGCTATTCCTGTGACCCGCGTCGAAATGCTGCACGCTTCTCCATGCGATCCACCTTTATTGCGATCGCTTTGTTGGCCGGTCGGTCTTTTGTGTGCAGTTGGCGGCGCGCGGCGCCAATCGGTCAAGTGTCCCGCTCTTTTTTTTTTTCACGGTCAACTATATCCGAGGCGGCGTTTTGCAAACTGTATTAAGCGGTGCCCTCCAGCAATTCGTGGATGACCGGCCTATTTTGTTTTAACAGGCTGCAACAAAAAGAAAAAGAAAAGGAGGTGAAGAATGGCCTGACCGAACCTGCATATTGATAAGCGTCCCGCCACGGTTGTCTAGCGGTTATGGTGCTCGACTGCTGACCCGAAGGTCGCGGGATCGAATCCCGACCACGGCGGCCGCATTATCGATGGGGGCGAAGATGCTTGAAGACCGTGTACTTAGATTTAGGTGCACATTAATGAACTCAAGGAGGTCGAAATTTTTGGAGCCCTCCACTACGGCGTCCCTCATAATCATGGCGTTGTTTTGGGACGTTAAATCCCAACAGTTATTATGAAATGTAAATTGTTTCGTGATGACACATGTATTTATAACTAATTGTCATTGTCATCGTTGTGGACTCACCATAGGCATCCCTGTTGGAAACCTTGTCATCGTAGTCACCATCAGTCAGGGGCGTAGCCAAGGGGGGGGGGGGGGTTCAACCCCCCCCCCCCCCGAAATTTTTCAGTTTTGCTTGCGTATATATCATCATCATCAGCCTGTCTACGCCCACTGCAGGGCAAAGGCCTCTCCCATGTTCCGCCAATCAACCCGGTCCTGTGCTTTCTGCTGCCACGTTATACCTACAAACTTCTTAATCTCATCTACCCACCTAATTTTCTGTGTCCCCCTCACGCGTTTGCCATCTCTTGGAATCCAGTCAGTTACCCTTAATGACCACCGGTTATCCTGCCGACGTGCTATGTGCCCGGCCCATATCTATTTCTTCTTCTTGATTTCAACTATGACATCCTTAACCCTCTTAACCCTCTTTGTAAGTCTCCAGGTTTCTACTCCGTAGGTAAGTACCGGTAAGATGCAGCTGTTATATACCTTCCTCTTGAGTGGTAGACTACCATTCATGATTTGATAATGCTTGCCGAATGAGCCCCATCCCATCCTTATTCTTCTAGTTATTTCACTCTCATGGTTCGGCTCCGCGGTTACTACCTGTCCTAAGTAGACGTACTCCTTTACAACTTCCAGCGTCTCGCCACCTATCGCAAAGCGCTGTTCTCTGCCAAGATTGTTCCACATTACTTTAGTTTTATGCATATTAATTTTCAGACCTACTCTTCTACTTTCCGTATCTACTTTATTCTACTTTTCGTATGTTGAACCCCCCCCCCTCCTCCGAAAAAGATTTCTGGCTACGCCCCTGCCATCAGTGGCTTGTTAGCGGGATGTCATGTGATGTCAGTGTTCTGATCTGTACTCGCGATATGTTTGAATAAGGTTACATCAAACAGAAATCGGGTCCGCTGTTATGGGCCATCTAACGAAGGGCTGAAACAGCCGCCGATTCGGCAAATTAGATTGGGTCAGGCAGAAAAATGGCATATTTAATAGCAAGAGTAAAATAAACATAGCAGAGGGATGTATATGGAGCTGGATTATGTAAGTGGATCATTTTAAACAGCGGAACATTGTTGGGCTGGTTTGCATTGTGTGATCACCAAATAACTTTAGCCGCAAAGCAGACCAACACACAAGTACACAAGTACGTTTTCTTCCCTTTACCTGTATGCTTGTGTGTGTTGCGCCTTAAGCTCTTTGGTAATTAAACAGCACTGGCACGGGTGCTCTCGCTAAAACATATGAGTCGTCGGGGAATGCGCAGCGTCGGATCTTGATCGTAAGTGATAAGCAGAGCTGTTGCTATCGGTAGCGACGTGATCGTTATTGAAGGTAGCCAGTACTCATTACTTAAAGTAGCGGCTCCCGGTGCATGCTATGTAGGCGATGATACTTAATTAGGCTTCCATCAACTGCACGGCGCGTGATTCACTATGACGACGTGACTGCACTGTATAGTTAACCCTGTTCTTTTTTTTTTTTTTTTTTGTATGTGTATTCTGTTAAACTGCGTGTGAAGATCTGAAAGATGTTCCCTGAAGCTTCAGGCTAACGGAATATCACCGTGCATTGACCTTTCTTTTAAACTTAGTTTTTTTTAACGTCAATAGAGAGTGGCGTTTGGGGCGTTCGGTAATCGATAAGCCATTCCGGAAATATGAAACCGATGAAAAGGGCACTGCGCGGTACAATAACTTTTTTCAATTGTGCGCTGCGACAGATTGGCGATATGGAATCGGCTGGCGCGAAGCGCTGGTGACTTTTATTGTCTGCGCTGGCTTTCTCAACTTGAATATGTTTGGTCGATGAACTTTCCTACGGGCGGTGCGTGACGGTGACTCATCGCAGGGGTACACTGCAGAGGGTCGACATGATTGTGCTCATAAAAAATATAAAAACATAAATAAATAACATTCAACTAAATCGTGCGAAAGTGTCGTCAGTTAGGAACGTCGTATGATATTAATAATAAATTCTGTTAACTGATACATATATATATATATATATATATATATATATATATATATATATATATAATCGGAACTGCTGATTACGTTCATGCATATCTTAAAACGATGATAATTAGTATTTCGTATCTGCACTGTACGGTGATATGACATTTTGTTCGTGATTAATTGAAAGGTTGCACTTTCTATGCGCATATTCGCAGTGCAGCCTCATTTGTTGCTTCAGCATTTTTTTTAGCGAAGTCGCTACAGTGTGCATTAAGTTTTGACTTTTATTAACTAAATACCACCTAATTAAGACCCCTAAGATCACTTCTGATCTGTATCTTATAGCAAAAAAAAAATTGTGCAGTCGTTAGAACACCGCTTCATTATTTTATGGTTGCGGAATTAATTGAACAAATAAACAAGTATGTAGTTGAAGTCATCGCATCGTATCGTACGCGCTGAAACATGACTTCGTTGGAATTTTTCTGTCTTTTCTTTCCTTCTTTATTTTTTTCGACCTGTGTAGCATGGTTTCACATTTCATATTCTATATATTAACGTTTCTTGTTGGGCTAGATCGCATGAAAAATCCGGTAGTGGCTTGGGAGGCAGTTTTGTATGCGTATGTGATAAACGGAAGTACAAGATCCCAGTTGGAGTGGTCGGACGCAATATGTATCGACATGTCACCGAGAGTTCGGCTTATTTATTTATTACAATATTCACAGCGCCTCGCGGCAATAAGAGGGGGGGGGGGGGGGCAATGCTCACATAGTCAACTAAAATCAGGTAAACGAACAAATGTACAGTGACGAGTAGCCACATAAAAAAAAAACAGCAAAACAGCAAATCATATAGTTGAACAACGCACACTCAAATACAATCCCCTGAAGAAGATAACGAGGTCGATTTACCATACGAATTCTGCAAAGAGAAAATACATCAGAAGAGATAATGGTGGCAATGTCATCTGGCAGTTTGTTCCACTCGCGAATTGTTTTGGGGAAAGACGCCATCCTGAAGAAGTTCGTTCTGCATCTTAACTCTTTGATCTTGCAGGCATGATCAAGGCGTGGTGAGATGCAGTGAGGATTGTGCAAATAATGCTCCCGGTTAATTAATACCAGTCTTATTATGAAATATACTGTGAAGAAATTTCTTTTGGTTTTCCATTGCACTGAAGTTACGGGCATAAGTGGCCTGAACAAGGCTCACAACCAAATTCTGAGTCCTTTCAATCCTTTGAATGTCCACCTTGAATGTCCACATCCTTCCTTTAAAAAGTCCGTGGGTGCTAAGCCGTTGTGGTGCGGTGAATAGCTTGGCATTCAGATAGGAGTGACTGCACTCCGCCCCGGTGGTACAGTATTTACGGTGCTCGGCTGCTGACCCGAAGGTCGCGGGTGCGATCACGTCCGCGGCGGTCGCATTTCGATGGAAGCGGAATGCTTGGAGGCTCGTGTACTGTGCGATGTCAGTGCATGTGCGGGAACTCCAGATGGTCGAAATTTCCCGAGCCCTCCACTACGGCGTGCCTCATAATCATATCGAGGTTTTGGCACGTAAAACCCCAGACATTATTGTTAGGAATGACTGCAAGGCGTCGGGGAATAATACACTACCCCAATTGCTCAGCAGTTCATGAGATGCGCCATGGCGGATAACAAAGTTGCGAGAAAAGAACAAGGGAACACATTCAACACTTTTAGCGATGTGCGTTTAATCAGTGTAACCACATTCCTTGAAAAGAAAGAACGAAATAGGAAAGACAGAGCTTGTCAAGCGGCATGCGTTGTGAAACACCGGCGAGAGCTCGAGTTCCCAAGCGCGCCAGATGTTTTTTCCAGACCGAAGCTTTGCTTCTTCGAATTGTTTCTTTCGCTGCCCTTATACGGGCGTGCGCATTTTATCTTATTCAAAGCACTCGAGGGGACACTTTGCCTCGCTTGTCAAACAACTGCGCTTGGCAACATCGGATCCTCTTTTCTTACCACAAAACAAACGCGAGGGGAAAAAACGTTGTATCATCGTGTCACCTTATACCGAGTATCATAGCACGCGCTGTTGACGTTGCGACATCTCGTCTTGTCTTACTTTGATATTTACAAAGCCCCCGCCCTGGCGGCTGCTTAGTTGAGATAGCGGGGGTGCGGCACTATCACGAAGCCCCTTGCGGGTAACGCCAACGTCGACAAAAAAAAAAAAAAAAATCAAGTAGATGCTTCTTGTCATGAAAATTACACTTGATGGGTTGTTTTCTTCACAACCATGTTTTTTTTTTGTTTTGTTTTGTTTTGTCAGCATGTCGACACGCCGTGGTGAGTGGATTCTCGTGTAAAATAATAACAATTGGGGTTTTACGTCCCAACATCACGGTATGGTTATGAGAGACGCCATAGTGAAGGGCTCCGGAAATTTCGACCACGTGGGGTTCTTAAACGCGCACCTAAATCTAAGCAGAAGGGCTTCTAGCAGTGTGCCTCCATCGAAATGCGACCACTGCGGCCGGGATTTGATCCCGCGACCTTTGGGTCAGCAGTCAAACACCATAACCACTAGACACTAGACCACCACGGCGGGTCTCTCCTGTAAAATAAGAAAAGAAGACATCAAAGAGTACCATTCTCCCGAAGTTATGAGACCATTTTTTGTAATTTTATTCTGAATAAAGCTATCGTGCTATAAGGAGCGTGGGGCCAAGCTCTGGAAGCACTGGCTCTGCAAACACGGCCCTAAGCCCCCAGAGATGCTAGTTGGAAATTGTTCTCAAAGAATTCAAACCTCTCAGAAGATGCCACGTGTTACAGCTATAGAGCTAACGTATACGTTAGCTCTATAGCTGTCTGCATTGTGTGTCACTTCTTGTATTCCTCATTTCTATGGTGGGCGAAATGAAAGAATCCCCATGTATTTTAGATCTAGGTGCACGTTAAACAATCCATGGTGGTCGAAATTACTGAAGTGTCCACCACTACGGCGTGTCTCAATCATATCTTTGTTTTCGGCGCGTAAAACCCCATACTTACGTTACTGCACCAACAAAACATTGCTGAAGCTTGCACTAAGTCGCGGAAGGCTTGAAACGGCAAAACTGGACGATTCTGAAGTCTAGGTCGTTGCTAGTCTTTAGCTAGGTTAGTCACGGCACGGATGTTCAAACACCAAAACCGAGTGCTTCACACGTCTCGTAAAACGACCCTTTCTTTTCTCTGCTTTTTCCTCCCTCTTTCTTTCTCTTTATTTCTATCTTGATCTTTCTTTTCTTTTCGAACTCTTTCTCTCTCTCTCTTTCTGTGTTTCTATTTCTTTCTCTCTCTCTATATCTTTCTCCCTCTCTATCTTTTGATGTCTTTAGTCCCATTATTTCTCTCTAAATTTCTCTCTCTCTCTCTTTCTTTATATAGCTTTCTCTCTCTCTTAGTGAACCAGTGGTGAGTAATGGGATTTGCCCGATTTCTGTGGAACATATATAGCGGTTCATGATGATGAGATTTTTATGATAAACCGGCCGCACAAATTACGGCTAGCTTAAACAGCGTCGCTGTTAAAATGATACGTCACCACCAGCATGTCTACAAATCCGCTTGCTTCGTTTGGCCACTGTAGTTTTGTTGTGTTATCAAACTTGCCGTTCACCAAACCGAACGATAATACTTTTTGCGCCATCCGCCCGTTGCTGCGACACTCTACTCTTCGTGGAATCGGGTTCGTGTCTTATCATGTGTCTGGGATGGATGTATCCGAGCGGCAAAAAGTTGCACTCACAGGCTTTGTTGAGACATGTCGGTCATAAACGTGCAGGAAGGCATGTGTGTCAGATAAGAGCGGATACGTCTTTATTTTTTTTTTTTTTGCCGGGACACGCCGTGTTTTGTATCGCTGGATTTTCATTCCTTGCTTTCCTTATTGCCCATGATATCCACCCGGGTTTCCTAGAAGTGTATTGAGGGGCAAAGCTCGATAGTGAAGCAGGCTTCTTGCATCTTCCAACGCCGGCACATACAATATTTTTATACAATACGAGTTTAAATGGGAAGCGGGGAGACCAGTGGGGTGCACTTTTACATAGATATAAAAAAAACCAATAAAAAACGGGAAAAAAAGATTTCACTAACGCCATGTATTGATGTATGTCACAATAACCTGTACGCCGCAATAATATAATAATAATAATAATAATAATAATAATAATTGTTGGGCTTTCAAGTACCAGAACCACGGTATGATCATGAGAGACGCCGTAGTGGAGGGCTCAGGAAATTTCGACCACCTGGGGTTCTTTAACATGCACCTAAATATAAGATATAGGGGCCTCTAGCATTTTGCCTCCATCGAAATGTGGCCGCCGCGGCCGGGATTCGATCCCCCGACCTTCGTGTCAGCAGTCAAGCACCATAACCTCTAGACCACCGCGCCGGGTCACAGTTAACATGGAAGGCTGTTAATTGTTTAAAACTTCCTTTGTTAACGATTTCAGTTAAAGGGACCGAGAACTGCCCAGAACATGAAATGAGATGACTCCACTGATGGAAAGATTGTCCGTCGCATTGACTCAAACGAACCCTGTTTTTTCCGTGAGAGATGGATTTATATTTTTATTTCTTAATTGAAAGTCGCGAAAAGTGACCTGTGGCGCCTCTGGCAGCAAATACATGAACGATCCGATGAACCCGGCCACGTGACCGTTGATTGTTGTACGCGGTCGACGATTTTTTTGTTAGTATTGAAATATTGTTCGTTTCTTTATATTAAAAAGTATTGCGCCATAAAAATGTACATATAGGCCTGCGTTAGTAGTATGATTTAAAGTGGCGCTGTCTTCGCGTGACGTAATGATCCTATGCTCGTCAGCGCCTCTTGAGCAACTTTTCAGCGTGCTCATGCAACCGTGCACGCATTTTCCAGGTCGCTAAGGTTTTGGAGCGACATAGTTTTGCTACCTACACTTGGTCTCAGAAATGACGCGTTCAGCTACCAGGCGTGGCCTCGCATACGCGTAGTGACGTTTTCGATGACTTCGCTTGGCTTGTGCGTCGAGAGAGTAATGACGCCGGGACAAGCCACCCATGACACAGGCGCAGGCAAACTTGGACGCATGCGCACACAACGCGGTACAGATACAGGGAAGGTGTATAGTGACACATCATCTCATTGTAACAGCTTGTTATTTTCGAAAATAGTTGAAAAGCTATAAATAAAGGTGGTTAAGCAAAGTTACAGGAACTTCTGCGAAAGCAGAACAACAATAGCCTTCACAAATCGCGAGAAGGGCTGGCGGCATCGCCATCGATTCTCAGCATTGCTGAAGGAAGGGTGCGTCCGTGTTTAGAGCCTTTCAGATCGAAAACGACTGCTCGTAAAATAACTACGTGCTTTTGGGATTAACTACTGCAGCTACAAACACTGCGAAGGGTGAGCTTTCTGTCGCGTTGTAAAAAAATGGGTCAAGAAAAATCAGTTGTCGGTCCCTTTAACTTCGGAAGTTCTGTTTGTAATAGCGTATGTGAGTAATCATTTCGTGTCTTGGCTTATGAATATAAACATATGTTGTTTGCGCAGTGTTTTATTGCATACCATCGACTCAGAAGTAAAAAAAAAAATTCTGGCAGATTACACGCTCTGGGAGAGTCGATGTGATGCGAAGCAGCCAGCAAAGAGCTGCATACATCGCCTTGATTGTCTTTTAGGCAAATGAAGTGATTCATGTGATGACATCTAGTTCACTATATATATCACATGTTTGTCATGCATGCATGCGTGTACAATCTGGCATATATCATGCTAATGAGACTTATATTCTGGTATGTATAATGCATGACCTGTCATTTACGTTCGTCACGCACTCATGTGATGCGGTCTATATCCAGTTAACGAAATGGCCGAAAGCGCACCAGAACAGTGTCATGTAAATCATGTCGTACATGACATGCATATCACGATCGTCATGTTAGGACCTGTCATTTATGTTCGTCATACAGTCATGCTACGCCATATCAATTTTGGTATACATCCATTGAATGAAACGGCCCCGAGCGCACCATGAGCGTGGCATGTAATCACGCTGCACATGACATGCATGTCATGGTTTTCAAGTTACACCCTGTATTTATGTTCGTCATACAGTCACGTCGCGCAATAACAATTACGGCGTATATCGAGCTAGCGAGCCGGCCGCGGGCGCACCATGAGCGTGGCATGTAAATCATCTCCTACATGGCATGCATGTCATGATTTTTATGTTCCCACCTGTCACTTATGTTCGTCGTACAGAATTGTCTCGTCATACAAATTTTGGTATATATCCATTTAATTAAACGGCCGTGAGCGTCCCGAGACCATGTCACGTAAATCAAGCTGCACATGACACGCATGTCATGATTCGCACGTTAGGACGTGTCATTTATGTTTGTCATACACTTCTGTCACGCCATACCAATTTTGGCATATTTCAGGTTAACGAAACGGCCGCAAGAGCACCAAGACCGTAGCATGTAAATCATGCCGTTCATGACATGAGTGTCATCATTTTCATATCATGACTTGTCACTTGTGTTCGTCATACAGTCATGTTATGCCAAACCAATTTTGGTGTACATTCAAGTAATTAGACGGTGAGGAGGGCACAAAGTCGTGGGCGGACAGACAGACAGACAGACAGACAGACAGACAGACAGACAGACAGACAGACAGACAGACAGACAGACAGACAGACAGACAGACAGACAGACAGACAGACAGACAGACATAAGCAGCTGGTCATTGGCGTACATTTTTTTTTACGTTTTTGGAGATAGATAGATAGATAGATAGATAGATAGATAGATAGATAGATAGATAGATAGATAGATAGATAGATAGATAGATAGATAGATAGATAGATAGATAGATAGATAGATAGATAGATAGATAGATAGATAGATAGATAGATAGATAGATAGATAGATAGATAGATAGATAGATAGATAGATAGATAGATAGATAGATAGATAGATAGATAGATAGATAGATAGATAGATAGATAGATATGCTCAAAGTCGCAGACGTTCGCTAAGAAATCCTTCGCATTTAACAAAAATTCAGGCGAAGCTTGCACTAAGCCGCGCAAGGCTTGAAACAGCAAAACTGGACGATTCTGAAAACTAATCTGGTTGTCTCTAGGTTGTTTCTAGGCCTTAGCTAGGTGATGCACGTTGTTTCTAGGTTGCTTCTAGGTCGCAGCTAGGCGTTAGCTAGGTGATGCTAGGCTGTTTCTGCGTTGATTCTCAGCGCAGAGAGGTTGGCGTTAAACCACACACAGTCACGGACACGACACGGACGTTCAAACTCCAGAGACAGAACCTCGCGCTGAAGCCAAGCGTTCGCGCCTCTCATAGATCTACGGGCACGTCGTCGTTGGCGTAGGCGTTCCATCACTTCGGGGTCTTCTCGCAGACGCCGTTGCCTTTCCCGTCCCCTATAGTATTCTCTCCTTGTACGTAGCCGGGGTCTTCGGCTCGCCGCCATCGGTTCGCAGCCATTTGTTGGGCTAACTGTTGCCTTCTTCCTTTTTAGTGGAAGTTGCGTCTAGTGGGATTTACCAAATTTCTGTAGCACATACCCGTTTGTGATGATGATAGCTTTCTGATCGGCTGCACAGTGGCCCATACCCGTTTGATGGCGATAGTTTTCTTATTCATTTTTAATGGAGCAGGGGTGAGTAGTGGGAGTTACCCAATTTCTGTGGCGCATACCCGTTTATGGTGATGATGATGGTTTTTTGGTACGGGGTGAACAAGGAACGATTTGCTATTCCGCTTCGCTGTTAAAAGGACACGCCGGGGGCTGTCACCTTCGAGTCGTCTTAGGCGAATGCGTCAGGGTGATCGTTTATCCGGTGTCTGAGCTGAACTGTACCGACGTTACTCGTGCGTGCGTGTTTGACGTCTTTCGCAGTTTGAGATACTGTTGAAGCCACCGAAGGTATGAGGTATTTGAATGTGCGGTGCTGACGTCATTCGAAGCTAGATAATAGTTCGGTACGCGCACGAGCTAAACTGCTGTAGGTGTAGCTAATCAAATGCCACGCGCATTCAAATGTTTGTACTTACGATAAAGGGCAAAGCGTAAAGGGTGAGGGCCGAATAAGAAAGAAGGCGGGAAATGACTCGGCACATTGACAGAACCCCTGAGGAAGAATGTTCACCTTCCAAAAGGGTCGTAGGTCGAAGGTGGTGGCATACGCTTTCGAATGACCACAACCGGAAATTAGCAAAAGATCGTGGTGAACTCTGCCGCGAAGAAAAAAGAACATTAATAAACGAATAGATATAAGATAAATAAATGGAATATTTTGGCACGTAAGCAATGGCGATTTTGGCAGGTGAAAACCCCACCAGTTATTATTAACTAACCTTATCAAAGAAGTGAGTGGTCGCGTGTGTTTTCGGATGGAATGGGTGTACGTAGGGTAAAAGTCTCGGAAGGTTTGCTCACCTTCCGCAGAATACCCGCAAGGTGGAAAAGTATTCTCTTTCACGAGCGTTCAAGTTCTCCCATTGTACGCTGTCAAACAGAAAATAACTACTGCTGAAAGGAAGGAGGAAGTCACTGAAAATAACAGTTATGAGCGCACTATAGGGACATTGTGTTTTCCTACAGAAAGGAGCGTCGTTATTGTTACGTTATTGGCTATAATACTATGTGCGTGCCACATTGTTCCTGCCGTTATTGCGTTTACCCCAAAGCAAAGAAGTGATTCTCTCGGCAGAAAACGGCTAGTATGGCTCCAACAGGAAATAACAGGAAAGAGCGCAGTGCTATTTCTGAATCGTGGTCGGCGTGGAGATAATGAAAGCTGCATGCAAGGCCTTGCTTGATGCGCGCGCTTTCATGAGCCTGCGGATGAATTCTGCGGACGAAACGAACGAGTATGCGGGAACGTGGCAGCGCACTTGAACGCAAATGCGTGGTTTCGCGTAGGTGGTTATACTGCACCAAAAGTCAGCACCGGAACGGTGCCCAGTGAGAAAGACTTCGTAATTGCGAGCGCCACGACCATAACACAAAAGCGATAAACATATAGAAAACAGCTTGCTGATTCCACTCGTGACTGCGAGCGTCTTCAGTGGAGGAGTTAATTGAACGACATACATGCACGCACGCGCTAAAAAAAAAAAAAAAAGCTTGGAATTGACCGAAACAAGTGAGTGAGTTTTCCCAAGGACGAGCGCCAACTGCAGTCAACTACAGAAGTGAATGTAATTTGAAACGCACAAGGAGGGAGAGGAGGGTTAGTAGGCGGGACGGGACTCGTCGACATCAACTATTAGAAACACAACTTCACGTGCTCTGCTTGGCGCGACCTGGTGCGCCACGTTTCTAGACGTGCACGGTCTAGAGCTTTCGCTCTGTGCGTGTGCGCACGACACGCGGCAGTACCGGCCGTATACACACGAGCATGCGCGTGTAACAAAGGTATGGCGTTATGCTATACAAGGAGACGTACGCGTAGCGACCTCGATTTCGGGTGCTGCCTCTGCTTCTTCTTCTGCGTATACTTTCTCTCGCGCTACGCTGCGCCCGGAGATTGTTACGCTGGCGAACCGCCGCCAAATTAGCCGCTGGATTGTTGCGGGATGAGTAGGAAGCGGCCGTAATTTGCAGCCTCGCGACTCTTAGGTTGTTGTCTTGCGCATCCCGTAACTCGCAGCCCGGTGTGTCTTCTTGTCTTTTGCTTTCCGGTGTGGAGAGAGAGAGAGGACGACACGCATCGATGCACGTAGTGCAGGCGAAGCAAGACAGGAACAGGCTCTAAGGGAAAAAATAAAGAACAACAAGAGCGTGGGGAAGGGGGGGGGGGGGAGGTGATAGTTCATTTCTGGTAACGCTATGCAGCGACGACAAAAAACAAAAAATAAATCAAATCATCCTCAAACACATACAGCCGGAATGGAGATAAACACGAGTATAGCAGAGACCGGTGAGGCAAAGGAGACGCAGAGAGAGGTCTGTTCGCGTGAGCCCAGTCACAATCACTGTTCCGGCCTATTCATGTCACCAGTCTATCTCGTCTTCACTTGTGGTTGTTTCCGGTAGACGCCTTCTGCAGGAAAGTACACTCACGCGTCATATGTACTGTATACACGATGCGGGCTCGAAAATGAACGTCTTAGAAGTCAAGTTTGAGAAAGACTCAAACCTTAAGCTTTCGCCCTGATATTCAAGATCTAGCGAGATATGTAGCCTCCGTAGCACATTCGCAAGTGACACGCGTATCGGTGGTGGTAGTGTAGCAGAGTCCCAAAGGCTAGCAAAAAAGCAGCCATGGTTGCTGCAGCGTGCATGCACATTTGGAGGTAATGACGTCGCAGCAGGAACTGTTTACGTCCACTAGGTGCCCCACTAGGTGCCCCACTAGGTGCACCCACCCCTGGCCGGTGGGCTGTATGCCCATCAATGGCGTAGCCAGGGTGGTGGTGTTGGGGGTATACGCGCGCGCATACAAACAGACCTACGCCCCTGATGTCCATGTTTCTTGCAGTAAACCACTCCTTCATTGACTTACCTGAGCTATTTACGACGCATACGTCTGGTTATGAAAAATATTTCAACAGGGGTTTCCTTGATGCCAACGTTTCGGCAAGTGGTCTTGTCTTCTTCAAGGCAATCGCTGCGTTGAAGAAACGACCACGCGTCGAAACGTTGACTATAGCGACACCCCTTGCTCAGGGATTCTTCATCTCTTAATTCATGCCTCCATCTTCTCCGATACGAGTAGTTTTAAGGCATTAAATGTTTGGCAGTCTGTGCGTAACCACTGCTTTGAAACTAACGAAGAACAGTGTGATTCCATCCTTCACCCCCTCCTTCTCATAGAGTTTAGTTAGTCCATTTAGACAATGCCGTTCATCGATAGAACCCTTCTGGCTTAGAAATTAGAACAAGCCTTATATATATAGCCGCGAATGGGGGCCGCTTTTTAGCACCATCGCAACAACCGCAGCAGCTAAGGGCCTCATCGCGTACAGATAAACCATCTGGCAGAAATACAAAATCAAAATATGGGCGGACATGCCGCCAGATGATCCGGAGCCCGATCACGAAGCACGTGGATGACGAAGCGTTACACAACTGTCTAATGATTACAAATAGAATGCATCCGTGCAATGAACGAAATTTATCTTCGATCGATTGCACCCTTGTTATAAGGAAAGGCGCCGTAACAATGGTCGCTGCACTTGTTCACGGCGCCAGTTAGAGCACTGTGTTCCGATCAGTCGACATATCTGTCTATACTGCACGGCGACAATAAGAGCTCATTTGTCTTGCACTAGCATAGACTGAGAACATCATTACGTAGAATATCGCGATGCAGGTCAAAGCGAAACCTGATTGTGAAGTCGGCGGTCGATCTAAGCTTGAATAAGTTATATACTTTATATTATATATTATGCATTATATAATACATATAATATATATTATGTATTATATATTGAGCAAGTACGGTCTGCATACAACCCAGTGCACGTCCTCTTCGATGAGACGCGTAGAATTCAACTTTCGCCCTGTCTCAGAACTGTGTTGGGCCGTTTACTGATCCTGCGTCATGGCGTTCTCTTTGCGTGGTCTCAATCTTTGACACGTTCCAGTGGAAATGGTTCTCATGGCTAAATTAGCTAACATTTTGTTGCTCTAGTCCTGAGGCAAGAAAGTTCTTTGCGGAACACGATACCAAAGCCTTGATAGCATCCTACGCGGGGCTGTCAAGAACGTCATTTGATTCTGCAGCATTGCGAGACGTTCCTCTCAGCACTTGTCCAGGTGAGAAAGAAAGAAAGAAAGAAAGAAGGAAAGAAAGAAGGAAAGAAGGAAAGAGAAAGAAAGAAAGAAAGAAAGAAAGAAAGAAAGAAAGAAAGAAAGAAAGAAAGAAAGAAAGAAAGAAAGAAAGAAAGAAAGAAAGAAAGAAAGAAAGAAAGAAAGAAAGGAAGAAAGAAAGGAAGAAAGAAAGAAAGACTAAACAGCCTCGGCAACCGGCGCACTCAACGACGAGCAAGCACACAGGCGTGTATCTGTCACGGTGCTAACATTAACTAGACAATGGCATAGCAACCGCATGCGGACTGCTGCAGGCAGTGGGTGTATGGAGGCCTCTCTGATAATACCGAACGTATCAAACATGGACAGCGGGACCTTTTAGGCGCCGATGAACGAACTCAACAAACCTGGCGGCCACGTCAGACCTCAAACGCATGACAGTTGGCAACGCCCTGCGCGTAATAAAGAGGCCATCGCAAGGCGCCGGTTAACACGCTGGGTTGTTAACCATTGTTGCTTCGCTATTGGAGCTGAGAACGGGCGACTGGTGATGCTGGCCTGAATGCGCTCGGCTGCTATTGCAGTTGGGAAGCCGCACGCTCCCGCCGCTTCGCGACCTAGTTGACCTGCAAGATGCTGCGAGTTAGGTGACGTCGTCTCGACACGCCTGTCAGTAAACGTTCAGCAACATGCAGTGGACGCAAAAGGCGAATACTAGGCATGGGTTAGGCTTCTGCATTAGTTTGGCAACGTACGCTGATAGTAAGAATAGAAGCAGGTTGCTTATTTAGCACGAGATCCACTCTTCATGAGCGAGAGAGAATGTCTGTTGTAAGAGTATTCATGAAAGAGATATTTTTTCGTCGGGCAATGTAGGTGGCTCGCTCATTTAGTTGAGAGGGCCGTTTGCGATCTCATATTCCCGTGCATGGTTCACCAGCTTGCGCTGATGACGAAACGAAGCAACAGAAAGAAGACAGGAATGGCTGAGCAGAACGCAGGGAGACGAGTAGGCCTACGATCCACCTCCCGTATACGGCTTTGGAGTTCTGCAGCTGTCGGTGTTGTTTAGCATCGTCATCGGATACTGCGTCCCCACGCTACAACACGACAGCTTCCGGGTAACAGCAGCCGTCATGGACCACTGGTGTCGGCATTATGACCAGTTCGCCAACATCAGAATATAGACGTGGGGAAATCAGTGGCCTTCCCTACGGACGAGAAGTAAGATTACGGACACTGCACCATGTGAGAGCCCCCTAAGAACGGCAACGCGGTCAGTGTCGTTTCGTGCACGTCGTGGGAGAACGAACACGGTAACAATAACATTGTCAGCGAGTGGGACCTGGTGTGCGACATGTGCTGGCTCGTAACCTGGGCAGTTTCGTCTATGTGGACGCCTCTATGGTCTCGTTGCCAATGACCAGGGCGCTAGTTCGCACATAACTGCACGTAACTACTTATCGGAAACACTCGTATCACACTGGGACCATTTAAAAAGCTGGTCATGAGAGATTCTTTGTAATCTCTTCCCTTCTACCCAGCCTCGCTGGTCTGTAGTACGCGAGATACATAGCAACTAGCTACGATGAAATAAACAAAGTGAGACGAGAGAGTGTTACTCCTGCTTGGTGTCTGCTTGGTTTCTGCATGTACGCATAAGAAAGAAAGAAAGAAAGAAAGGAAGAAAGGAAGGAAGAAAGGAAGGAAGAAAGGAAGGAAGAAATGGCCAGATTCTCAGTCGAGTGGACCACTCTGCATTTCATTAATTTTCTGCCTATTTCAATTTCTCTGTAAGCATGATTCATGAAAGTGAGCCGATGGTAAAATCGCTTGAAGCTTGCGGCGCCTTTATTCAAGCAGAATTTTTTGTTGCCCTTTTTTTTCTACAGTACCAAACCACAGGCATTTAGCAAGGTACGGTTAGGCTGCAAACGCGAACGAATTAAGTTATCAGTGGCTTCCATTTTCATATCTGATGTCCGACTTCATGAAAGACGACCGTTATAGTCAGTGCTATTGTCGAACGTGAAGTTTCGCTAGCGACCACTCCTACAGTATTTCGCCCTTTTTCTTTCTTTTCTTCGTAGGATTTGTGATTACTCGACTTCAGCTGCGGTTCGCTCGATTGTATACTAGTCACCCAACGCGTGCGACGTGGCTACGACCACAAAATAAGCAACCGGAATGGGTATACGACACATATACATTATCGCTCCTGGTATTGACGATGGTTTAATGCACTTTGATGAATAGCATACGTCAATACGGAGCGTCAGAAGGCATTTTTAGCTGTTCTGCTTCAATGTTGTAGATAGAAGATTGATGATGTACGCGTCAGCGAAGTGCACTTAGTCCATCTTTCGATGATCCTGCCTTGTATCGTTCCTGTTTCTTTTTTTTCTGCTTTCCGGGGGCCGTTTTGTAGTGTTGCTGTCGCATGGTGAATCATTTCTGACGTTGTTGGAGCCGATATTTGTGTGTGCCTCGCGTTCTATATGTCAGAGGAAAACAACTGTATCCAATTTCAGTATTGGCACCAAGACAACGATAAAAAAGAGAGATAACGTGGCTCTATAGAATTATTAAACTAAGGTACTTAATAAAGCAGCATGACGCGTAGGATGTTAGCGAATAATAAATATTACGTGGCTTCGCCCACGTAGCCGTAATGTATGCGGGAGAGAACGAAATCGGCTCGCTTAAAATATGGTCAGCAAGGTGGCCGCGCAATGATAGTAACGGGAAGTATCCTGACCGTACAGAATTGCTAACTCGAGGAATAGGCTCCTAATGGTGAATAATCTCGTAGCTAACAATAATGCCATTGATCTGTGTGCTTAGATCTAAACGCACATCAAAGAAGCCCAGGTGGTCGAAATTTCCGGAGACCTTCACTACGGCGTCTCTCATAATCATATGGTGGTTTCTGGGACGCAAGACCCCAGGAATCATTATTAGAATGCGCGGCTCGGCCTGCGCAGGCAGGAAAATATTCCACGGGGATCCGCAGAACACACTCTTTGGACTCTTTGCGCTTCGCTTCCCGCTGGTGTGCTGCATTAATCAGTGTACGTCAGCGTGCAAGGGCAATATTTCTTCATTGTTGAGGGAACATCCCGCATCACCTGCCTGCTCAAAAGTGATGTACGAGAGCGTAATGAGCACGGTATACGACGGGGATTGGGAGCGCTACTACGGGGCGTCAGGGCAGGAATGTCGGAGAATGAAGTAGTACCTATATATGTATAAGTACTTGATCAGGATGATGACGACTCGGAAAGGCGATTGGACGCGACGCGTACTTTGGGGAGAAATTCAGAGTTGGGATTCAGGAAACGCTCAGGATGGCGCGAACAGGCCGCTTGTGTCACGTGGAGTAGTGTAGCAGAAAATACCGATTTGCAGTTTTTAGGGGCGAAGCTCCTTAAGGCGGCACCCGTTCGTCCCTCGTCGTGCTCGTAGTAGTGAGTAACAAGTCTTACCCTTTGACCTCCAAGGTGGTGCCGGTGGGAGATTTCTCCTGTGCGTTGTTGAACAATAAAAAATTCGCAGCGTGCGCGTTAACTAAAAGCCGAATTCTTCTGTCTCTGTAGAAGTGTAAGTGTTAGCTAAAAGCCGACTTCTTCTGTCTCTCATTCCCATTAGCAGCCATTGTTTACCTCCAAGGTAGTGCCTGGTGAGATTTCTCCTGTGCGTGATTAAACAATAAAAATTTTGTTCAAAACGCCGTTGATTGATGAAATAAACCAACGAAAGACGCCAGATGTTTTGTAAAAACAAAACGAAAGAACGCCAGATGTTTCTAAAGCAAAACAAAAAAGACGCCAGCTGCTTAACGAAAGACGCAAGGTGTTTTCTAAAGCAATGGTTTTCTAAACAATGAAAATTCACAGCGTACATGTAAAATTAAAGTGAGCTGCAAGTCGTCATAACTCATCGAACCTTTAGTATAAACGCGCCCGATCTCACGTCGGTGATGATGTACTGGGCAGAATTCACGGAAGATTCACGGTTTACCGATGAACCTCCGCAGCTTCGCCCACTCATCATCATTCACTCCGTGGATATGCTGTGATTTTTTTGCATTAGTGCCTGTCTGTCTATCTATCTATCTATCTATCTATCTATCTATCTATCTATCTATCTATCTATCTATCTATCTATCTATCTATCTATCTATCTATCTATCTATCTATCTATCTATCTATCTATCTATCTATCTATCTATCTATCTATCTATCTATCTATCTATCTATCTATCTATCTATCTATCTATCTATCTCTCTATCTACTATCTATCTATCTATCTATCTATCTATCTATCTATCTATCTATCTATCTATCTATCTATCTATCTCTATCTATCTATCTATCTATCTATCTATCTATCTATCTAAATTATTGATTTACGCCAACCACACGTATCGTGAAATCGAGAACGAGAACCACGGCCTCCTGAATGGACTGCACGCTGCCGCTATTTCTGTCGCGGTCGCGTTTTCCTCGAAGGCACTCGTGCACTAGACGGCTGGCTGGTGATATTGCTATTTACGATTTCGCCAGAGTAACTCCATTGAGTCGAAGGAAACGAGTGAGCTCACTCAACTGAAGTTGCCTGGGTGTTCAAGAAAAATAGTCTTTTCCGGACTTCTCCTTCTCGGGGAGAGGGAGGAGGAGGGGGAGAGGGGGAGGTTCGTAAGGGATGTCCAAAAACAGACGCACCGCTCAGGGAAGGTCTGGCGTTGACGGCCCCGTGAAAATCGATTACCATTTGGCAACACTCGCAGGTCGGCAGGGCGGAGGCCACCTTGAATCTACAGATTAGCGAAGGCTCTTCGTCGGTTTCTTCTCCGGTTCCTCGTTTGGGCTATTTCTGTTGACACGAAATGAGACATCTGCAAGTGGAGCACAAGTGATGTCCGCAGCACCCAATGAAGAAAAAGAAGGGCTGTAGATGATGATAATGATAAAGCGAGAAAGCAGAATATGTTGACTCATACAAATAGAAGACGATGATAATGAAGATCAACATCAGGTTGAGTGTGAAAAATAACAAAAAGAAAGAGGAGAATGGTGGTTGTCCACGCTTTATACACCGGGATACGGCACAGCGGGACTGATTATTATAAGATAACATATAGATTTACGATGGGGATTATAAGATAGAGAATACGACGTACGTTGTTTCTGGACAGCATATTTTTCGAACTTGGAGGCTGTATGGCCAGCCTTCGTTAAAGTCCTTTGACTGACTCACTTGAATAAGGCAAGAAGGCTGGTCGACCAGACGAAACGATTGGGAAACACACTGCGCAAGAACAACGTAGTTTTATCTTCAGTATACTAATATGCTACCGGGGCCGGCGTCATTCGTTTTTCACGATCTGCCTGTAAACCTGCAGGTGCCGTAGACCCTCTGTTATTTTCCTCTCTCATATTATTGTTTAATTTGTTGCGAACAGTGTGTCCGTCAGGCACAAGGCTACAAGTCTGCCAGGTTTTGTCATGCCAGTGGCACACAAACGCGGTCAGGCTTGAGTGCCTGCGGCTGGTATACAGGTCGCCCCACGTTGCCGTCTCCTCTGTGAGAGCTGGCGCTCGACGCGTCGCCGGTGACGAGCCACGCAGCCTTCACTGGTGTCGCGACGAGCGTTGTCTCTGCGGCCCCACGATGAATGGACAGGAAGCTACCCGACACATGGGCGTTTTGTTCGCGCAACGCACCAACGCAGCCCTATGCAAAGCTCGCTATACTGCGGGACAGAAACGACGCAAGGAAGCGCACTGTCCTTCCCATTGCTTTGCGGTGTATGTATACTTCCTGCACACACAGACTGTATACGACTGTGGCTTTGTGCCATGCTGCGAGGTTGTGGGTTTGATTCCAGGATGCTGCGACCACATTTTGATTATAACGAAACCTAGTTCGTAAGACAAACTGCGTGCGCTGTGGTGTGGCTACGTGTCAACGATCCCCAGCTGTTGTCAAGTTAATTATGACTCGGCCTCGATCCGTACGGGGTCTCTCATTACGCATCTGTAATTTTTGGACGTCATGCCTGGTCAATCAATTAATCAGGTCGACTAGGCCAAGAGGCAAAAAGGGGGCAGGAAGTTAGCTGCCTCGTTCATTTCTGAGCAAGCGGAAACTGCTTTCTGAAGGAATCACCGCATGAGCTATGCTCAAATGCACTTGACAGTCTGCCGAACCTTGGAAGAGAGTGCATTCTGCATTGCAGGTGGTTATGTTAGGTTTATCACAACAGGGGAGTGATTTAGAGTGAATTACGCAATGTTCTGTAGGAAAACACTTATAGACCGTCCCGGTTGACGCTTACATGACGCTCAATCGTGAAGCACAAAGACAACAGATGACAACGCAAGTTAAAGTCCACATGTACTACCCCATGCGTATGTACCAGTTTCCAACTGCATTCTCTAACGAAATTACACTAAGCAATGGCGATCTCTACGTAGCCGTCCTCCCTGCAAGAATGTACGTTTTCAAGCGCACCATTGTTTTACCAAAGAGACAAATCAGTGTTTTCCCCTCACTCTGCCGTTTAAAAGCTAATAGATTTCTTTGGCTCTGTCGTAGGTTCTCGTTGCCGAAAGGTCGCATTCGGCGCTACAGCACTTACGAAGAATGTGACGCGTATGTCTTGTGCGGTGACTCACTCGTATATGTGTTGGCATATCTGTTGACAGCGCTCTAGCAATTCGAGGCTTCTGTGGAAAGAAAAGAAAATATAGACCCGCATACGTGCGCGGCACAAATAGAGGTAAGGCAGCAGACGCATGCGTAATCGCATACATACACGCGTGCACACACACACATGCACGCAAGCACGTACGAGCACGCACGCACATGCACGCGCGCGCACGCACACACGCAGCATTGACTGAGTGATAACTTTCCCTCTCGCAACAAAATTTCTCCAGAGAGGTCGAAATCGGTGCCAGGAGACTACGGTCATTAGGGAGTTTTCGAATAGCCACCCCAATATTTCGGGGCCCCAAAGCATTTTGCTTGTGCTGGCTCTGGGTCAAGCAGCAGCTAAGAGTCTTGGAATAGGGTTTCGCGCTCAGCGCGTCTTGCGCTTACAGCACTACGACGGCCAGAAAGGCAAATTAGGATGAACAATAGCTTTCACAGAAAATTACCTTCGGTACACGTATTCCTTTAAGTTTTAATTTGCAAGGTGTAGTTGTAATGAATTCGCTGGTAATCTACATCGATTCTGTGAGTCAACATTCTTGCCGGCATCAGGCAAGACAATCCAACATCTAGCCACCCTATATAGTTACGTTAAGCGTACAAGCTCTCAAATCGACAACTGATCTTAAAGACACGGACTATTTTTCGAGGGAAATCTTTGTTGTATGAGAGAGATATGAGAAAGCGATAGCCTATGACAGTAGTTTTTAATTCGTAATGTCATCAATCGCTGAGAAAGGTCGGTTTAGCTTTGACCGAGAGCCGTCGCTTCATTGGGTGACGCCATGAATGTTTGTTTTACCCAAAACTTTTGGAGCAGGCTTTGGGGCTCCCGCCAAATTCGAGAAATAGCGTCCCCAACTCAAAACTCAAACGCTGTATGGGTCTTGCGCTTGCGCAGTGGCCTCGACGCTATTTTGTTGGGCCTCCCAAACGTTTGGGGCCCCTATTCGAAAAGTTCGTATTGTATTCTAGGTAAGGGTGCACGCACGCAGACCAGACGCGCGCGCGCGCACGCACGCACGCACGCACGCACGCACGCACGCACGCACGCACACACACACACACACACACACACACACACACACACACACACACACACACACACACACACACACACACACACACACACACACACACACACACACATGCGTAAGCATACGTTTACTGAGCACTCATCCACACACACGCACAAACGCACTCACATTCGAAGATGCAGTGCACGTAAGTGCGTGCATGAAGTACAGGAGTGTTTATTACGTTCGGCCTCCGGAGGCTCGTCCCACGGATCGCGCCATTGTGCCTCCCTTACCACCTCGAACGTTTGGGTTCACAGTACAACGTCCGGCCAGCGGCCTTCAGACGCCGGGGCTTGACGACGACATCGCTGCGCGTGTATACGTACTGGCTTCACTAATCTTACAAGCCTCGTGCAACTTCCGAGACGGCATCGAGGCCCACTCAGGCACGTAGCCAGAATTTTTTTTCGGGGGGGGGGGGCCAAGGTCTAATTGTTCGAAAGAAAGTATTTCCATGGCAAAAATAAAACAAAAGTTGCCCGGGAATATAGAAGGCCGGACGAATTTCGGGGGGGGGGGGCCCGGGCCCGCCGGGCCCCCCCCCCGTTGCCTACGTGCCTGGGCCCACTACCTACCATACTGCCCTGTTGTGTTATGGCGGCGGCAGCAGCGACGAAATTGATCGCTCTGCATGACAAAGAACAGGACGGTGAATGCGTCCCGGTCGGGTCGTTATTCATACGGAGCCGAGGACGCGCAGAGGGACGAAAACCTTTTGTTCATTCTCCTTCTTCTTGGTGACCTCAGGCGGGCGTGACGGACGCCGACGACGAAGTCGTGGAAGGACTCATTCCGAAGACACCCTTCATTGGGCAGGCCTGCTGCTCTGAAGTCCCGAGAACAACGGGACGACTTTGTTTTGCTAACGCAGTTTTCGCTCGTGCTTCGCGCTCAATATCGTCTCGAAGGTAATATTTACCCGACGGCGTGGCATAACAGACGCTAATGGCAGGTTGAGTGCCTCTTTGCATCAGAGCAAACTCTCGGGAGTTCGCCCTTCCGACGCCTGTGAAGTATACACATGTTCATTTTCGTCGGTGTGTCTGGTATTGTGCTGTGTGCCGTGCATTCGCGAAAGCTGCCTTTGTCAAATGTCCGCTTATTACGGCGAAATCCTTAGATGCCTCATCAAAGGCGAAAATTGACCGTCGGCGGCGTCAATACGAGTAATACAAGAAATCATCACATGATTGCGTCAAGAATGACATCACCATGGCGTCACAGACCGCTAAAGTTTGTGACGTCATCATGACGTCGCCGCTTGGTATAAGACGGGCCGATGCTGGAGTCATCGCAAAACCATATGAAGTGCAGAAGGTTTGCAACGCCTACGATCCTGGACGCAATGCGAAACCACGTTAAGTGCAGAAAGCTCTCGGAGGGGTGTAGGGAGGATTAGTATATCGGCTGAGAAGAAAGATATTAAGGCAGCTTCGCTCTAGTGGTGCTAAACCTGAAGGAAGTGCGGAGCTGGACGGCCTGCTGTGTTTCTCTTTATTTTCCTCTTTCTTTTTTTTTTCTCTGCTCTCGGTTTTTCTGTATTTTTTGTATCTATTTATTTCCATTTCTTTCTCTCTCTCTTTCTCATTCTTTACATGATATGCTTTACTCTATCTCCTCCTACTTGTCTTCTCCTCGCCCTCACTTTTCTTTCCCACCTCCTTGCTATATACTATACTATACAAGGATATAGCTATGCTCTGCTAGCGTGCCTGGATAGCCGAGTCGTTAAGGCGTTCGCCTTCGGATCGCGGGTTTGCGGGTTCGAATCCCGCTTGCCCAAGCATTTTTTTCCCGTCAAGAATGCCTCTTTCTCTTTCTTTCTCTTTTTTTCTTTCTATTTTCGTTCTTTCTCTCTGAACTAGTTCTCTCACCCATTAGAGTTATTACAGGCCACGCCGGACAAATCGGAGCACGTGTTCTGGGAGCGAAGCAGAAGATGAAGAAAAGGATGAAGGCAGCGCGTGCTGGTTCGTGATGATGATCATTTCTGTCCACGCGTCACAGACCGATTGCGAGCTTAAACAACTCCGCTGTTAAAAGATGATGGCTTTCGCCTTCAAGTCAATTGTCTTAGTTGAATGCATAGAGGAGGCCCTGTGGGTTTTTGAAGGGGCATTTACCAAAGGCACACGGAGGAAGATAATGAGCAGTTGTCATCACGACGACCCGTCTATAGCCTGCTTGCGACGTAGCACCATAATATCTTTATTTCGCCAAGGTTAGGAGGGGGGTTTGGTATCGTTACAGAACTGATAACTGCACACTTGGTTGCGAGTCCAATCGTAGTGGATGACATCGTATTGTACTTTTCTAGAGGACCACAATGGGCCCGCTAGCTTGCGCCAAGAAGCACGGCGCACGGATGTTTTCGTAGTCCTCTTCCGTAGTTAATTCGGCCACCCTGGCTGAAAGTCGAACGTGAGACCAAGAAGAAGAAGAAGATGTTTTAATTAGAAGAAGGAGGAGAGGTTGGCCTGGAAAGCGGGTTTCTAGCCGACTGCTCCTCACGGGGGGTAAGGGGGGAAGGGGAAAGAAAGGAAAAGAGGGAGGTGTGATAATAGGCGACGATGGTATGGCACAATGAGTCACTGTACACACTGTCTTGCACGGGGACAGACACGCGCAAAAGTCTTTATGCCGCACATGCTCTAAAGACGAGCATCTAAACCTGTATCACTGAGAAATCTCAATAGGCACTTTAAACTTCGTTGGGCCTGGTCTGCATGCTCCCAAGCACCCAAAAGCTTCTCCTCCGAAAAAGGTCGGGAGTCCAGACGATCTACGACGGACTTACGTGATAGTCTTTCGGTCGCGTACTGAGGGCACACGCACGGGATGTGGTGAATAGTCTCAGACGTGTGACACACACTGCAGTTAGGGTTTCGCTCCTGCCCAATCTTGCAAAGGTATCTTCGTGTATACGCAACACCCAGCCGCAATCTATGTAGTAATGTTTCCTGGTCTCTTCTTAACCGGAATGGAAGCCGAAAAATACGACCAGAGTCAAGTCTGTAAAGACGTTCTTGGCGATAATTAGGGTCATTCCATAAGCGTGTCATAGATGTTTTCATAGACTCAGACAGCAAGCCATTGATGTCATATCGGGAAAAGACCAAACTTTCCGAAGCGCAACGATTTCGGACAAACATCGTATAACGACTTCGTGCGACGATAATTCGATGCCTCGACAAGGATAACGCGAGGGAACACGGCGCAGTGAAGCTGACAGATCCAAGATTGAGAAGAGATAAAGCAAAGGGCGGGGCTTTGTGTAAGCCTCTTCACCCGTGGGATTAAAGATAAACGAAACAATGGAGCCGGCGAAAACGAGAGCGTACTGTTAGCCTTGCACTTTCGTAACAGTTCCCGACAGCTCTTCAGCGTCGATGTGGCGGTGACGCCCTATACGCTCGCAGGCACCCCCGGCCGACCTGGCTGTCTGGGCCAGGCGAAGGCTTCGCGGTCTGCGTACCAAGCTGAATAAATGTGAAGAAGGCTGAGTGGCTGCTTGGGTAAGCCGCGCCGGATTTCTTTATCACATTGGCAAACGCCTAGACCTGCTGGTCCGACTCCACCCCTCCCTACAGCTATACAGGTCTCGACCGAGAGTGTTGCATACAGTGTTGACAAAGTGAATTGTTCAACACTCGATGATCGTGATTGAGAGTGACGTGAAAGTGAACGGGTGTGTACGCCTCACACACCAAATTTTTACAGAAAGAGAGAAGGAAAACGCTGTAGCGCTGATTTAGATGAGTGCATTCTCATCACAAAGAGAACACATATGTTCAACAGTTATCTCCACCCATGGCTTATATCAATGCATACTGTAAATAATGTCCGCTTCGTTTTTTTTTAATGCCATGTCGTCTCCGCGTTTTCTTGATCGTATTCAGTCATCGATTGTGCACGCGTTTGTCAACACATGGCCTGGTTTACTTAGTTCAGCCGGACTTTCCGCAGGCTTTTCCTTTCTATTTTTTTTCTCTCTGGAAGAAGATGTTTGTTGAGCAAGTTCTCAGTGCGTTGTACGCTTGCCATCGCAAGTTCGTGTAACCAGTAGTGGCTGAAAGCGAAATGACCAACGTCCCGTTAATCTGCTGCTAAGACGTCAGTTTGCTGACGAGCGGATACGCTCCAGATGGTTCCCTTATGGGGTTTGACGTCCCAAAGCAACTCGCCCTGTGGGCGGGGCCGCAGCGGAGGGCTCGGGATAATTTCGACTACCCTGGGAACCTTTAACGTGCACTGACATCGCACGGTACACTAGTCTCAGCATTCTGGCTCCATCGAAAATGAGACCAATGTGACCCGTATCGAATCAACGTGACTTAAGAAGGTGTTGAGGCGAGCTCGTCGGTACGGATCCATTAGAACACACAGCGCTTATGGAACACATCAGACTCTGCGCTGCTGTAGCAGCCATGGCATAATTTTCCTCCCCGAACCCACGTCCCACGGTGGTCTTCGTTGTGCGAAGCTCAAGGCTCATTCATACCTGCGGCTAGCACTGGTCGCGCGACCGTTTATGACGCACGTCAAATAAGCTACTCAAGGCGACCGATCTTCAAACCGGGTATATCTGTGTGACCTATATACCCGTCGCCACTCAGAATTCCCGTCCGCTCACATTGCCATTGCCCCGTAAAATAAGCTGACGTCCTGTTCCTGCGCATCTGATTGGTTGAGAGCTTCGCGCGACTGCAGCCAAAACAGTCGTTTTGCGATCAAAGAAGCCGTTCGCGACCAGGGGCGTAGCCAGAAATTTTTTTCGGGGGGGGGGGGGGTTCAATCATACTTTATGTATGTTCGTGCGTGCGTTTGTATGTGCGCGTGTATATATCTGCAAGCAAAAGTGAAAAATTTCGGGGGGGGGGGAGGGGTTGAACCCCCCCCCCCCCCTGGCTACGCCCCTGTTCGCGACCATTTGCAACTAACTTCGTCGCGCGACCGGTACCAGTCGCAGGTGTGAACGAGCCTTCACTCTTTCGAAAGACGTTTGGCTGGATGCTATAGCCCTTGCATGCTCGTTTAAAGGGTTCGTCAAGGAGGCGCTGCTGAATAAACATACTCGGCATCGCACCGAGGGAACGGCGCCGCTCCCACAGCGCCTCGTCGGATTTACCTTGTGGTTCGCGAAGACTCTCGGCCCACACCTGTATCGAGAGGCGACGACGCCATCCCGAGCGAAGGCTGTTTGCTTTCGGTTCGGGACGAAGCTTCGAAGGGCGCCGCAGTGCGTTCGCCTTGGCGATGCGTGAGCGTATGCTTATACGTCTGCATACACGGCACGCAGGTGCGCTCCTTGGTCGCGCAGAGTGTGCGCGCCTAAACACACTCTCAGCGTGCGGAATTCCAAGCTTCTTAGCGGCAGGCGCAGGTTCAAACATGGCTGCGTGTATACGCTGCAGTGCAGGTTGTCTTTCTTTTGTCGTTTTGCTCGCCTGTGGATCTTAGGCTTAGCGTGCACGAAGTCCACCTTTCTTCAGTGATGCTTTCCGGACGTGCATTTTTTATATTTGCGCTTTTCCGTCAGCGCTCATGGGATCAACAAAGACTGTAAACGTGGAAGAAAAATTAAGCTCGAACAAGTTATCGAATTACTATGCCTAAAGGCATGACTTTCAATATAAAAAAAAAAAGATGTATCGACCGTTCCTCAGTCTCCTGATAAATTCCAGAACTGGAGCGTTTAAAATGCTATACCACTTTTTATAGTGCTGCGGGCTAGCCTTTTAAAGGAAAATGCGCAGGGCGTACAGAAATGTTTGCTATAAAGGATCGGGCCCCGTTTTGGTAAAGTGTTTCTCGACCAGTTGGCCAGATTGTATTTCGTTAAATACTTCAAGTTTATTCAGTTTGCAAAATCGGTGATATGGAGCCTATCGTTGATAGTAAAGTAGCAACCAAAGTATACATACTTCATTATCGGCCTTTCAATATGGGCTGAAGTTCGGTGTCGAGTGTCGAGCGTTATTTTTAATAGTAGCTCAGTTTAATTACGAAATCTGATGGCAAAGCTGGATGAAATTCGATGTTTTGCTCATAGACCGATACAGAAGGATGGTCCGAATGTATTGACGCCCCTCCCTCCGAAATATTTAATTATATAAGATGTGTATGGGTGTTGGCGCCCCATAAGCTGACCCCAACTTTGGAAAAACCCTGCACACGCCCCTGGTTTCGGTTCACATTTGGTTGTAAAACAAAAATTCAGCCTTTGTCATTTCGTCATTGAGTTTTGATAACTTTTATTTGTTGCGGTTGTACTAACGAGTTGCTTTGTAAGTACAGATCTGAGATTCTTCTTACCTGTGAATATACGTCATTGTTTCAGCATTTTTTCGCTCATATATGCTCACCTTGCAGCACCTGTGCTTTTCCTACAGGGGCCCTAGTCTGACTGACCAACTGAATGAATGAATGAATGAATGAATGAATGAACTGTATTCTTCCTGTGCGCTCTCAGAGAACCCGTTTAATCCAATCAATGCAAATAGTGCATAAGGCCCAGAAGTGAGTGCACGCAGTGAACGCTCCTGAGGCAGCGATGGTCACGCGCTGTGCTTCCCCCCTGGCTTCCCGCCATCAATGCGGCCGTGTCGGCCGAGCCTCTTTATGCAGGCAAAACCGTAGCGGCCCTGCGTGCCAGACAATGGCAGTGGCGTTGCTCGAGGACTCTCTTTTGTTCTGCCCATCGGTCGCCGACCGGCACGGCACGGGGTCGGACGGCATTGCACGGCGGCCCCATCGCTCCGTTCGCCATTGTCTCCGCCTGAACCGTGCGCCCTGTCCGTACAAACCTTACAAAGAGCTTCGTACAAACATCGCTGCAGTGCTGTCTGCTGTTCTTGAATTGTCAGCAGAACGCGAATTTCGGCTTGTCCGGCAGTAGCCCATCGATGACAAAACGTGAATGACCTGCGAATCGTATTGTAATCGTTCTTACAACTTTTGATACTTCGTCTGATTGCAGTGCCAGCGGCATCATTGCATTAGTGAAGTGGGCTAACCGTTCTGTATGCTGGCTGCGTTAGCTTACGTTAACTATAGCGGATGATCAGATGCGGAAGTGCACGGAACTCCCCTTTCCATTTTCTGTCTCATTGCCGCATACCGCTTCTTGCAAATGCGCAAGCAATTAAAAAGCGTTAAACCGTAGAAATCTTCCACGAATGCGTTACCGAAGTAATCATGCTAACAAACTGCGCCGAGAATACAGGACATTCCGCTTTCCTAAGTAATGGCGCGTCGCTGATTTGTTTGCATATCGCGTGGCTGTCCATTACTTCCTCAACATTTCTCAATTTTGGTTTGTGTTGTTCGCAGGGCTGTAATAACGTGCAGCGTTAGGCTTGCCTGATGGGCATTCGCTTCAAATAGGCACCGTTGTGGTTAAAGGAAGTTGCATCTGGTGAAGCCGTGCATCTGGCTCTGCATGCCTCGTGCATCGCTGACGAGTACGCGGTGGTTATAGCACTGTGATTAGGCTATATTAACGCGATAGCGTTAAAGAGCTCGTATCGCAGAAATTGCGCTGTCGGCGTCGGGGCCGTTGGTTGTGAGCGAAAAATCATCATCTTCTCCGTGACCGAAAAATCGAAAAAGCTGCAAATAAAATAAATAATAAAAATGTTAAGTCCGAATGAGAATCGAACCCAGGCCGTCTGCGTGGCAAGCAGGTGTTCTACCACACAGCCACGCCTCTGCTTGGAGCTGCACTGGAAGTAACTTCCATGCTTCCCAAAAATACGCGTCGTGTATACAGGTGTCACAGTACGAGATGTACTATCGCAGCAGTATTGCGTGGTACAAGTGTACATTGCCATAGGGCGTCACACCATGCCAATATCATAACGACTTCGTGGTTTAAAGACAGCCACCCATTACAAAAGGCGCACACATTAGTGCGCGTATTCCCTTAAGACCACGTAGTGGGTGCATCGCAACTTCGAAGAAGTTTCTCGCGCATAATTGCTCCTGGTTTAAAGCATGCTACCCATTACATAAGGCACACGCCTTAGTGGGCGCATTCTGTTAAACCCTCGTAGTGTTCGAACTGCGCAGTAGGAACAGAATATCGCTATCGCGTTCAGCTCTTAAAGGCGAAGCTTAAGCGTCCCCCAATTTTTTGCGCAGTGGTAGTTTCAAAGCTGATGGGAGCCGACATCTCGGGGCTGTAGCTTATTTGGTCGTCAAACAATAATGCGTGAAATACGTCGCTTGCCTCGGGGGTGTACCTGGGAAGAACGGAGAGATTACTGAGGTTTAACGTCCTCAGGGATAACCATGACACGCAGGTTTATTACAGGTGCTGTGTTAAGGAAAACATGCCAAATGGGGATCCCCGCAGCTATGTAGTTATCGACTTGCAGGTCTCGTACTTATTCACGAAGAAAATGTTATTCAGGTATAGATAGATATTTGCTGTCTTGTCTTTGTTTAACTGTCGGTCTGGTTGAAAGTGAGCTTATATTGACCTCCCCGTCCCCCCCCCCCTTTTTTTTCTTGATGCTCGATTTTTCTTTGTTTCATTTTGTAATCTAGTTTTCTTTCTTTCTCTTAAGATTTTTTTTTTCATTCTCTTTTTATCATTTTTTCGCATGCTACTGAATTTTATATTGGACTCTGTATGCCCACATGCGTGTTCCTAGGACTGCAGTAAACTTAAATAAATAATTAATAAATGAATTAAATGGTTGTAGCCTAGGCGCTGCGGGGGGCTTCGATGTATAGCCCCAATTTCGACAGGCACCTAAGCCGGTGGAAATGCGTTTTCATATAATGGTTACATCGAACCCAGAAAAAAAAAAAAAAGCCATGAACACATTGTCTGCTTTTCAGCACGATCACAAACGCCAACTGAGCTTTTGCTAGAGATTATCTGATAACACGCCGTTATCAATTCAAGCCATTCCACACAGCATGGGATGAATGTATTTTCGACGTTCCTTTTGTACTTGGTATAGTACTTGTGAGGTGTTGCTTGGTCTAGTTGGTGAGGCATATTCGAGGGGTTAGAGGGAAACGCTTACGACGAGGACGAAGCAAAGTGACGCGGACAAGCGGTGACTTCCAAGTTAATTTTGTTATGAAATTTATTAGCGCTGTACACCCTCGAAGTCCTTGTAAGTTGTCTCCTTGTAATGCGATAGCGTTCACCTTTTGGATCCTGCGTTGTGCGACGAAATGTGAAGCTCTCACACGCCCGCTTCCGGGGGTCTCAAGAAGGTTGAGTCCGACGGCAGCAGCCGTGTAAAGCGCATATCGGGCGATCATTACAAACCTGTGTGTATAACAGCTGGCTCTCAAACGGTGCACGCTCGTGGCCTTACAAATAACCCTGCTGTGCGCAGTCGTGCCTACTTCCTAACCGTGCGCATATCTGCCCATTGTCCGTTCAGAGGCTCCAGGGGCAAGCACGTGGTGGTGTACGAGCTCTTTCCGTCGAGGCGTTCCCGACTGACTTCCGGTCTGCGCCGATCTCGACGTGAACGCCCCTTGCGGCTCCGGCCGACAGGGCGCAGGATTCGTGCGAGCCATTGTTTCGATCGTTCCCAAGGCTTCCTTTTTCCTTCTTGATCGTGTGTTCCTTCCTCGAAGTGGCGCGCAACGTTTGAGGCTTCTCGGCAGCGCTGACATTACAGGACCGGTGGTAACTTTCAACGTACTAGCGGCAGACGTGAACGTTTGCATTATATTGGCTTGTATTGCAAGTGCGAACTAGTTACGCGGAATCCCGTAGTGGTTCACGAAAAAGAAAACACACAAATAAACCTGTTATTCATACTGTAGCATCACGAAGCTGCAAAGGATATCTATGAGGGTATCTCAAAAAGAACGACTTCGCATTTGGAGTTAGTTATCCTGGTCCTACATTTGCAACCGTGAACGAAGCCTTCGTATAATGGTGTTGAACACGGGCGATAAGCAATATTAAGGCGAAAGCCTTTGATGCCTCATCAAACGCGAAAAGTGAATGTCGAAGTCGTCAACATTACCGATGCAAAAATAGTCATCATGACGTCGCAGGTCGCCAAACTTTGAGGCGTCATCACGCCGCCACTATGACGTCACATCTCGTGACGTCACATGATGACATCATCACGTTCCATCGTCGCTTGCTCAAGGTGGGCTGGTCACTGAGGCAATGCAAAACCGCGCGAGGTGCAGAAAGCTGCTCATTCCTCCGATCCCGGAGGGAGTGCAAAACCACATTGGATGCGGGAAGTTTTCGCGCGGGATCAATACGATCGACTGAGAAGAAAAAGATGGCTTTCACCTTCTACTCGTCATAGGCAAATGCATAAAGGACCGTGTGACATTTGTTCTTTTTTGTATGTATTTATAGCAAGTAAACAAAGGTGATGATCCCGCATCGATATCCGTATATTCGTTATATTCATAATGAATATTGTGAACAGTGCACGGGGTCTTGTATTGACGTCGCTACTGCTGAGTCAAGTTGTCTATGGCCCGGAGGTTAGAGGAGCAATCCTGCGTGTTATCTAAGCTCCAGGGCGTGGATTTGGCAGGTTGTGTTCCCGTCCACGGTGGCTCCGTGTCGATGTGGGCGAAATGCAAGAACACCAATGTATTAATTAACTGAACACGAACTCCCCCACATCTGACAAGATAGTATTTGGCAACATGGCAATCGTAGCAACAGTAAATGGCAACATGGCAATCGTATTTGGCAACGTGACAACGGTGGCATGCCACCGGGCGAGGCCGATATATGTACATCAACACGGATGCGTGTTCTAACACCATGCTTTGCGGTATGCGTTCCGTATCAAATGTCAAGAGCAGCAGCTGTGTTTTAGCGAGCATGCGCACATCGGTGATTGTCGCCTGTTCATAGAGCAGATGCGTTTTGATGTAGTCAGTTGCTAGGCCGACCTGCCACGGTAGTCTATGGTTATGGTGCTCGACTGCTGACCCGAAGGTCGCGGGATCGAATTCATTTTCCGAGTCCTCCACTGCGGCGTCCACCATAATCATATCGTGGTTCTGGGACGTAAAACCCCAACTATTAATTAGTTATTAGGCAGAGTCTTTATCATAGTCTGGCAATGGCCCGCATATCCCCGCAGTAGACGTGCGCCTCCATATTTCACAATAAAGGACTTTACATCCATCCATCGATTCCCGCATCGGTTCAACTCATAATCATGTCCTGGTTTTGGCACGTGAAATCAAGAAAATTATTAAATTTGATTGTATAAGGAACGAGCTTTTCCGGGTTGCCCATATATTGATGTATTTAGTGCTAAATAATGGTGCCATCTCTAATATACGATCTCTGTGATCGCGCGTACAAACGAGGCCAGACACACACCCGTCTCTTCTTATTTCCTTAGTTCAAGTAGCTCATTTGCGCGCATCGCTCACTGCTTCCGGCGAAGCGATGACAGCGCACGGCTGCAGGGCCAGCGACCGGGTCCCCCCCCCCCCCTCGCATTGATACGCTCTCAGCTTCGCGCGAGGTCGGGGGGCACGCTTTTGAGTGGCTTTTGTCTTCCCCGGAAGGGAGCTTCCGCCACTGTTGTCGTCGAGTAAAATACAGCTGCGGCCGCCGCCGCACACAACGTCATCGGCCGAGGTGGTGGCGTGACGCCGGGCTGACAGGGCCCGTTGTGATGTGGCCCGCCGAGCCACGACCAGTTCTAGGCCTACCGCTGAGAAGGCCTGCATGCCTGCCATTAGCGGGCTGCGACGGTAAACACGGATCACGCGCCGCGTGCACATGCAGCTGCGAGACAGGCGACGCGTTCGTAGAGCTCGCGTTTTCTGACCCGCCTGCGCGCTAAGACGCTTCGGCGCATGCATAGGCGTGCGCAGTGCTCTCCGTTGGAAGAGGGGGGGGGGGGATGCCTCACCGCACCCCCCCTCCCCTGCGTTGGTTGAGTCCGGAAGGAAACAAGCTTTGCAATAGCTGCAAAAACGAAAGTGAAGCGATGACGTATTTCTCACAACGGCATGCCTTTTGTCCCTGACTTTCCGGGGATAATGTAGGGAAGTAAACAGTTCTTGCAATGCTACAACAGTGTTGCTCGGCCACCACTTACGCCAAAAACCAATGACCATATTCATGCACATTAAACCATTATGGTACAGGTACGGCTAAGTAAAGGTATGGCGCAGACTTGGCGCCCCCCTCAGATAACTGAGGGTGCGGCCCCCCTTTGTGTGCACGCTTATGGGTGCACGCGCGTCTCCGCCACGCTGATGTGAATTGTTTGTAGTGCCTGGCCTTCGGGGCACACCTTGCCAAGGAGAATTACGATCCTTTGTTACGTCGTAGCACCCGAGGTAGTGTTGTTGAGTGCACTGTATCATAACCTCCATGATCACGTGTGCAGGTCCTCGGGCGAAGGATCTTGGAGGCTATGATATATCAATTGCTGGTGAAATAGCGCAAGTTTAGAGACACGGACACAGAAACCGAGGCAATACGAATGTTAGTGCTGTCTCGCCTTCTGTGTCCGTGTCACTAAATTTGCACAATTCCATTATGTGCCAAGGAGCCCAAGTTACTCACCTGGTATATCAGCTGTGTTGCCTAAAGAAATGCTAGAGTAAACTCTGGTGACAGAGACCTCGGAGACCACAAAAACCTAATACCAGATCATCATCTAAAGCCGCAACTGTTATCACGAATCTCCCCGATCCGATACGGCATTTTGCCGCCTTTGGTTCGGGGTCGCATTTACAATGGGTGATGCACGTAAACACGCCCTGTCTCTTTTGTATTTTTCTCTTCTGACTTCAGCACTACCCGTATCTGCACAGCATTAAACCGGCGGTACTAACTACTGTCTTAAAGAAGCACATACATTTCGATCGTATCTGGTAAGCTGCTGCCGCAGAAGTCGCACAGTTACAAATACGCGCGTACTCAAAAAGAAGTATTTCATACGGCTTTTTTTTTTTTTTTAAGCCCGTGCACTTAAGAGACACCATCAACGCTTTCATGGGCGCTGGGCACTCGGGTATTGCTTTGCCACGGGCGCAGAATGTGTTTCGGCCTCATGCTCGAGTCTTGCTACTACATGTATGTTGGGCCGCGTTCAAAGACCTATCTCTCCAGCGTGTAGCGGTGGGAGTCACGTAAAACATGTTCCATGTCTTCAGGAGTATTGCACTCGAGGTACACTGACGAGCCCATTCACCTACGGCTTTTCGCTGTAGTGAAAAACACTGCCTTGTTTATGTTGTTGTTCAACTCACCCTCACAAAACACCGGTGTAGCGGGAACGTCTTTTGCGACTATGCATGCTGCGCCACAAATTATATGTTTCCTGTCTCTGCTCTAGAAGAAAATAGCAATGCTTCTGTATTGGTATTGGTCTTACTTCAACGTTTACTCTTCTCGCAAAATGTGTTTTTCTTTATGCCGAGGTAGTTGTTATGTGCGATCTCGACTAGCGTGCGTCCCATTTATGTCACGGTGTACACTCTACGAAATAAAGAGTACCTGATACTCTTCCTGATGGGTCCTTACTTGCTAGATACAGTTGAAACTCGATTTAACGTAGTGATGGGGGCGCCCGAATTACTTCGTTAAATCGGAAAGTTCGTAAAATCAAGGAAAGGATTTCCCGGTCCTTCGAAATTTACAACTGGAACGTAGCGTCGCCCTGAAGCTACCACGGCATTTTATCTGCAACTAATACACGCCTGCGCGTGTGAAAAGTCCGCGAAGGCAGGCCGAGCATGAATTCCTCCCATGTCCGGGCGATACAGGCGAGGTTGATGGGCACGTGAATCTACGACAAGATGCCGATATGCAAGGACAGTGAAAAAGAATGCAGTTTATGTGCGAGCTGGCAGAACAATAAAGCTCCAAGGAGACGATAAGTGCCATCCTGTCGCAGAAATCATTTAAATAACAAAAGTAACCACCGGGTTCGTGTCTGAGTATTTGCAGGGACAACAGACCAGTACCACCCAGCGCCATTTGATATGTATAAGTGCTACCTACTGCGGCGTATAGCCTCGCCAAAATAAAGCTAGTGTATTGAGTAGGGTGGCTAGATGTTTTAACGCGACAGCATTACTGCGCACGTCTGAAAAATAAGCCGTCTGTGTAAAAATTGGAAAGAAATTACTGCATTTTGGCTCATCTATTTCCGAAAACCTTCGTTAAATCGAGTTCATTGCCATGGAAGCTTCGTTATCTCGACTTGATGCCAACAGTGAATCCTACGGGTGCCTGCCAGGGAACGGAAATCTACTCGTTAGATCGGGAAATTCATAAAATCGGGTTTCGTTAGAGCGAGTTTTAATTGTAATTTCTCTTTGGAAAGGCGCACCTGTCATAGCTCTTCAAAGGGAGTATAATGAAAGAGTTAACGAATGTCTCTTTAAAGAGAGTTATACTTATGACATGTCAGGACTGATCAAGAAGAGTAAGATGACTTTTTTTTTCTGAGGGTAGTTAACACGTTGTGTACGATCATAAATGAATGACTACACAAATTATGCCTGCCTGAAAATAGCAGGGTGCCAGAACAAAATATGTAGAACTTCATTAGTAAGTGAGCGACTCATATTAAAATATGAGTCTGCCCAACTCCGGTTGTAGGACTAAGGAATTGACTTCGGGTGTTAATTGGGAAACGGGTAGAGTTTGCCCATTTAAAACAAACCAACGCTGGAGGGGGCTGTAGAATTTGCCAAACGTGTTTTCGTTCCGGGCTACATAGTTATGAACATGACGCTTCAGCTTGTTTTTTTCTTTAGTTTCTGAGACGATATGAATAAAGTAGTAAAAACTATCTTCAGAAACATTACTGACTAGCGATTGAATTTAAAAGCCATTGACGCAGATGTAAGTGCCAAATAAGAAGACGTCCACGCAGAAGAATTTACTACAGTTGACGCAAAGAGGCAGAAGCGTCAAGCGAATAGCTCCTGTCATAGGTTAAGCGTATATTCTCTACAAAACCTATGAACGCTTTCACTGACTTTAGTCGTCGGAGACGCTGTTTTGAAACGTGTATATAAATTGGGCGTACTATATATGTGTGAATATTCTGGCGTACGTTCATACATGGCTGGTTTTGTACCCTGTAAGAAAAATAACCTAAAATATTATGGCGGTTACCCGTACCACCAGTACGTACGACGGGTTTAAACCAATTAAAGATGAAAGATACGGTAGTTCGGCTGCCTGCAATGACGGTTGATTGGGTGCTCAAACGTTCTTGAAAAGAAAAAAGAAAATCAAAGCCAACGTATCCCCCGTATTTTCTTTTTCTTGATGAATTTTGTCAGATTTGTAAAATCATTTAAACCAAATTTCAATACTGTCAGGACAGGAAACTTACTGACTGATCAATGATCACAGGCTGGAAGTTCATTCTTTAGGAGAGAAAATAATTTTGCCCTCCGCCTAGCTCGGACTTTTAATAAAGTTTATTCATTCATTCATTCTTGCATGATGACTTTAATATAGTTAGTGTTTGATATATTCCGGGTATAAAGCACAAAAATAAAATGTAAGGCACATGGTTAAAGATCGGGATAATCGTAATGTTATTTTGTTTCTTTGACATGGAGGTACTCCTGCCACTTACATTCACCGGCGCCTTAAGACATAGTCTTCTGAAAGAATAAAGACATAAATAAAGCATTCAATGGGCAGCGATCACAGAACTGAAGTCACCAGAATACAACTTCATTAAAAGCATAGAAGTAAAAGCCGGATGTGTAGAAATAGTAAGCTAAAAGAAAATGACAGCGCAGAAAAACAACAACAATATAAGAGTTGGTGGACGACGAACCCACGGCCCTATATACCTCCGTGTATTAAGGTAAGATCGGTTTTACTCCATATAGTATGTATGAACGTACGAAAAGGCCCTTACATCATATGACCTCATTGGTTACTTTTTGTATAGGTGTTATTCTAACAGACGATGAGTAATCTGATTTCATTATTCCGCTGGGCCCCATACTTCGAGACACTATAGAATCAACGCCAACACGCACGTCGGAGACTTATAGCAGTGAGTGATATATGTTTTGAATATGTTAACTAGAATTTACTCTATGAGTTACATGGATCATATTTAACTAAAGCGTTAAATGTAAAGAATGGATGTTCCTGCTTCCTGCTATGACACTGCAATTATATTTCAGGGCGGTATCGTTTTAAACGAATGTGAATTATTGAAAAAAAAAGAAATGTTGACTTACATGAAGACAAAAATACAAAAGTGGTGTACGACTTCGTGCGATACTAAACTTGAAATAAAAAAACAAACATTTTTTTAAACGTGAACACTGAATGCGCTGAGGCTGTAGGTCACACGAAACAAACTAACGAAAAAGAAACCGGAATGTAAATTCAACATAGGCTAATGCAGTTCAGCCCAAGTAATATATGCAGAATGTTGCATACGAAGAATATGGTGTGGAATAGTATATGGTGTGGATGTAAGCTGACCTCGGTCATGTATATAGTTATAATTTATCGTAAGGTGTCATTATGGATTTGTGCCTTCATCTTTTATGCGAACTGACTTTATGTTCGACCCTGTTTCACTTGCGCTGGGGCACATTCATGTGACCTTCTTTCGTATTTCATAGGTTTTTACGTGTTTTTTTTTGTCGCCCCGGGGCTGCTTTATGCAAAACTATGCATTGCATCGGAAAGCAATCTTTTTTTTCGTTTCATGTTTGCGAATATTATGCTTTCATTTTGTTGCGAGAAGCGCCGAATATCTGGTGGCAGTAATTAGGGAGGGCGAATGTCTTCCTAGAAATCGCGTAGAAAGAAAGAAAGAAAGAAAGAAAGAAAGAAAGAAAGGAGGAAAGAAAGAAGAAAGAAGAAAGAAAGAAAGAAAGAAAGAAAGAAAGAAAGAAAGAAAGAAAGAAAGAAAGAAGAGGAGGAAGGAAGGAAGGAAGGAAGGAAGGAAGGAAGGAAGGAAGGAAGGAAGGAAGGAAGAAAGGAAGAATGAAAGAAAGAATGAAAGAAAGAATGAAAGAAAGAATGAAAGAAAGAATGAAAGAGAGAAAGAAAAAAGATGCCAACACGCTTGTTCAACACGCCAGAATTTAATACAAACCTGGGATGTTGGTCTTATCTCAAAAAAAAAAAAATTTTAAAGCAGTAAATGCGTCTTTCTGTTAGCCCAATTTGTCTAGTTCTGAGCGTACTTTGCTTTGCGGTCGGGACAGCAGGCTTGATTCTGCTGTCAGTTTACTAAAGTTAGTATGAGTTTGAGTTCACTCTCTTTGTGTTCAACGAGTATGAGCTCACTCCCAGCGTGAGTAATAAAACCCGAAGGTACGGATAAGGTTAAACTGTATAGAAAGGGACGTAAAAGGTACGAATGCGTACAATAAGAAAAACAACCTTAACGTGGTCGTCCTTGGTAAATTAATGCCACGCGGATCGCGGCAGGAATAATTAACGAGCCTCTCCATGCATTCCGGAAGAGGAAACGAGCGAACAAACACATTCCTGTCTATTTGTCCGCCTGCTATAACGAGCTCTAGCAATGTTCGGGATCCACCCTACTGAGCACGTCGTTGCACTCGGGGTTATGACGTCAACGTGACGTCAATGCCCGTCGACAGTCGCTCCCTCCGTGACAAACTGTCACTCTAGTTGGCTTCCGCGCGGGGTGCGTCTGTTTCGTCGTGGCGTGAGTTTGTTCAGCGTGTGCTCCGTTAAACAAACATCCGCGGAAAAACATTGGTCGACCCGCCAGAGAGGCCTTCGCAAGCGTTTATTCTGGCCGTTCGTTCGTCACACAGCTTAAAAATAAATTAACAAAAATACGAGGAAGGATAACCGCGCGCGAACCTTAACTGTTTTCTTACGTGCCGACATGTGCAATCGGAAACACGTATTAAGATTGGGGGAAAAAACTCTCAATCTCGCGAGTGGGCGAATGCTGGGATGTTGAGAAATGGAAAAAAAAGTGGCAGTACAGTCAGAAGTGAGATGTTTAGCTTTCAGACGCACGGTCGCAGTTCGCTCGTAGTGCCTGCTTGACTTCGTTGAACTTTGGTATACGAACTTTGCTTCTATAGGTCGTTTCTATGGCCTTAGCTATAGGTGATGAGGGTTGTTTCTAGGTTGCTTCTAGGTCATTGCTAGGCTTTAGCTAGGTAGCTAGGTGATGCTAGGTTGTTCCTTACGTTGATTCTACGTTGGACACGACACGGATGTCCAAACTCCAGAGACAGAAACTCGCCCTAAAACCAAGCGTTCGCACCTCTCATAGATCTACAGGCACGTCGTCTTTGGCGTAGGCCTTCCATTGCTTCGGGGTCTTCTCCTAGCCGCCGTTGCCTTTCCCCTTCCTATAGTGTAGGGCCTTCTTCATTTTTAGTGAACCAGTGGTGAGTAGTGGGATTTACCCAGTTTCTGTGGCACATACCAGTTTATGATGACGAGAGTTTCTCAAAGCCGTCGTTGCCTTTCCCTTTCCTGTCGTTGGTTGTGAGCGAAGAATAATCATCTTGTCTGTTAACGAAAAATCAAGAAAGATGCGGATGAAATAAATATAAAAAATCTTCGGTTCGAGTGAGAATCGAACCCAGGTCGTCTGCGTGGCAAGCAGGTGTTCCAACACAGAGCTACGCCATTGCTTGAAACTGCACCGAAAATAACTTTCATGCTTCACAAACATACGGCGTCCTGTGTACAGGTGTCACAGTACGAGGTGTAAGCAGTAAAACGGGGTACAAGCGCACATTGCAATCGGTCGTCACACCAATTGAATTGCACAACGAGTCGGTGGTTTAAAGCCGGCCACCCATTACAAAAGGCACACACATTACTGCGCGTATTCCCTTACGAACACATAGTGGGTGCATCGCAACTTGGAACAAGTATCACGCGCGTAATTGCTGCTGGTTTAAAGCATGCCACCCATTACAAAGGGCATACACATTAGTGCGCGCATTCTCTTACACACACGTAGTGGGTACACTGTTGTCATGAAAGTGCTGTTGAAGAGGGCGGAAACCTTTGCTGTAGGTATGTCGTGTGTGTGTGACAGTGACAAGCGAAACAGAGCGCGATGAGGATGGGGCCGGATATCGCTATCGCGTTCAACTCTTAAAGGCGAAGCTTAAGCGTCCCCCAATTTTTGGGCTATTGCCTCCTTCTTTTCCAGTTCCCTTGTGTTCGGCTATTTCCTTTCTTCAAAATTTTGAAGATTATGAACCAACTAGCCCAACAACGTATACTCTTAGGCTATTTCCTTCCTCTTTTTAAGTGGACCTGTGGTGAATAGCGGGATTTACCCAATTTCGGCGGCACATACCCGCTTATGGTGATGACAGTTTTCTGATAGGCCGCACGAATTTCTGTGGCACGTACCCGTTTGTTGGGCTAACTGTTTTCTTCAGTGGACCAGCGGTGAGCAGTGCGACTTACCCAATTTCAGTTTCTGTGGCACATACCCGTTTATTTTTCGAATGGAGGTTCGGACACAATACGGCTAGATTAAAAAGCTTCGCTCTTAATAATGACACCGACGAGAAGCGGATAGGAAGAGCGCTTGTTCCGTGCTATTCTTACCTATCGCTTCTTGCGCTCTGCTTAGAGGTCAGAAACAGGCTGCCGCCTATCGCTGGCGCCTATGTCCAGCGTGACCTCTCAGGTCAGCACAAAGACTACTCACTGGTTGATATTTTCATCCACTAATTCATTTTTTTCGTTATCTTATAATTGCTATGTTTAAAAACTGCTAATAATACGATCCGTACGCTTTCTATTGACTTCTTCATCTATTTACATCATATATAATTGGGTCTAACAGAACACAGGCCCCGCGATCCGTTCCTTTTCTTTAGAACATATGCGGGAGCTACGACGTCCATATGTTTCACGGCCGCGACCGTTATGCCCGCTGCGAGCACATCCCGTACACGACATCCTGTTATAAACCACACCGCCCGGCCTCATCGCACTTAGAGTTTACGCATCTCCCCCGTCTGTCCTTTATGCTATAGCGTTTCTTTGCGTGAATTATACAGCGCGCGCACGTCATTGCAACAGCGGGCTTCCAACGGCGCCCGCTCCGCCTTGCTCCCGTAGCAACGGACGACCCGGGTCGGAAGCCGTCACCTGGAGGAGTTCGCACCTGGGGTTCGGGAGTTCCTGTGCTAGCAGCGCTCCTCCGCCTTATGACGCGGTTGGCGTCTGGAGGCACGTATACCTGGGAGGGGTCGGGAGAACGGAAGCATAAAAAAAATGCTGTCGGCGGGGTTTCGTGTTCTTTCTGTCATTATAAAAGGCAGCTGATGCAGATGCTTGCGGTCCCCGCCGTTTCGCGGGAAAAGATGCCGTGGAGTCAGACGTCGGGGCTTGCTGGAACTCGGCAGCTCGTAGCTCTTTTGCAATGAGACTTCTGGGAAAATGTATACCCTGCATTAAGCTATTAAACGTTTTGGTGTTTTGTCAACGACTTACATAGTCATGCATGCAACTCTAATCACGCGATCGTCGTCTTGCCTTGAGTTTAAGCGAACGACTATTATTGAACACACGCGCAAGCTTTATTTAATGATATCACGCCCAATATTCCCGTACCAATTTTAGTCTGCTAAGGGTGTGCAACACCAGACAGGTACGCTGCGAGCAGTAACTTCGTTAGCCTTGTTTTCTCCGAAAGCAAGGGGCTGTATAAACAAAGCGAGAAGGCCAATATATTCTTTAAAAACCTGAAATTTCACTAATAGAAACTTCATTGAAAAAAAAAAAAAGGCTAGCGTTTAAATCTCACGGCATCCGCCGCTTTCAAGACAGGTCATAAAGAACTCAAAAACGAGTGTGTACTACATGCATTACAAAGAGAAAGCGGCATTTCGGTGTCACAGAAGGCTGTCACATTTATTTATTTACTTCTTTTGCCCCGCTTTGGCGGAATGCAAAGCTTGTAAGGCACGTTAATGATGAAATTGAGTTAAAGATGTATTATTATCCATCAAGAACATTCCATACGCTTTATTCTTGTTGCTCACTAGTCTTTCCGGCAGGTCTCTGCGGTTTAGCATTAATCTGCTCCTCCAAGTGTGCGCGCGATTAGGAATCTCCCATTCTGTCTCTTCTCATCCGTTAAATTTCCCCTCGGTGTAGGGTAGCGAACCGGACCTGCTTTAGGTTAACCTCCCCGTTCTTTTCTTTCTCTCTTTCTTTCATAAATGTGTTTTGTCTGGCATGGTGAACAAATATATTAATAATACCTAGGAAGAGAACTAACTTGATCAGTGATAACGTAAGACGGAACACGAGATTAGCCGAGCCGTCGAGAGTTGGCCGACCACTTTCCCCATCAGGTTGCGTATAAATAATGCTAGAGCGTACATTAATTGAGCAAGTAGATTAATGAAAGTTGATGATAGTAATCTGTAGCTGTTACCTCGTTGCCATGAATTAGAAAAATGGCAGGTCGCCGGGCAGAACGGCGTGAAGGGAAGGGTCGTTAAAATTTCACTTGGTCCAACCCCTGTAATCCTACACCATGCGGAAATTGCTCTGCAGTGCTCACATTTACGCCGGACGAGTTATTTTTCTATTATCGTCGTTGTCAATTTGGGACACTACTTCTTTATTCAGTGCACATTATCGCTAACGCTGGTAGTTTGTCTCGGGAAGAACGATGTATCCATTCGATACCTTTTTTTTCAGTCTTTCGTACGGCTATAAACAACAATCACATCCCCTATGCGCCTCGGCTTGTTACTGTCGGAAATACTGGCGTAGACAAGGAGGGGGGGGGGAGGGTTCAAGCTCCCCCTAAATTTTTCAGATTTGCATGTATGTATATGCACTCACACATACAAACGCACGCAGGAACATGCATAAAGGGTAGTAGTTTAACCCCCTCACCCCCTCGAAAAAAGTTATGCTACGCTACTGGTAGGCAACATCTTTTCTTATACTGAAATAAGGCTGCCAATTCCCCAAACAGCTGTCGAAGATTTCTGTGTCACGGTATTACTTCCCAATTCGTGCCATCGACCCCAGTTCCTTTGATATCCTTTCACCCGCTGTCTTTTGTTGGCCCTCTGCACGCCTTCATGGTTTGCTGGGTGCCTTCTCAACCCAGTGGAACAGCTTTGTGTGCAGCCTGTTCCCGATTCTCCTTTTTGCGCGAACGCGGCAAGACCGTGCACTCTCCACCCAGTTTGAGGCCTTTATTTGGGCAAGGTCCCGTGTAAAGAAGCTTAGGCTTGTGTAGATTCGAGCCGTGCAACCATTTCCCGTACGCCCTATAGGAAACACCCGGAATCGCCCCTGTTCACGAGTTTCAAGAGAGATGACGTGGTAGGAGAAGGAAGGGAAAGTCAAAATGTACTCTGCCGCATTTGTCGAACGAAGTGGCTTACGTGTCGACGGCCCCAGGAAAGGTCATCGACGTGTAAGAGCCTTCATTTTATGTTTTTTCTTTCTTACTTTACGAAACTTTCGAAGATGTTTTTCTTTAAAGCCGCCTGTGCTTATATTTTACGTAGGGAAGCTTCCTACAGGTGAACGTACTGTAATTGGTGGAAACGGGCATGTTAGTCGCGAGAAGGGAACTGTTGAAGTCGCCGACCCAGTTAAAATTATTCGACGTGTTGCAAACCACCGTTTCTGCTTTTCTTCTTTCTTTCTTCTTTTGACGCTTATACTGCAGCGGAAATAGCCTCCGACGTAATCGTGATTATGTGATAGACTACTTCCCCTAATTTGAAAGGAGCAACCGCATGCATGGCATTCGAAAAGTCAACTAGAGAGAGAAGAAATATTAGAGAAGGAAAGGCAGGGAGGTTAACCAGTTTAGGAAAACCGGTTTGCTACTCTACACATGGGAACAGGGTGGGGGAGATTTAAAGATGGAAAGGAAAGAGAGAGAGAGAGAAAGTTAGCACATGACACAGCACACACACATCAAGAGTGGCCGACTGTGAAAAGTCAACTAGTAATATTGATTTTGTCATTGATGTCAGTTTCCTGCTCTATGCAACATGCCACTTGAGTATAGACTGCAATTTTAAGGCTAGCTAGCTAGCTAGCTAGCTAGCTAGCTAGCTAGCTAGATAGATAGATAGATAGATAGATAGATAGATAGATAGATAGATAGATAGATAGATAGATGAGATGATAATAGATAGTAGATAGATAGATAGATAGATATAGATAGATAGATAGATATGATAGTATGATAGATAGATAGATAGATAGATAGACAGACAGACAGACAGACCAGACAGACAGAACAGACAGACGACAGGACAGACAGACAGACAGACAGACAGACAGACAGACAGACAGACAGAACAGACAGACAGACAGACAGACGACAGACAGACAGACAGACAGACAGACAGACAGACAGACAGACAGACAGACAGACAGACAGACAGACAGACAGATAGACAGATAGATAGATAGATAGATAGATAGATAGATAGATAGATAGATAGATAGATAGATAGATAGATAGATAGATAGATAGATAGATAGATAGATAGATAGATAGATAGATAGATAGATAGATAGATAGATAGATTCGAAGTGTAATCTGTGAAAAAGGGAACACGCCATACGTTGTTCTGGGCACAGTTCAATTTTTCTAATGTTTCGGCTGGTGGACTTACGGGGGGATGGAAAGAAACGCGAACAGCGCGGAGCGCTGTTTCATCGCGATCTCACCTTGGTGGCAATAAAATGATGCCAGAGCGGTCCTTCATTGTATAATGGATGACTCTTGTGGCTTTTTATTGCCATCCAGGCTAGAACTGCTTGGAAAGAAATGCGAAAGAGCAGAGAAGGCTGTGGCAACACTGTTCGCGTTTCTTTACATCGCCCCTGTACCTTTTACCCGCTTGTGGAAGATTAAATTACTGTAATGGATCTCAATTTTTCTCTTTAGCGTCTCTTCAACAGGCGCCATCAAAAACAGAAAAATTGCTGTAAAAAGGGCCATTTCGTTTCAACGATCAATTTGTTCGGTGCGGATTCCTTTCCCGAACAAGGATCTGGGCGTACATAGTTACAGCTAGCTTTTTTCCTCACTCTTAGACGAGCTTTCAGAGAACGACAACTAACTAAACAAGCAAGGAATAAAAAGAATTGCTGCCGTGCAAGCGCAAGAACGCAGCGTACAACTTCTTAAACTTGGTGACGTTAGCAGCGAGTGTGACGGCAGCTGCTTCGCGACAAAGTGTTTTGACCCCTCGAAGCCGTCGCACAATAGCAACCTCCCCCCCCCCCTTTCTCAACGGGGGACCCTGGAGTTCCAACCCCGCGTCGCGATGGGCGCATCCACACCGCTGCTCAAAAAGCGGCGAGAATATAAAAGAATGACGACTGTATACAGCTGCTGCGAAAAACGGCATTCTTTCTTTCTAGTTGGTGTGCCCTCGACATTTTCGACTCGGAGGAGTTCGAAATAAGTAAAAAAAAAAAAAAATAACGAAGACCGGGAGGAAGAGGAAACAGAAAGCAAAATACGCGGTGAAAAGCAAAAATAGACTAGTATGGTAAAAAAAAAAAAACTTTTCAGGAGACGTAGAGATGCAGCGGCGTGATTTCTGTGAACCCGATTCTTCTTCTCGTCTCTCCTTCATATTTTTATTTTTGGTTCTTATTATTTTTATATACCTTTATTACCTCGTTTCGCTGCCGCTATTTACATTTACGCCTTTCTGCTGTATAGTGTTTCTCCTTCTCTCACTCTTTATTTCACCTCTTTTATAACTGCTTACGAAACAGCCTCCCCTCTCACCGTGTCCGCTTATGAGTATTATATTTTGGCCGTTATATTGCCACACCCTACAACTCCTTCAAGGCCTTCTCTCGAGTTTCGTTCTCGCTCGCCGGTGTGCCGCTTGTCCGCCGGAGCTCGTACCTTTACGCCCAGCTTGACTCTGTTATGCACTCCAGCACTTTCATATTTCCCGCTGAGCTATATTCTGGCACTACTCATTCGTTGTTTCTGCTACGCTCTCTGTGATGGGCATGCACTATATAGCGCACAAATTGGCAAAGGCAAGAAAAAGGTGTAGTTGTGCACTCTGCGAAGAAAGTGTGCGCTCGCAATTCTGTTCTGCTGGAAACCATAGTTTCTACACACACCTTGACTCCGTTTCTTTCCGATACTCCCAAGATGGAGTAAGTTCAGTTCGCTGAGGCTTGACTAAACCTACGGAGCGTTGTGGTGAATTCAGCGATAAAAAGAGTTCAGCTGGAGAGCACGGGGGGGGGGGGGGGGTGCAGGGAACTGAAACCGAAAGTCAGGAAATGTGGCAACTTGCAAATTGCTTAATTTGGCAGGTTTATTGGGCTTCATTATCCGAAAAACAGCACAAAAAAGAGAGCACTTAAAATGGATCCTGAGAGCATACCTGCGGCGTTGAACTAGCGTAGAATTAACTGCGTAGGTATTTCATTATTTCCTGCTTTCTCAACTTTTTTCCCCTAAGTGAAGTGAACCAATGAATGCATAGGGGAGTGACAGGAAGCAACAAATGGATAGGAAAGAGCGTGGAGCAATCGATCGAACGTTATCCTTTATTGTTTATTGTGACAGCCAAACTCTGATTTCTTAACTCGGCCGGTAACAACTTTTAATAAGGTTAAACCAGCGTGACCATATCATTAGCTATTTGAGCATCTGCACAGCGTTCTCCACTTCTTCGTCGCCTCTTCAGTGTTTTTTGCGACCGGACTTGACTGAGTTATACCCGTTTTATTGTTTCGCCAACGTTTTCGGATAATTTCGCAAAAGTGAGAAATCTTGGGTGTTGCAGTTCAATACTGGACGATCTAAGTTGATTCCTCAAACGGAATTCGCAGTACTCCCTTTGTTTCGGGAGTGTAGTCATGATTATACGCCCATTATACTTCGCGCACACTGCGCACGCATCCCGCACGTGATGCCATAACTATTAAGAACCTAAATATAAAGAACACTGTTTAAGCGGCAGCTGCAAGTTCCTGCAGTTGATCATGTTTAAAGCTTCTAAACTCCTCGTACTATCTCTCAAGTGGACGGTATAGGTTTTGGAGAGTGAAATGAAGCGACGCAAGTTGAAGGGGGGAGGTGGGGGGCAGTGGTGTAGGGTCAGCCTCATGACGCGCACATGTTTCGGCGCTTCTCGTGCAGAAAGAATAGAAAGAAAAACACAAAGAATAAAATTAAATGCTTCGAGCGGAGAGACAGAACGAAAAGCATCATTAGGCAGCCGCAAAAGAACTCGAGTAAATTAGGGTTTCTCAACTTGAAGTGTGTTTCAGGAAGGAGGCAGCGAGAAGCGTGCCGACATGGATGTCAAGGAAAATGTGAGGCGTTAAACGCACTGTATAAGCCTACAGCCGTTTCTTGAACTCCGGCGCACTCTGCTCGCTTCAGAGATAAAAATAAGCGGCGGTCGGTAAGGCGATGCAGAGGGGAGAAAAGGTCGAAGGAGCAATGATGGGACGTCAAGCTATCAATCACAGGATCTCTCCGTGAGTTTAAGAAGGTTGTTTCTAAAAGAAAGAAGGAGAGAGAGAGAGGGAAAGATGGCTTGATAGGGCTAAAGGTCGACCCGCCAGAGAAAAGAGGCATGTTTTGACGCCCGTTTTAGCGTTATCGCGTCATAAGCTTTTCCTGCAACTTCTTTGTTCCGGCATTCTGAAATGATTTTTCTGCGCCGCATTGTTTTTAGATGGTCCTTGTTTTCATCTTCGTTTGGTGATTTTTCTTTCAATGTCAAGTGCCCTTTCGCCGTTCTAGGTGGATGGACTCGCAAAGCTCCGTGGTTTGGATGCGAGCTATTCACGAATGTCTTTGAGGATGCTTTCCGATTACCGATGTCAGCGGAACGAGGTTGGCTTCAGTGCTGAGGCGGAAAATCGCGCGATTTCGCGAAAGAAAGAAAGAAAAATTGCGGGCAGTTTACACTAAGTCCCGCAAAGCTTGGCACGGCGAAGCACGGGCCCGTCGCCGCGCGTACTCCACGTCGAACGACACGTCTAGCTTCGATATGCGCAGCTTCCTCCTCGGGAGTACGCAGCAGGCTATGCACTACAGAGCGGAGGTCGCGCGCGATGTCTCCGTCGGTGGGCGTGACTGAGCAACTGCGCATGCGCGGCTTGGCTAGATGGTGCGTTATCTGGTCGCTAGACGACGTGATGCTTGCTTCGCCTTTCGTTCTATCTTTTCTTCCTATATCTCTAATTCTTTCTCTCTTTTTCGTTGATGTTCTCTATGTCTTTGTTTTTCTTTGTGCATTTCTTTCTCTCTATTTCTCTCTTGCCCCGCCACGGTGGTCTAGTGGTTATGGCGCTCGACTGCTGACCCGAAGGTCGCGGGATCGAATCCCGGCCGCGGCGGCTGCATTTTCGATGGAGGCGAAAATGTTTGAGGCCCGTGTACTTAGATTTAGGTGCACGTTAAAGAACCCCAGGAGGTCAAAATTTCCGGAGCCCTCCACTACGGCGTCTCTCATAATCATATCGTGGTTTTGGGACGTTAAACCCCAGATATTATTATTATATTTCTCTCTTTCTGATTCTTTCTGTGCTACGTTTTACTCTCCCCTGCTCCTTTCTCTTCTCCTCGCGATAACATCTCTCCTTCTCATGCTCACTTCCCTTTCGCACCCCCTTGCTACACTATACTATATACAAGGCCATTCTATATGCTTTGCTATCGTGCCTGGATAGCCGAGTGCTTAGGACGCTCGCCTTCGTATCGAGGGTGCGCGGGTTCGAATCCCGCCTCGTGAAGAATGTTTTTTTTGGCAGGAATTTTTCTCTTTCCCTATCTTTATATCTTTCTTTCAGTCTTTCTCTATTTGTTTCTTTCTTTCTCTCTCTCTCTCTCTATTCTCGTTCTCAGGCAGCCGCACAGCTGGCACATACCCGTTAAGATGATGATAGTTTTTTTGCGATCGACTCACTAGGAACGATTTTCTAAACTGTTTCGTTGTTAAATGTGATTGCAACGAGCATGTTGCCTAGGTTACCGTACACCCTTCCCTTGCATCGTGTAGTTTCGGTGCTGCACTTAAGATGGCGGGCACGAAATTGTCGTATGGACTTTCGACCCTACCAGCCAAGAACAATTTCATATGTTCTGATCCGGCATCAAAAGAGCACTTGCATCATATGTACATGTCTCGAGAATCAAGTTAGCTTGAAGGTATCACCATAACAAGTACTCGTCAGAGCAAGCGTCACTATATTGCACCTGTCAAAGAGCCATCGTCAACGCCCACGAAAGAAGACACATTCCCAGTGTACAACTGCGGGAAATTTGTCGAATTCTGACCGTGCGATAGAGTTTGCAACTTTAGTTGAGATAATCAGTTTAATCGCAAAACCCAATGATCCGAACCAAGACCTCGCTCACAGACAATCATAACGTCAGGTCCACTCAGCGAACGCGCCGTTTTTGACGTAAAGCAGCGAGGGTGTGACGATCGTACCACACCATTTTTTCAACGCACATTCGTCAACGCATCGCAGCTGAGATTGTACGTGCATCGCCAGATTGCGATCGCCCTGCGTACAGCTCCGCTTGCGGCGCCTTTGCCCCGCCACGATGGTCTAGTGGTTATGGCGCTCGGCTGCTGACCCGAAGGTCGCGGGATCGAATCCCGGCCGCGGCGGCTTCATTTCCGATGGAGGCGAAAATGTTTGAGGCCCGTGTACTTAGATTTAGGTGCACGTTAAAGAACCCCAGGTGGTCGAAATTTCCGGAGCCCTCCACTACGGCGTCTCTCGTAATCATATCGTGGTTTTGGGACGTTAAATCCCACATATTAAAAAAATTAAAATTAAATTTGCGGCGCCTTTTCTCATAATGGAACTGTAGTTGCTTGTAGGGGACCTACATCGACGTGTTCTGTGTCTTAATTTAACTTTCGAGGTGACCACTCGTTACAAATAAGTTTCTTATTTACTGAGCGATGATCTTTGTCACTTACTACTAACACCTAGAAAAGCTAACGCAACTGTTGAAATTGTAAAACGAAATGTCTTTAGATGTATACAGCCTATAGAGGCAGGGAACTACGTTCGACTGCAACACAAACGACACTCTAAAAAAAGGCTATGGAACACCCCATTAAACCGGTACTGCATTTATAAAGAATTCAAGAATATATTGTCAATTGCCTCTGAAAGGCTGTACCATAGAAATAAAAATCGACTCACTGGAAGATGTTTACTTTTTGGAAAGTGAAAGTAAACTTCAACTTCGGGACGCTTGGAGAGTGAAGGAAGCATGTCAAGCTCATAGATTACCTTCAAAAGGTCGTGCACATTTCGCATAGCTTTAAAGGAAAAGTTCTTTTAGTAATACACTCTCTGATAGAACGTGTCAGGTGCTTCGACTTGTAACAAGTGATGTCACCCGGAAGCGTGCAAGAGTATCGAAGTTGAAAGTGACTTTCAAGTATGGCACGCACCCTCTTCCTGTATATTAGGCATTCGAGAATAGCACCAGCTGCTGCGTGTTCAACCTCGCGGTTGATGCGCACGAAGTGCTCGGTGAGTTGAAAAACAAAAAAAAAACAAAAAAAAAAAACAAAAAACCATTGGGACGCAGTGCGTTCGCTGACGCTAGCAGCCCGACGGCAGCGACCAGCGTAGGAAACGCGCGGGCGTGTTGGGGCGAATTGGGCCGCACTGTGAAGAACGGCGTTATAAGCCAGGCGAGGCGGCTTGCTGTAAACAAAGCTAACGTCAGGAACGGGGTGCGCGCACACAAGAAGCTTGTTTGCGCTGTCACGCCACGGGAACGCGCGGCGCTGCAGCGCGTATGATGCCTTCCAATTTGCGCGTCCCCGCTGCCAGCGGCGATGCGTCAGTATCAGTTCGAGCAGCGATGAAAGCAGCCCCCGGAAGTGGAGAGCGGCTCTTGTCAGGAACGAATAACAATTACGGTAATAATATTAACAACCACCTAGGCGTGTACGTGCCAGCGGCAAGTAATTCCCTCACGAAGGTCCCTTTTCTTGTAGAATAAGCAAACTGAAGGAAACAAGAGCTCACAATGTGTATCAGAGGATGGATGCTGCACACGGCTAGATGCGAGGTTCGTTCAATAACGTACATTGCGGCGTTGTTTCACGGTAAGCAGCTTTCCCTGCGAGCATACAGAGTCTCGTAATAAGCCTGCGCGTTTAATGAGCAGCTACGCCGCACCGCACGTAAGCTGTGCAACAGAGCGCATTCTGAAAGCGCGAGAGCCTTGCGGAGATGCGCACTTTAAGCAAGTATGGCGATCGCCCTCGTGGAATTCATTACATATGGACAGATATTTTTTTTTTGTTGTTGTTGTAACGCGAATCATAGAAATTTGGTGAATACCACAATACCCAAAGTTTGGTTACTAAAAGAACTCAGTAACTATCAAAACCACATGCCATACGGTCCCATCTGTGGCAGAAGCGCTTTGTTTTCTATTTTCCATTAAATAACTTGTAGAATCTAACACCCTTGGAGCCCCTTGCATTATGCTTAAGACAATAGCTTGTTTCGCTGGAAAGCTGGCGCTGCTGTATATGTTCACTAAGAGCGAAGTAACTCTATTTATTTTTTAATGAACAATGTTGCTTCACTTTTCCTTCCCTCACTGCTCTCCAAAATAGTGTAACCTCCTTCTGTCCACGTGTCCATGTCTTTTAGCAGCAAATGGTGTTATTACAATCATACCAAAATTATCGTTATCTATATACATAAGTTATACTTCTGTGCGCTCTATAGTTGATGTCAGCGTCGCAAGGTGGCAACAATAGCTCTTGCGCTGCGCGCGTCTGTCTCCGGTATTTCGGTATTTCGTAAAGTGTAATACGTTTATTGACGCGCTAAAAACTAACGACACCGTTTCTACAGTATGGCGAAGACAAAAATGGCAGCTACCTCCGTGGTAATGCAATTACACGTATATGCCCGCCACGTTGGTGCAGTGGTTACGGCGCTCGGCTGCTGAACCGAAGGTTCGCGGCTTCAATTCCGGCTGCGGCGGATGCATTTCCATGAAGTCGAAATGCTAGGCGCCCGTGTATTGGGCGATGTCACTGCACGTTAAAGAACACGAGACGGTCGAAATTTCCGGAGCCCTCACTATGGCATGTCTCATAATCATATCGTAGTTTTGGCAAGTAAAACCTCAGATAATGATTAGACGGATACGGTCATAGCAGCACCTATAGGCTTTTCACACTGTCTAAACATAGTGGCATGAGCGAGCCTTGACGCAAGAGTGGGGTGAGTCATACGTATACCATGCTTTGCGGGCAGGCTACTCATTCGGTGCATTGTCTATATATGTGTAGGTGGAGCAAGCGAGGCCCTTGAGTGCCTTCGCCAGTAAGACGTCAAGCGTAAATAAGTGAGCGGTGTAGCGAGAGGCAGCTATCGGAGCGCAATACTTCGTTAGCGCAGAAAAAGAAAAAGCTCCCAGCGGGAAAAAAAAAATTGTGGGATTGATAAAGTACGAGTACAACAAAAACCCAGTCACATGAGACGCACTCGTGAGGCCTTTAGGGACACCTTGAGCGAGGCTGCGTCATTGTTCGGTACAGCGGAACGGAGTGGGCGTCACGGCTGTTTCGGTGTGCTTTAATTATTACGGTTGCGCATGCGCGATCACGGGGCTCGCTCGACATTAAGTGCACGCGTCCTTCGTCATTGTTACGAGAGCTGTCAGCTATTTATACGCGCAAGGAGCGACGCCATATTGGGTGTCGACAAAGCCGTGGCAGCGTACACGGTGTTGGCGTGAATCACGAAGGACGGAGCAAAGGTTGAACGAGAGAACGAGACGTTGGTTTTGGGGATATCTGGAGACGCTATTGCTTCACCACGAGTCCCAGGTTTCTACGTGTTCTGCATGCGAAGGACGGACGATTAGGAACGGCGAACACACACAAGCGGACGCAAACAAGCATCGTGCATGCAGACATGTGTGGTGCCGACCAATACTAGTTATTATATAGTGGGCTCTAGTAACATAACTGAAACCTATTTATTTATTTATTTTTCCGCACCAAATCTGTTTTGTATGTTGTTCTTTTGTCGTTCACCATACAGTTCTTGTTCGTGTTACGCTTCTAAGCTTGAGGGCGCTGGTTCAATTCCCTGCCCAAAGAACACCCATGTCATCATGTTTAGGTGCACTTTCAAGACACACACCACACACACACACACACACACACACACACACACACACACACACACACACACACACACACACACACACACACACACGCACACACACACACACACACACACACACACACACACACACACACACACACACACACACACACACACACATATATATATATGTGTGTGTGTGTGTGTGTGTGTGTGTGTGTGTGTGTGTGTGTGTGTGTGTGTGTGTGTGTGCAACATGAACAGTGGAGTAATGGGGAGGCATGTAGTGATGCAGAACTATCGATGGTACTATCGATACTATCGATAGCTGAGTCACTATCGAACTATCGATGGTAAAAGATACTATCGATAGTGCTATCGATAGTTTAAAATCAACAGCGCGAACTCATTGCAGAATAAATCTGGTTCCCCGCGCGCGTGGTACATAGTGGAGCCGGAGGAGCAGGCTGAAGGGCAAGAAAGTCGACATGCTTGCGTTCTTCACCAGAGTGCTTCGCTGAAACATGGTCATAAAGTCAAACTATTCAGCTGTAGTGGAAAGGAAGCCGTTACATGGGGTGGAACTGCGAGGCTTCAGTTTTATATTGTATTTGATGATTGCAAAATAAAAAAAAATATCAAGAACTAAGTTTGTTAATTGTAAGATGTAACTGGTTGCTTTTAAATATTAATTTATTGATGGACATATGCCGCCATTTTCACTGCGCAAATAATTTCTCTCGATAACAATTTCCTCATAAATTAAGCGAAGCTGATAGTAGGCTATCGCAAATATTTTGGCAATATGGCCAGCCAGCAACAGCCTCGTTATTGGCACCACTATGGATAGTTTGTCACGTGGCTGTGACGGTGAAGAATGCTACAGCAAGACTGGGAAATACGAAGCTCTTCTTTTGGTCGAAGTTGTGCCCACAGAATCAAAACTCGGAATACAAGCGATACAGGCTGCGCACTGATTGCGGCGAGAACAGTCGCCGGCCGTCGAGTAATCTGACAATCGGTGGAAGGCTTCATCTTTTGTACATCAGTCATCAAACCTTCCAGTGTTATCGCTATTGCTCGCGCAAGCTTTCGAATAAACTTGAATATTCGCGTCCGGCGCGTAACCTTAAAATGTCAAACAATCGCGAAACTTCCCAAACATTGCGGTGCGGTCTGCGTCAAACGCAGCTAACAGTCTGTGGGTGCAACCCGAATACATCAAAACAAAGCAATAAACACGCGTGGCAGTAATATCGTTACTAATATTACCAATGGTACTACCGATTCGACTATCGATAGTTTATCGATAGTAGTACTATCGATAGTTTGTTTACACTATCGATAGTTTCAAAGAAACTATCGATACTATCGATAGTCAATTTACCGATAGTTCTGCATCACTAGAGGCATGACAAGTCAACGAGCAATGCACCTTTTTTTTACTTGCTTGTGCGCTTTGACAGCGATTAATAGACTAGAATAAAAAAAGAGTTCCGTGAAGTTTCAAAAATATCCATCTCTTGTATAATTGTAAATCCTTGCTAGGAATTTCCAAGGAATATATTTTTAAATGTTGCTCCGGAAGTTAGAGCGCAGCGCGTGGTCGCATTAGGTTATGTAGATTGCTTGACAGGGCTTCAGTTTGTAGTCTGATTATGATCCACGCTTTTGAATTATGTTTGTATTGACTGACTGGTTGTCCCGAAAAACCCTCCTCATCCACAGGTGGCGCGCGCGCTCCAACGATATCTTAAATGAAAAAAGAAAAGCTTATCTTTCCGGGGCTGGGTTTCGAACCCGGGTCCGCGCGGTCCGAAAGCGAGTGCCTTGAACACTAGTTCACGCACCCTTTTAGGGGCGAAGCTCCTTAAGGCGGCACCCGTTCGTCCCTCGTAGTAGTGCGTAACCAGTCGTAACGCTAGTACCAGATCTTGACCTCCAAGGTGGTGCCAGTGGGAGATTTTTCCTGTGCGTTGTTGAACAATAAAAAATTCGCAGCGTGCGCGTTAACTAAAAGCCGAATTCTTCTGTCTCTCATTCCCCATTAGCAGCCATTGGCATGTTCCAGTAGGAAACGTTTGCAGAAGTGTAAGTGTTAGCTAAAAGCCGACTTCTTCTGTGTCTCATTCCCATTAGCAGCCATTGTTTACCTCCAAGGTAGTGCCTGGTGAGATTTCTCCTGTGCGTGATTAAACAATAAAATTTTGTTCAAAACGCCGTTGACTGATGAAATAAACCAACGAAAGACGCCAGATGTTTTCTAAAAGCAAAACGAAAAGACGCCAGATGTTTCTAAAGCAAAACGAAAAGACGCCAGCTGCTTAACGAAAGACGCCAGATGTTTTCTAAAGCAATGGTTTTCTAAACAATGAAAATTCACAGCGTACATGTAAAATTAAAGTGAGCTGCAAGTCGTCATAACTCTCATCGAACCTTTAGTATAAACGCGCCTGATCTCACGTCGGTGATGATGTACTGGGCAGAATTCACGGAAGATTCACGGTTTACCGATGAACCTCCGCAGCTTCGCCCACTCATCATCATGAGTGGGATATGCTGTGATTTTTTTTCTTTATTGCTTGACTACAGTTCAAGATAGTCTAATAATCGCATACCATACCCGTTTCATGTGCGTTAATGCATCAAACAAAGATATCAGATATTCATCATAGGCCCTCGTCCTCTTATACACATCTCGCACTTTGACAAGTCTCCACGAAACACTCGTGAACCGATGGAACTTGAACAGCACAGTTTCTGTACGCCGACAAGTAGGCCACACGCCCATGCTTGCACAATGTGAACTGAACTGAAGCATATATGACTGCGTTCTACCGACGATGCAACAAACAAATGGGAAGCAGTAACCTTGCTGTGGGCGTTTCATTACAATATTTCGAGTTGGCGGACTAAAAGCGATCTGTTTGACAACGCGTAAGGTCAATACAAGGAATTTCACATTTAAGGAAAAATCCGACTTCGAGAAAATCAAATTCTTTACCAGCGTTACCGGACTCTGGTCTGGTTAACCTCCCTGCCTTTCCTCTTCTTGCTTTCTCTCTCTCTCTCTATCGGTCTCCCTTATTATAGCATATTGTACTATGAGCCGTTAAACATTTATTATCAAACATGTTGACGCTACACTAGTAGGTCCGTGAAGCTCAGCTCAGTTGAGCACAAGGGCAGCTTAGTGGAGCACTCAATACTCTAAATAGTCCCCATTTTTCCTATACACCAAATACAGAGAATTTCTGGGCCGGTATTTTGTAGCGATGCCTTTTCCGATGCTAATGACCTTTCGGGCTCTTCGGACTCGCAGTGGTCATAACCACGGTCTGTGCCCGCGTTATCAGTGGCATCAGCTGATCGTGAGTGGATGATAAGACTAGCATAAAATGAAGCAATACGCGTCGTTACAAAATACCGTCCCTGTGTGCTTTCAGCCCATTTTGGGGACGGCTTACCCCTCTCACACAGGAGTGGATAGTAATCTATAAATCATTCCCATTTCCTCTAGGCGCGCTCTATTCCAAACTGTGTAAAACGAGATAAAAACACCAGTTAAGCAACGCCCTAGTAAAGGTTAGCATGACTCAGCAATAGGCAAGCAAAAAGAAATCCGAACTCGGTTAAAAAAGAGAAAAACACCACTTAAGCAACGGCCTAGTAAAGGTTAGCATGACTCAGCCATAGCCAAACAAAAAACGAAAAAAAAAAAGAAATGCGAACTCGATTAAAAAAGAGAAAGACACCATTTAAGCAACGACCTAGTAAAGGTTAGAATGAATCAGCAATAGCCAAGCAAAAACATTCCGAACTGGTTTAAACAAGAAAAAACCACCAGTTTAGCAACGGCCTAGTAAAAGTTAGCATGAATCAATAGACAAGCAAAAAGTTTCAAACTGGGTTAAATGAGAGAACAATATCATCAGTTAAAAAAGTACTGACACGATTTTGAGACATCGCAAAACGAGCATTTTTCGTTTCCTCGGTATGCAGCGTCAACGCTGTCCACACACCGGAGTCGGAGAACACGTATAAAATATTTTAATTTGACTTTGAAGTTTTCGTCGCTGAACATCTGCAAGCCAGCCCCACTGCAATGGACATTTTCCCGACGAGTCAATACATATCTCCCGAGTTTGCGAGTTCTGCGTCCTGCATGAAGCCTAAATCGTAGAAATGACTGTCAGGGTCACTGGACGGCAATTCACTCATCGTTGCTTATGTGTACCACGTGCAGATGACGCATCTGCCGCTAGTACGTCGCGAGTTTCTGTATCCTCGTGACGTCACACTGCTTTGAAACGTCACCGAGAAGCCGCCCCCTCGACATGGAAACCGAAAGTGTGTTTTTAAGGTAGCGGTAATTAGAGTAAATACGATCCATTCCCAGGCACCACAATAGTCGTATTAGGTTTCTCGACACAAGTATTTTTATTTAGAGCAACAATCCGAAACATGTTAAGATTCGTGTCAGTACTCCTTTAAGCAACAGCCCAGCATCGCCTAACGCGGCTCTCAAATGTGCTTTCGCACAATGCAGCGCTGCTTGGCGAAGCCAAACCGTCTCTGAATTTACCCCCTCTTGCTGGCACGGAAATGGCCTGTCGTATTACGTACGAGGTTTTACGGTAATCGGTTTTACGGTAAAGAAATCATACTCTCTGATATATTATTTATTTTGTGATGCCATGCGATATACACCAATGTGAAGCTTCAGTTGGGCATACCTGCTTCCGGTTTCTTTCTTCTCTCTCGTTTCTTTCTACGTCTTTTTTTTTTTTTCACGGGACTGCCAACCCTATTGCACCTCAGTGCTTAACAAACCAGGAGTTCAAAGCACAGCAAGGGCACCCCAAAGTCAAACGGAGCAGCTCGACTATAGAACAGCGGTCCCACCCTGCGTGCGGCCGGCCGCTTTTGAATGTCCGTGAAACCGGAAGCAGTTCCGGGTCGAAGCGGAAGTCGTTTGTGCTTTCCCCCCTTCCTGTTCCTCGTGGGTCGCTCTGCGTTTATGCAGTTCCGCTATACCCCGTTCACCTTTATTGTATAGGGCTATGTGAGGTTCTAACTTCCTTTTCCCTCTTTCTTTTTTTTTTCTTCCACCCTATATTAGAGCCATTTTGGGACTCACTTTCAATGGAGGCACCGCCCAGAGTAGCAGTCGAAACGAGTTGCGGTTCGTTTGCGCGTGGGAAAATGATCGAAATGCCAAGCTTAGGCAACTAAAAAAAAATCTCGCGGGAAATAAAACAACGGTGGCGGATACACGCATTTCTCTCCGCTGATAGAACGGTTGCGTAAATATTACATTAAAGTGGAGTTGGGCGAAAAATAAATGAAATTTAAATTAAAAAATCAGTAAATTCGGTTCAAAAAACATTTTTTTTGAGCGGCTAACCAGGTGTTTTATATATAATAGGTCAGACATCCATTTCGATCAATTCATCGGAGGTCCTGTGCTCCAACCCTAACCTGCACTTTGCTACACGGTATTGAGATACATTCTACCATCATCAACATTGCCTCTCCAATTCACTGACGGTGACTTATCTACTATAGCAGGGTACGTTTTCACTTTCGTTCAGCTCAAAGCACCCGCTGTTGAAGCTTGGAGAGCAAGGTGCGGCGCTGCTAAGCTAGAGGACGCGGGTTCGATTGCTGGGCACGGCGGCCACATTTTGATGGGGACGAAATGCAATAAGAACCGTGTGAGGTTTAGGTCAACACGTGCACGTTTAAAAATCCCCGGAGGTCAACATTAATCCCGACTCCCTGACTACAGTATGCCTGACAAACGTTCTGTGGTATTGTTGCTTAAAACCCGAGAATGAATTTGCGCGAGGCGACCGCATGCACGTGTAATGCAGTGCAGTAAATTGCTTCAGGGGCGGCTCGCCCACTCTATTATACGTAGCTGCGCTATCGGCAACCAGGGTGCTCTCTTACAGGCAAGGAGGAAAGAGAGGTTTAGGTGGGGAAGGGGCATTGTAGGCGTCACATGAACGGCCTTGGCAGGAATCCTAAGGCGACTCCTTCTCGATTTACTTGGAGCACACGTACCTCTCCCTGGGCACTGCCGCAATGAGTTTTCCCATTGCAATCTATGCAACCGGCGACAGCACGGAAAACCGAAACGCAGCCACACTCGAAGCGCGCGTGAACCTTGCTCAATTACGCGTACGCGTATAGGTCGTCGTCGTTGTCGGGGACGGATGGATGGGTCGTCAGGCGCAATGCGGGCAAGTCCCACGCCGTGTCGGATTACGTGGCTGGCTGCGCGAGGGACGACAGTCTTCGCTGGAAACTCAATGAGGTTTCGAAAGGCACTCAGCCATGCTTATTTGGTTCTTCGTTTCAAGGGCTGAAATCTGCACTTGTCTTCTCTCGCGTAACGAGCGAAGAGGCATGGCCTCCTACTCCTCCCACAACATTGACGAAAATCTCACCTAGGTTTTGCTCTTCTAAAATAATTACCCATCCGTATAATCTCATCAAGAATGCACTTTGCTTGCATTAACTATCAGGATTTATATATATCACATCCTACCTTATCGCCCAGGGCGCCTACTGTCATGTTGATAACACAACAAGACCTGCAGGCCTCGCCACGGTGGTCTAGTGGTTATGGCGCTCGACTGCTGACCCGAAGGTCGCGTGATCGAATCCCGGCCACGGCAGCTGCATTTTCGATGGAGGTGAAAACGTTTGAGGCCCGTGTACTTAGATTTAGGTGCACGTTAAAGAACCCCAGGTGGTCGAAATTTCCGGAGCCCTCCACTACGGCGTCCCTCATAATCATATCGTGGTTTTGGGACGTTAAACCCCAGATAATATTATTAACAAGACCTGCAGCTTTTATTCTTAGCATGTGTAGAAAATACACTGAAGATAAACAGTGCGAAAAAACACGGCCAACAAAAAGCAAACACACAGGACAAGCGCTGGTCCTGTGTGGTTGCTTTTCGTTAGCCGCGCTATTTTGCGCAGTTTATTTTCAGTACGAATAACCAACCAGCCCAGTCAGCTACATTATTAGAAAATATACGTTCAGAGTACCCTGCTTTACGATAATTCTTTTCTCTTTGTATCTCTCGCATATAGATGGAGGCAGAGAATGAAAGGGATCGAGCAACGAGATATGTCTTAGGAATTTGCTTATCCTGTTATCTGAGAATCACTTTAAGTAAAAGCGAAACTACAGGTATTGAACCTGTGTTCTTGCCCTTTCCTTCGTCGTCAGAGATAATTCCCTGTTTCATTTTATCTTCATTCTAAATACCGCAGGCTTGAAAATACTAATGTCCAGTTTGTTGGATGCCATTCTTTGACTGCTTTGACGTCGAAGTTTGTTTTACGTATCGAATACATCAAGTTAGTGGGGAGAAATGTTTGTTTACAGACTTCGAATGCCATGATATGATGATATATCATCTGGGCTTACTGTTTGTTGTTTGTTTGCGATCAGGCAATGACACTAGTTACACACAGCGCTGATATTTATGCGGGTGATCCGCCACGCTAGAGCATGCTGGCGCGCACATTCGTACATAATTGACACCGGCAGCGATCTTAGGAAATGTAACAGGATTCAGCTATATCCAGCTTTGGTGGGACCACAGAAGCCTGATCAATGTATCAGTAAAGATTTGCTGCTTGCAGTAAAAGAGTAAGCTCATTGTACCTTTGAAAGCCAGTACACGGGGTTTAACTTTACAAAGTTTTTGTTCCACATGACCAGAACCCTGTGATACGAGCCGCAACGAGCCGCAATTAATGTCATTAGAAGCAGGTCAAGACGCGTTTAGAGGCAATCCTTCATTGGAAAAGCAGCACAAATGGCATGGAAGCAGGAGTTAGTCTCGTGTACTTCCCTGCCTCGTGCTGCCGCTGCAGTTACAATGGATATAAACTAACTCGCCCATTTGTAAACTCTACATTAGACGCCTTGTTTCATGTCCCCTCGCTTCCCGTGAACAGAGAGACATACAAGATTCTACGAGCCAGCGTTTATCACGTGCGGACGCTAAGATCTAATCTGGCGTCGCATATAATCCTTGAAGGCAAATTTAAGCATTCTATATCGGACGTGAAGCTTATAGGCAACACGCAGAAATATAAAGCCCCCCCCCCCAAAAAAAAAAAAAAAAAAAAAAAAAACGTGATGCGTCATAAGACAGGCCGCTTTCGAGGCAGCTTCAAGCCGTCCCGGACACGAGCTGATGACACGGCTTAAGTAATCTGTCGTTTAGCTAGCAGAAACTGAGTCAGGAAAAAAAATTGTAAGAGCAAACAAAAAGACAGCACTTATCGGCCGATCGAGTTCCTGTACGCTGTATTGAGCGTCCTCCCTCCACGCTATGCGGGGACGCTTTGCCAGCGCGATTCTTAGAATCGCGGCATCTCTTCCCCAAAGGATTTTGGCTCGTGTTAGTGGCAACGGCAGCCGTACGCTCTATATACCCGTCGACTTGCACAATTTGCGTGCAGCGCCACGAAGGCTAGAGTCTAAATAAACTACAGACCTGAATACGTCTTCACCACAGCTCGTTGAAGAAAAAGTCAGCGTAAGTACCTGAAATGTGTGCATGCACTCAAGTTTGTTCTACGCAGAACCTAAGTAAGCGTCACTGCACCCATTACTCTATTTCTAGCGCGTGATTTGAGAAGAGCTTTACACTGCATGGTCGCGACAACAGACCTGAAGCACGAGCCCTTTGAAATCTGTATGCACGCTTTATTGGTGGAAGGAAATTGACATTTTGAGCGCTAGCTCCTGATTTTTGCTTTTTATCCAAAACTACTTTAAACGGAATACACCTGTTATTACCAACTTGGTGGGATTTAATGAATCTCATTGCATTTTATTTTCAAGTGAGACTGCGCGTATTACTCGCTGCTACCTTCAAACGATGTTCCTCTCGGAAAACGATTAATGCACTCCGTGCAGCATGCAAGAGCACACTTCCACGTGAAATATTTTGGTGCAGCATTAATACAGCACCAGCGCCATCTACTGGAGTTCGATCTCCCTCCATTTCACCGGTGTTTCAGATCTGTTGAGTGCGACAAACAGCGCTTGCAGCTATTAATCGTACTGCACTTAAGTTGATCCAGGGTCGTATACACATATATAAAACCCTATATAACCTACATGCGTGCCAGGTCTTTTTGGCAGCTCGCACGCGATATTTCGCTACGGAGAAAAAAATAATCAAAAAGAAAAGACAGGAAGATATCTTAACTCCGCTAACCCCGTCTGTGAGGTTGCCTGTACTCCGCTTGCATAAAAGACGATGCACACCATTTGTATTTGTTGTTCCGTTTCTGTTCTTCGTTACTTTTCCCATGTTTCAGATTTACGCAATGAGGTTGTTTACGAGCTTAGACTTAGCACACGTGGATTAATCTGCCTGTGTCGTGATTGCATCGTGCTGTCCTTTTACACATGTCTTATTTTCCATGCTCTCTTTTACACGCACGCACACTTCTCTCTTTCTTAGACTCTTTTTCATTCCTTTCTGCTGGTAGGCCTCGCAACCCGTTTGGCTAGAATGAGCAACGAAGCAGCTCGAGTTTCATAGCGTTCTCGTGAAGGAGAGGGGGGGGGGGATGTAATTTCGTTCTTGTTTACCACTTTGTTATGAAATGCCGCAAAGGGCGACGGAGCTATTCAGGTGACGTATGACTCAGTGGTTCAAATGAGTCGCCTGACGAAGCGCATTCGTTTAACTTCTTGAGCTGGAAATAACCGGTCAATATTAAATGTGGCAGAAGCCTGGCGAATAACAAAGAAACTCGAAAATAAACTGAAGACTACCCAGCGCGCAATGGAACGAAATATGATACGTGATGAGAGAGAGAGAGAGAGAGAGAGAGAGTTATTATGAAAGAAAAGCTGAATCAATTTCCTGACCTTCTATTCAGCGTTAGGAAAGGGTAGGGGTGAAGAAGAGATGAGATAGAAGGGGCTGAAGATGAGGATAAGAGTGCTGATGAAACTAAAAACCTTGAATTTCCAAAAACTGTTTACAGCCTCTTGTCTAGTTCCGTCTCGCACTAAAGCTTGTTCAGAGTTTTCAGAATATTGCGCTGATGACGGGTGGAGGTCCCTACGAAACTTTTTCCCGGTACTTGTTGCGTGACAGATTCCAAAGGAAGATGACCATCGATTTTCTTTGTTTGGTATATCGTGGGTAGACGCACAAGAGGTGTTCAGTGGTCTCAGGAGTGCCACATACCTCGCAATTCGGATTATGTGCAGGGCCGATAAGGTGTAGGTAACGACGAGTGAACGCCATACATAGTCGTAATCTATGCAGCAAGTTTTTACTCATACGGGTATACCCCTAAGAGATAGGAAGACAGCGGAGTGAATCAGAGAGAAAACAGGGCTAGCCGATATCTTAGTAGATATTAAAAAAAAAATAAATGTAGCTTCGCGCTAGGAGTGCCAAAATAGTTTTTTAAGGCGAAAGCCTTAGATGCCTGATAAAACGCAAAAAGTGGCCATCGGATTCGGCGTCCCGCGGTGTCGACGCCCCGCAATGACACATCCCGCGGCGACGTCACCACATGACGTCACATGATGACGTCACTACATGACACCGTCGCCTGGTAAAAGGGGGGCCGATCACGGAGTCAGCGCAAAACTAGCCGAGGGGCAGAAAGCTTGCAATGCCCCCGATCCTGGAGGCAGTGCGAAACCACGTTATGTGCAGAAAGCTTTCGGAGGGGGGCGCGCGAAGATCAATACATCGACTTGAAGAAAAAGAAGACGGCTATCGCCTTCGAGTCGACTTAGGAGAAAGCATGAGGGACCCTGTGAGTTTTTGGTGTCGGGTGTTGAGGTCAAGGGGATGCATGGAATTCACATATCTTCGAATTCTTGTTGGCGACTACGATCGCTCACAATATGATACGATTACTTTTGGTATCTTTCATGTTTGCATACACATCGAAGACCGACACATGTAACGAGAGACATTTCAACATCGGGTAAATGAGACTCTGATATCCGCAATCATTTACGACACAATGTCGCCCAAGTGAAAAGTCGCGTATTGGGAAGCTCGCATAGTAGTGTATACTTAGCTACCTTGCCTGACTGCATGCTTCTAAAAGTACGCCTAGAGTTATCATGTTAAAGAAAATCCTTCTCTCTCTCTCTCTCTTTATTGATTTGCACGTGCGCCAAGGAAATTCATTATTGGTGGAAATGGTCCTTTCTTGCTTTCTTCGTTGCAACTTACTTCCTGTAAACGGATAGCGCTAATTTCCGCAAATTGCTCCGTCGAAGTCTTAGCCTGCAACCCGAGTTCCTAAGCTGGTAGCGAAAAAAAATGTTTCGCCGATTTGTTGTCAGTGTACGTTACAGAAAAAAAAAAGAAAGGAGCATGCTATAGAAAAACGACCAAACAAAAAGATTTCCAGGTCAAGCTGTCCTCGCTTGACAATTTCGAGTAGACCGCGCGAAAGAAACGAAAGAAGACTAACTGACGGTAACGGGGAAAACAAAGGGCCGGCAGCCCGATGCAAGGTCGAAAGAGAACGACCGAAATGACCGGACGCTTCGAGAGAGAACCGCGACATCTGTTACGGAGATGCCATTCTGTACAGAGACAGCAGGCTCGTTTCCTCCTGTTTTTTGCCAGTTTTCTCTCGCTCTAGGGGAAAGCAGTTTACGTAAGTGACGCCCCGGGTGTTGTTGTTTGCCCCGAAAGGCGGCCTCGGCAACCCCGCTGCCGAACTGCCGGTGAGCCAAACAACGAAAAAAGACACGCTCGTTGGAGAGGAGGAGTTCAGCACGTGTCGAGGTGAGAACAGAGAAATGGCGACGCTGCCATCCATATATGTAGCGGCGGAGGCCGGCTGACGTGACAGAAGACGAAAACAGAGCAATATAAATGTCAAGAACAAAGACAAGCCGTAGTCGAGAAAAAGAGAACATGTGTGTGTGTGTGTGTGTGTGTGTGTGTGTGTGTGTGTGTGTGTGTGTGTGTGTGTGTGTGTGTGTGTGTGTGTGTGTGTGTGTGTGTGTGTGTGCCTTCGCCAGTTGGCGCAGCGATCGCCATGGCGAGTCAGTCAGCCGAGGGCCGAGGTCTCTTCTTGCTTCTGGCAGTGTGCACACGCGAGGCAGCCACAAGAGAGAGGAATAGGAGGAGGAAAGATGGCGGTATCGCTAGCGTATCGTCATGACGGTGTCGCTCTCTTTGACGTCATTGCAGGCTGTCGCACGGCTCGGCAGTCGCGATCTGCTGGGCTTGTCGGAAGCGGCGAAAACAGCTCCGGCCGGCCAGCGAGGCGGCCGCGGTCTCCTCTTCCATACAGCCGCTCATCTCTCTCCCTTGGCGCGGGCTCAAATAACGCAGTCCGCGACGCGCATCCCGTGCATTGTCCGCGCGGTGGCGCACGTGCGAGAGCTCTTTTCTTCAATATTTATTTCTCCTTTCTTTAAGTTTTGGTTATCTGCGCACGGCACTCTCGTCTAACGAGGAATTACACTGCGGCTGAGTGACTCCGGTGTTGCCCAATGCGTTCGCGTGCGATGCCATTTGCTCCTTCTCCGAGGAACGTCGAAGTAGGGGAGGTCTCTCTAACAGCGTTATGCTTTCCATTTCAGGAACAACGCTCCTGGGAGGTATCCTCGCGATGCAGGGTTTACGAAACTGTGCGAGCCTGAAGAAACTTCCTCGCAGGAGTCAGCGTAAATGTGGCGCGCCGATTGTATTATAACAGCTGTTTGTTTTAATGTGCGTTTTCTTATCAACGTGGCGAAATGGTGAGTATGAGTAGCGCGCATGTTGAAAAGAGGTTGTGCTAGCAAGAAATTGTTAGACTTTGAAGGAATAAAACTTAGACGTGCGAATTTTCTGGTAACCTGGGTCATCCTCGTAAAAATATACAAAGAAGACTGTGATCACATATTTGCTTATTCCCATTCTATTGATCATTACAAGGGTCTGTATTGGTGATAATTAATAAGTAATATCCGAGGTTTTACGTGCCAAAAGCACGATATGAATATGAGGCACGCCGTAGTGGAAGGTTCCGGAAATTTCGACCATCTGGTATTCTTTAAAGTGCACTGACATCGCACAGTACACGGGCCTCTAGCATTTCGCCTCCATCGATATGCGACCGCCGCGGCCGGGATCGAGCCTGCGACCTTCGGGTCAGCAGCCGAGCACCGTAACTGCGTCTCCACCGCTGCGGACATTGGTGATAATTATGGCACCGCTTCTTGAGAGCGAATGACAAATTCTGAAATGGATAATAAAAGGCTTTGCATAATACGGGTCCAGGTTGATTCATCCACACTTAACTGATGGCTACGTGGAGAAATAAGACGCTGTAACGCCGTTCTCACGCACGCATAGCTTTTCCGCTCAAGTAAACTTGCAAAATGACGTATACGCACGCCCTTCTTTGTCTCATTGATCTTAGGAGAGAACGACAGATAGCAGTCTTTTAGCAATTCTTTAAACACCCCAGAATTATCATTGAAAGGTAGAACCAGTGTCCGATACAGGTTCCTCCAACGCGGTGTTCTTACACAAGGAAGGTTTCACTACAAGACATCCTCATTCGCGTGTGAGTTCGGCTTCACTGTATCAAGTGTGCTGGAGAAGCCTCCTTTACGGAGCCCTGTTACAAAGTATTGAAAGGCCGCATGCATGCGCCGAGCGCAACGAAAGTACATTTTGCTTTGCTAGAGAAAAAATACAGAGAAGCAATCTATATAACGTTTAGATACATTTATATTCTTGAAAAGTGCGTGCCTTAGATTTCACGGAGAATCTATTTCTGGTATCCCTTTATGCGAAGTATGCTTACGACGTACAGACGCTTACAAACATAGACACGTTAGTATTACCTGATATTCTAACGTCTAACTCGTATTTCCTAAATAAATGCTTCAGTGATGTTTACAAAGCATAAATGAAAGGTGACGAATGTGAGCCAACAATATGACAAAAATCGGTACCAGGCCGCTGCAGTGGCTCAGTGTTTACGGGGCTAGGATGCTGACCCGAAAGACGCGGGTTCGACCGCGGCTGCGGCGGTCGCATTTCAATGGAAGCGAAATGCTAGATCCCATTATAGTGCGGGATGTTAGTTCACGTGGTCGAAATTATTCGGAGCTTTCCACTACGGCGCCTCTCATAGCCTGAGTCGCTTATTTGGGACGTTGAACACCACAAACCAACCAACCAAATATCAATGATAAAAGGGCACCATTTATGCATTGTGATTGTATATTGTTACGTCCACAGTAAGGGTTTGGGGTTTATTTACAGAAGGCTTGGACGGCAAGACCGCACAGGACGAAGCTGCCGAGAGATCTTCTTCTTTCCCACCACCACACACTTCTCCGTCTTCTTAGTCCGGCACATACACGGCGTAATATTTCCCCCTTCGCAGACGAAGCGCACCGCGCGTTTTAGGCATCGTCCCGCCGACTAAAAGGTTTGAGGCGAGCCACATGGGTGACCTCAGTCTTTGTAGATTGTCTCCCACTAGCTGTCAGTCGGGCTATTCTATAGTCCACTGCACTGAGGCGCTCAAGGACAACGAATGGGCCGTCGTAGTTTGCGAGGAGTTTTTGGCACAAGCCACGCTTGCGCAAAGGCTTCCATACTAGCACGAGGTCTCCCGGTTCATAAGTGACGAGCCGGTGCTTGCTGTCGTAGCGGAGCTTCGATCGGTCTTGTGATGCTATGGTACGCAGGCGGGCAAGACGGCGAGCTTCTTCAGCGAGACAGAGAGTTGCGGCTAAAGAAGGATCCTCATTATCAGTGAACGAAAAGATAGTATCGAGGGTATAACGAGGGGGTCGAACATAAAGAAGAAAGAAAGGGCTGTAGCTGGTGGTCTCGTGTTGGGCAGTATTGAAGGCATACGTGATGAACGGTAAAACGTCGTCCCAGTTCTTATGGTTGGACGCCACGTAAATTGACAACATATTCACCAGTGTCCGGTTTGTTCGTTCGGTAAGGCCATTCGTCTGTGGATGGTAAGGCGTCGAATGTCGAAGTTCTGAGCCACACATACGGAGGAGTTCCTCGACAACGTCTGCCGTAAACTGACGTCCGCGGTCACTTATGATGACGCGAGGAGGTCCGTGGCGCAGTATAATCGAGTGCAGAAGGAAGGAGGAGACTTGCCCAGCAGTCGCAGATGGCAGGGCGGCCGTCTCGCAGTAGCGGGTAAGATAATCGGCGCACACTACAATCCATCTGTTGCCTTTCGATGAGCACGGAAAAGGGCCCACGAGGTCAATGCCAACTTGCTCAAATGGAGCACTGGGAGGTGTCACAGGCTGTAGGAGTCCGGCTGGAGCTGTAGTGACTGATTTGTGCGCCTGGCATTGGGTACAACCGGCCACGTACTGCTCAACTGACTGGCGCATGCGTGGCCAGTAAAAGCGCTCCTGCGTACGATGGAGTGTTCGGGTCATTCCCATATGACCCGAAGTTGCGTCGTCGTGCATGGCGCGCAGAATAGAGGAACGTAGCGTAGCTGGAACCACCAGCAGGAAGCGGGAGCCCGTGGCCGAGAAGGTCTTCTTGTAAAGCAGTCCTTCATGAACGCAATAGCGGCCTTCCGAAGTGGATGCTCGTGTGTCAGCAAATAACGGCTCCAAACTGACGTCCTTCCGCTGCTCAATTTCAAATGTGGCCTTGTCCGGGACCAGTGGTGTCACTGACGCAATGAGGTGATCGAAATTGTCGGCATCGCAAACTGTCGTATCAAGCGGCATCCGCGAAAGGCAATCAGCGTCAGCGTGTTTCCTGCCGCTCTTGTACAATACCGTAAAGTCGTACTCTTGCAAGCGTAGGGCCCAGCGTGCAAGACGGCCGGATGGATCGCGAAGGCTTACAAGCCAGCACAAGGAATGATGATCCGTGACCACTTGGAAGGGACGACCGTACAGGTATGAGCGGAATCGCTGTACAGCGAAGACGAGTGCCAGACATTCTTGCTCAGTCACTGTGTAATTGCGTTCTGGCTTACTTAAAGTTCTACTGGCATATGCAATGACGTGTTCCTTTTCATTGCAGCGCTGTACTAGAACTGCACCTATGCCAATTCCGCTGGCGTCAGTATGAACTTCAGTCGCCGCAGACGGATCAAAGTGTCGGAGAATAGGCTGCGACGTGAGTAGGAACTTCAGTTGGTTGAAGGAAGTCTCGCAGTCGTGTGTCCATTCAAAACTAGCACCTTGACGAAGCAGGCAAGGGGAAGGCAACGTCCGCAAAGGCAGGAATAAATCGGCGAAAATACGAGCACAGGCCTAAGAAGCTACGAAGCTCCTTCGTTGAGCGAGGTGGTTTAAACGCTTTCACGGCCGCTGTCTTGTTTGGGTCAGGCCTGATGCCATCTTTGTTGACGAGATGTCCAAGTATCAAGGTTTGTCGCTCCCCGAAACGACACTTCTTTGCATTAAGAACCAGGCCAGCGTTTCTAATACATTCCAGAACGACGTCCACTCGTTCGTTATGTTCATGAAATATGCGCCCGAAAATAACAATGTCATCGAGATAACACATACAGATGTTCCATTTTAGGCCCCGCAGAATAGTATCCATGAACCTTTCGAATGTGGCGGGAGCGTTACATAACCCAAACGGCATCACGTTAAATTCATAGAGTCCGTCCGGGGTTATGAAAGCAGTTTTTTCCTTGTCCATTGGATGCATAGGAATCTGCCAGTAGCCTGAGCGTAAATCTATAGACGAAAAGTAGGACGCCGAATGTAGACAGTCCAAGGCGTCATCAGTTCGTGGGAGAGGGTAAACATCTTTCTTGGTAACGGTATTCAAACGGCGATAATCGACACAGAATCTCCAGGTACCGTCCTTCTTTTTCACAAGAATCACTGGAGCTCCCCAAGGACTCGATGATTCTTGGATGACGCCCTTCTGTAGCATTTCACGCACTTGATCGTCTATTATCTTGCGCTCGGACGGCGATACTCGGTACGGTTTTTGTCGAATTGGCTGTGCTGTTCCTGTATTTATCCTGTGGCGTGTACGAGACGCGGGGATCGAAGGCGCATGGTCACTCTGCGAAAAATCGAAAACACGCAAGTACTTTAGCAGAACGTCTAGAAGTATACGGCGCTTGTCTGGAGGCAGTGACTTGTCGACCATAGGCGAAATTTTCGAATCGTCTGAGCAAGCGTTCACTTGGTCATCACGTCGAACGTTACTGAGGACAGCTACTGTCGTCGGCGAGTATTCTTTGAATGAAGCGAGCTTAAGTCCTCCTGGTAGCAGCACTGGTTCATTTGAACAATTTATGGTCCAAAGTTCCGTACACCCTTTCCTCACTGAAACTATGCAATGGGGTACCAACGCGTTCTTCTTAATGCAACTTAAATGGAAAGGTGCCACCATCGCGTCGAAGCTGGTATCGTTGTCGTAAATAGGCGAAGGAATTACGGGAACGCATACAGCACAGAATGCCGGGACAACGGTATCTTCGTGGACTCGGAGTGCACCGTGTTCCCTGCCCGAATTCTCCACAAGTCCATCAGGAACAGTGTCACTTATGAACACCTCGCCGTTTCTACAATCAACAGTGGCTCCACACATTCGCAGGAAATCAATGCCCAGAATTATGTCGTGCGTGCTCCGTGGAAGAATAGGGAATTCTGTCGCAAACACTTGGTCACTCAGCAACACTGCCGCAGTACAAACACCAATCGGACACAACGAGTTGCCACCCACGCCACAGAATGTTGTCGCTTTCTCCCACAAAAACATCACTTTGCGTCCCAACCGACCTTTGAATGCAGCACTCATGATCGACACGGTCGCACCAGTGTCCACCAAGGCCATTGTATCTACACCATCAACAAAAACGTGCACTTTGTTCTTAAACATAAACACCGGTGGAGGTATCTCTTCTTGCAGCAAGTCACCAGCGACCTCACCCCCATCGGCCGCGCTGTCTAGTTTTCCTGATGTGGTGACGAGGAGTGTGGACAGGGCGACGGAGACCGGCGCAGTCGAGGTGCTGGAGGTGGTGTCACACTTCGGTCGGAGGCAGGAGAGCGGCTGCGAAAGTGTCCCTGCCAAAAGCTGCTCTTGGGTCGTGGTTGGGTGGTCCAGCATTCCTCAAAAGGTGGGACACCAGGCTGCTGCGTCCACGGTGGCGGCCGTTCATAGCGTGGTATTCGCGAGCGATCGCAGTACCTTGATATGTGACCGGTCACACCACAGTTGTAGCAGACGGGAGCTGGGCGCAGTCGTCGCTGCCCTTCGACGTGTTCCGGCACGTTGACGTGATCATTTGTGTAAGTGCGACGTTCAACATAACCGTTCGTCTGTCGGTGGTATGGGCGTTCGGTGCGGAAGCGCTGAGGGTACAGTGATCTCTGGTAGTAAGTCGTGCTTGAGCGATGGATAGGCCGGGATTCCGCAAACTCCGCTGCGTTGACGGACGGATCCTCGAAATCCACATGCTGCGGGGTAGCCACATCTTGCGGGAAATAGCATCGAGAGGTGCCGGCCACTTCACGCGTCATGCTTTCATGTTTGCAAAGCTCTTCCCGGACGATCTAACGGATGGTTGTAGCGAGGTCAACAGTTGCTGTAGTTTCTACACTAGCCACCGTAGTGACATTGGCCAGACGACCAAACTTCGGCGTTATTCTGCGCTGCTTCAATGTCTCAAACATCCGACAGTGGCGAATGACATCTGACACTGAAGTTAGGCTTTCTTTGCTTATGAGAAAGTTGTAGACATCCTCTGCAATGCCTTTCAATAAATGTCCCACCTTGTCTTCTTAGGACATGCTGGCATCTGCTTGCCTGCAGAGCCTCAAAATCTCCTCTGTATACATTGTACATGTCTCTCCGGGTAACTGAGCCCTTTGTGCAAGAGTCTGCTCAGCAAGTTTCTTTTTCGCAGCTGTGTTACTGAAACACTTCGTGATCTCCTCAACAAAGCGATCCCACGACGTCAGTAGGTCTTCATGGTTCTCGTACCAGACGAGTGCAACATCGGTAAGGTAAAAAACCACGTGAGATAGCTGGGAGGCAGCATCCCATCTGTTGTAGTGGCTTACCCGTTTGTAGTGCTTGAGCCATGCGTCCACGTCTTCGTTAGCCTTCCCGGAGAAGGGTCGTGGCTCTTTGTGATGCGGCCAAGAACTGCTGGGGGCTGGATCCCGAGTGTCTGTGTCGTCAGGCATGATGGGCATGGAAGGAGGCAGGCCGGCGAGGCGACGACTTCGGCGAAGTCTGAAGGGTAGCGTTTCCGTCGTTGGTTGTCTTACCCCGCACCTCCACCACTCTGTTACGTCCACAGTAAGGGTTTGGGGTTTATTTACAGAAGGCTTGGACGGCAAGACCGCACAGGACGAAGCTGCCGAGAGATCTTCTTCTTTCCCACCACCACACACTTCTTCGTCTTCTTAGTCCGGCACATACACGGCGTAATAATATGTATTGCAGCAAGACGGCAAGTTGGGCCAGTTGGTTGGGATTCACCTTAGTATCAGTTGAGAGTCAGCGCCGTGCTGTTCATTTCCTTCTTTTGTCCTTGTCTATCGTTGCGCTGTAACCGAGTTAAGATAAAAGGGACACTCGAATGTTGAAGGAACACTCGAATGTTGAAGGAACACTCGAATGAGCAACATTCATTTTGTTGGCCCCCTAACGGCTAGTGGATGCAGAAAGATTGTTCGTCCACGTTATTAGTCTATCATGAGGGTTCGGAACTGTCAACCACAAGTAGTGTTATCCAAATCTAAGCCACTAGGCTTTTGCAGGAGAGCGAAATCCGGACATACCCGAAACGCAAGTGTTCCCTTTAACAGTGGACCCGTCTGTACATGCTAGCGGTCGTCGACCGGACTGAAGTTGCGCAGATTTCGTAAAGGTCGCTCCTATCCACAGTCGACAAAACGCAGTAACCTTGCATCCGCGGAGTCCTGTAGACATAGGTGGGTGCAGTCAATCATTTAAAGAAACATTCCAGCTGCATCTGACCATGAGAACTCTGAATTCCTGTGACCTATACTCAAGGGCTGACCAAGCAGCATTATCAGCTTGCTCGTTATTGAAAACCACATCACCTCAAGTAGAAGATTCACGGGCGAGAAACATAGGCCGTGCCTTTATCACGGGCTTATCATGGAAAGGACAGAGTACCGTGCCGAATATCAGCATTACTCAACAGCCTGGTGGGGGAAAATATAAAATCTCGATATTGGTTCGCGTCGTATTCTGAAGGAGTATTCCTTAGCCGTGTGACTGTATGTGAACAGTGTGTGCTATATTTGTGTTTGCTTTTCTTGCTTGTTCCTTAAGTATGGAATGTTTTTAATTTTGGTGGTCTATGAAAATGGATTTACATATTGCAACGCGTGTTTTATTTTGATCTGTTCTGATTTCACCCGCAAAGATAGTTGTTAGCAACGCTCGGCGCACACCGCGCCGCAATGTTTGAGAAGCTTCGGGATTGTTTGAGATCATACTGTTAAGATTGCGCGCAAGACGCGAATAGATTAGTTTATTCGAGAGCTTACGCGGCCACCATCGATAACGCCGGACTCTTCGAAAGCGCATGTATAAAAGCCGACGCTCTTTATCGCTTGGCAGATTATCGACGGCCGACGCCCTGTTCGCCGCTACCAGTGTACAGCGTGTATTGTCTGTAGTTTGACTTTTCGTTTCCCGGACACAAGTTCGCCCAAATAAAGAGTTTCGTCTCGAGCACGCCGACTGCTGCCTTCGTCAACGTCATGAACACTTGACAGTATTCTTAAGTACTACCTGGAAATATGTACGGTTTCACCATATGTTGCATAGGTTTGTGATTCTGTTGGGAAAAGTTGTGCACTGTTCGTGAAAACTAAGAGCTGTGTCTTGGTGTGTTCGTTAAAAAATGAAATGTTGGTTATGCTGTATATATTTAAAACGCGTGTTAGTGTTCCATTTGCAATGCTTTTCAAAACGTAATTGTTATATTGATGCGCTGCATTTTTTTTATGTATCCATGCGTGAAAACAGTTGTCTGTCTGCTGCCAAATTCTGTAGGGTCCTAGCGTTTGTTTTGAATATGAATGCTGAAATAAGAGAATGGAATGGAACGATGCTTGAAGGTTTTGGAGACCAGCGAAAGGTGATACAGTGCACATTCTTGATGAAAAATGTGAATGGGCCTTTTGATCACAACTATGGTGAGGAATAAAACAATAGTAATAGAAAAATAAATATGGAAAAAGAATAATAGAATAGAATAGCAATACAAAAACAGTAGTAAGAAAGAAAATAAAAGGCGCATTAGTATGCAGAATGGAAACCATAACCATGGCACCGCAGAGGTGGCAGAGCGTTCACGATCAATCCAATATTCTTCTTGTGAATCTTCTAGGATTATGAATATCTTTGTTTATGACTTCATCCTTGATGCATTTGCATTTTTTTGTGTCGTTGCCGCAGACATTCGTTCGACGCGACATTTTTTTTTTTTATATTTGAAAGCATTTGAAATCGTTTTTGATCTATGAAAACCTTTCGGATTGTCGAAGGCATGCGTTCAGGAACGCTGTGAGGGAGTCCCTTATGGCCAGAGGTTGTCGACCGAAGAGGTTTCCATAAAAATTTTAGTTCGGGCCATATCTTATCACGCCGAACGTGAATCTTGGGACGGTCAGTATTCTTCGGGGCTTACGGCTGGGCGCCTTAATCCTAGCGATGGAAGCCGCGCTAATGGAACGGTGACCCCATCACAAGGGCGGACGCTCATTATGAAATGTAGGGCGTTGTGTAACGACCCCCCGCGGCGTTCATTTCCCCGGCGGATTAAGGCGACACCGCCCCTCACCTCCTTCTCATTTCGCCCTTCTCGCTTGATTGATTCTATAATCTCGCTCGCTCCGGCTCGTCTGAAGGGTACGCTATCATTTTTGCTACTGCTAGAACTTGATGCCCGCGCACCTTCAGCTCAAAAACACAAGCGAAAAGCTTTCTCGTTTCGGTGGTAGCGTTGCAAAATATGGTCTCGTTATTTCATCCTGCTCCTTGCAAAAGCGGTAGTGTCAAGTTCTGAAAGCTTCAATTGTGTCTCTGCTAGGCATTCTCTTTCTTTCTTTCATGTATATGAGGCGGTTTAACAGAGTTTTGTAACCGACGAGTCAGTGCTGGGCATTGACTCGAAACCTGTCTCTAATCCTATGATAATAACAGGAAGTTTATAAACGAGTCCGGGCGCTTCCATTACGTCATGGGCGCCGAAGTGCTTCGAATCTGAAAGGACAAAACATCCCGGGCAATGGCTGCAGCTAGCAGATTAGAACGAGAACGCGGCTCAAATATTATTCTCGCCGTTATTCAAAGCCTGCATATATGCGGGCCCTGAATGACAGCGACAGGTATACCTTGCGCATGGGCAGGCTCTGTGGACATTTCTGACACAACGCTTAAAATCGGTTTGCGTCCGCAATCTTCCAATATTATTCGTATATATACAGTATTATTCGCACACTGTGCGGGTGCCTACAAAATGAGTCTGATTCTTCCTTTTTTGTGCAGAGCAACGCTAAAAGCTGACCTCTTTCTTTCCATGCTTCCCACTTACGTAACGAAATCGAAGTGATACAAAAGATTATTTGCTTCAGTAAGAAGGAGGAACCGCGTCTCTGCCGCGCGCGCTCTGCCTTTATAGCCCGATGTACTGATCCACAGTGGAGGTTGTAGGTAAAAACAAAAGAAAAAGAAAACATCGCCAGGCCTGCGCTGAAACCGCAGCACAGTCACAGCGAAAGCTGGAACAGCGGCGTTTCTAGAGCCCGTTGTAAGCTCTCTTGGGGCTACAATACAAGTACACTAGAAAGGTACCCACTACGCCATAAATCACAATTTTTGTGAAGTTGGGAAGCACCTACTAAGCCATTATTTGTCATTCTGCGGAGAAGCGATGCACCAGCTACACGTCTGTAAGGCATTATGTGCACTTTGTTGACGCGACGACTGATGACGATGAAGAATTATGGCTCAGTCCTTTGTAATTGGTTCGAAGCTTTAAACGGCCCAGCAGTTATGTAATTTGCATTGGGTGACGCCCGGTCGCTATTTCCCTCTCCCGTCATGCTGTATAACATACGTTGACGTGGGAGAGAGACGGGGGGGGGGGGCGCAGAACTTTACTGAGACCCCGAGGAAATGGATCATATGCGCTTATGGGCTTCCTTGGCAGCCAATACAAGTGCACTTGCGAGGAACCCACTACGCTCTAAATCATTGTAATTTTACTGAGATCCCGAGGAAATGGATCATGCGCTTATGGCCTTCCTTGGCAACCAATACAAGTGCACTTGCGAGGAACCCACTACGCTATAAATCATTGTAATTTTTGAGAAGTAGGGCAGCAGGCACTGTGCCATTTTTCGTCATTCTACGGAGAGCCGTGGTACCTGCTAAACGCATGTAAGGCATAATGCGCACTTTGTTGATGCTGTGCCTGATGATGACGAAGAATTATGGCAGAGCCCTGTAATGGGTTGGAAGCAAGGAGGTTTAAACCTCCTTGTTTGGAAGCATTCAACAACCTACTCGTTGCGCAATTCGCATTGTGTGACGCCTGGTTACAGAATTCGCGTTGTGCGACGCTTGGCGCTTATTTTACTCTTCTACCACGCTATATTGCATATGCTAATGTGGTTCCTTCCCGACATGAAGCCTGTATAGGACCTTTTTGCAAAGCAGTTTCAAGCACCGGCATGGCTCAGAGGTTGAATACTGGGCTCCCACGCAGAGGGCCCTGGTTCGAACCTCGTTCCATTCTGGAATTTTTTTTCTTATTTCGTTTTTTTTTTCTTATTTCGAGCGATACTGGTTACGGACACCGGCGGCGGACAACTACGGCGCCAAAAACGGCCGGTGAAATGGTCTCATAACAGCTTTCGCTGTAAAAGAGTAAGGCGAGGTTTTCTAATTGGTCCACAGGGGTGCGGCCATTTCGAAAACTGTTGTGGGTGTGGCTCGGCCACATATTGATATAGTCAGGAAACTCAGAATAAGCCAAATAAGAACACGCTAAGTCCGCGAATGCGCGACTCGATAGAGTGATTTTCGCAAGGTCATCGAGCCGTTGCACGATTAGTGCATTCTAGAACAAAAGCAATACTTGCACTGATATTGTAAGACTTCGTACACGTACCATATTTGCCACGTCAAAGGGATATAAATATTCTGACGCCCTATGGACTATGCTACTTGCTGTTCTCGTGCGCACAAGCCACCGCGACAGTCATCCCTATCACACGCAGAATGTACCCGCCTCGGTGGTCTAGTGGTTATGGCGTTCGATCACTGACCAGAAGGTCGCGGGATCGAATCCCGGCCGCGGCAGCCCCATTTTCAGTGGTGGCGAACATGCTTGAGGCCCGTGTGCTTAGATTTAGCTGCAGGTTAAGAAACCCTGGGTGGCCAAATCTACTGAGCCATCCACTAGGGCGTCCCTCATAAACGTATCGCGATTTTGGAACGTTAAACCCCCAACAATTATTAATTATTATACGCAGAATGTGAGCCTAATGCTGCCGTCAAGGGCTAATTCTGCGAGTTTAAGTCACCATACAGGCGTGAGGTAATTTCAGATCCCGTATATGAAACACCACTATGTTCCATGCTTTCTCTCTCCAAGCTTATTTTCTTCTTCGCAAAGCGTTGTGAAGGGACTAAGAAGGCCACAAAGGAAGAGTAAGCTTGACCTTCTCCTCCTCTGCCTTTGAGGTTGGGGGAGAGTGGGCATCTATATTAACAAGTTATTAGGGTTTTACTTGTCCAAACCACGATATGATTACGAGGTGCGCTGTGATGGGCGACTCCGATTTTATTTCGACCGCCTGGGGTTTCTTGAAATGTACCCAAATATAAGCGCGCAGGTGCTCTGGCATTCCGCCTCCATCGAAATGCCGCCGCCGTGGCCGTAATACGAACCCGCGGCCTCGAGCTTAGGAGCGTGACACCTTACGGGCTAAGCTACTTTGGCCGGTAGAGTGGGCAAGGCCTACCTTGGCAGGTAGAGTGGGCAAGGCATACCTTTAAAAAATTAGGCGTGGCTTTAACTGACTTAACGTCGTAAAGACCAAGGGACAGCAGAGCTCAGGGGAAGCCTCAGCGATGGAGTGCAATGTAGTGAAAAGCTAGGCAATGTGGGGCATCGTTTAGCACGGTTTAACGGTGTTAAACATTGCCATCCACCACCTCTCCTTTTACCGAAGAGAGCTGACGTCATCGCCAACGTCATACAACCCGTTCTCGCGGCTGGGCATTGGCTCTCCCTCGCCCGGCTCCGGCCTACCACCTGCGCCGCCGATCCCCCTCCTCTCCGCTCGACCACCCCTCACTTATCCTCCTCTCCCTTCACCTCCCCTTCTCTCTCCCCTCCCTTGCCTGGAGGAGTGTCTGCTTAGCTGTGCTTTACCCTCTCCCATCTCATCTTTCTCCCCCTCTCCCTTGGCACCTTTCACTTTCCTTGCTACGCTAGGCTTCACTCTAACCTATACTTGGATGTGCTACGATTTACCTCTTGCTATTTGCGTGCCCTCTCCCGGATGTGCTATGCTGCGAACATCGCTGTGTCCAATCCGACGGTGAGTAGTGTAGCTTGCCCAATTTCTGTGGCAGTGGGCATATACCCGCTAGGCTATTTAAGGACAGTTTCTTTTTTTAGTGCACCGGAGGTGAGCAGTCTAGCTTTCCCAATTTATACGGCACATACCTGGCATGACAGCTCACAATTTCTTTACGCAATTTCTTTACAGTTTCTGCGGCACATACCAGGCTTTAACAGCTCTGCTGTAAGACGCTCACAGGGAAGACAGTGGCTTCCCTGACGAATACAAGTCGTCTTGTCGAAACGTAGCCACCAGCGACATTTCCCGTTCACCGATCTTCCACCACATGAAAGGGCTGACATATTAAGGATAGATACCAAGATGGCTATTATTTACAAGATGGCTATGGCGTGCAAGCACGTCATACCAGCTTAGCGCGCGAATCGATCTGGCTAGTTGCCGTCTACTTTATTGTGACAGCCAGCGCGAAATCGACGGTAACAGAGGAACAAGAAAACACGATCATAAACTTTCACTGAGTTTATTTGAAAAAGCGCTTATGTGCACATACGTCTGAGCTCTCGCTACCATTCGATCCGGGCCCGGAGTTCATTTAATGAATGGCTGATCACTGCTGACTTCTGCACGTCATGCAGGGAACGCCGGTCGTTTCAGTTAACAAGAACGTATGCATTATTCAGTTCTCCGCTGGAGGAAAGCGAGCGCGAATAGATAAACATCAAAAGGTTGCACACGTTCCCGATGCTGTATTCGCTGGCGTCTCCTGGCCGGAGCAGAGCTTGTGCGTTTCTGTAAACAAGAACTGGCGGGCTTGTTACCTTAAGCTTACCCAGCACACCTGCATGTAATGTCGTGCGCTTTAATGGCTGCTCTGCGAATTCGGTAGCGGACGGGATAATTCGTCAGCACCGACGTAAGTGGGTCTTCCGACAACATCTGATCTCTGTAATTCATACAGTCGCGCGGCCTGAACATGTAAATGGGGCTTGCATGATCGAAGGCTGGTGTATACGTTATGCCACAAGTATAAGGGCATACTCGCTCAGTCTTTCCGCGGATTAGCGTCCCTTGCGAGTTTCATAATTAAGCAACGAGATCGCTATGCTTACTCGGATAAGCATATATAGACTGACAGTGTTTACGAAAGCACGCTGACATTGTTTTCTTCGGTTATGCGTGTAGGCAGAGTCACTGGGTCAGATCGAGATCTACGTACATGATGGAACGAAGAAACTCACTTCAGCGACCACGTAGTTGCAGCGACCGACGGGCCGATTGTCGTCCCGGAAATGTAGTGCAGGAAAACGGAAGTGCTTGCAGGCTAGTGGGTGGTCAAGCAGACTCGCCAGTTCCGTGGTCACTGAAGGGGTCGGTACTACTCCAGCACTCGCAGTAAGGACCTTTGACCCCCCCTCCCTTCCCTCCCCCCTTTAAAACGGGCACCTACGGCCGCTCTCCGTGTACGCAATGGCCCAAAACGATACAATCGTACACCCGCTATAGTTGTCCTATTCGAGGCATAACGTCACTTTCGATTAGCCGCCGAATATTACGTGTTGTGCGCATGCACGGCTGCTCGTAGCCAGCCTTGCATGAGAAAGCTCAAGCGGTGCTTACGTGATGCGACCAAGTACGCATGCGAAAGTCGAGCGTAGGTCGCTAGGATGTTCGCGTGCAAACGTATGCATACGAGTGCATTCACCAAAGTTAACCTGCATGCTGCGAGCAGGATATCGAAAGGGCGGCTCGTATTTCGTGGTTTGAATATGGATGAGTTCATAGAAATGAGCGGCGATGTCTTACGGGTTTATGGCGGCGCCTACATCAGTATAGACCTTTGCTAATACCTTCCGGAATTGCATCAGCATTACTGCATTCTTTGCAATAATAATAATAATATCTGGGGTTTAACGTCCCAAAACCACGATATGATTATGAGAGACGCCGTAGTGGAGGGCTCCGGAAATTTCGACCACCTGAGGTTCTTTAACGTGCACCTAAACTTAAGTACACGGGCCTCAAACGTTTTTGCCTCCATGGAAAATGCAGTCGCCGTGGCCGGGATTCGATCCCGCGACCTTCGGGTCAGCAGTCGAGTGCCATAACCATTAGGCCACCGTGGCGGGGCCATTCTTTGCAATAAACGCACTAATTTGAAAATAACAACTCCGATAAAAAATTTTCATGCACAGTATGCACAGGTGCCCGACATCGTACTGCTCCACCTTGATTTGCGGCAAACGTTTGAAATTGTATTTATCACACGCCCAAGTGCACACGACCGTGCAAATGAAGCCACCCGATCTGCCCATAATTGTGCCCATTGAATAACCACAGCAATATCTAGAACCAGCGCAGCTGAAACTTCGTTCGCTAGCACGTGAACATACTCTTGCACATTGGAACTATACGGAGTTCACAAACTTGCACGTTAAAGAACCAGAGGGGGCCGAAATTTTCGGAGCCCTCTATTACGGCGTCTCTCATAATCATATCGTGGTTTATGGACGTAACACACTAACAATTATTATATTATTATGAATTCACCAACTTACATATCCATAACCTAGATCCGTATCTAAAGCTTCGTCTTCCGCCAGGAACATTTCGAGCTGAAGAAGCTTGCGCGCCGCTTTTAGTTTGGCGTGGCCTTTGCGAATGAGTACTCATTTCGGACCGGAATGTTGCAATAACCTTACAATTGTAAATGACACGATACGACTGGCCACCCTCTTTTTGAATTCCCCCACTTCAGAGGCTCAGATGATAAATTTCGACTGCTTTTCACGAATTTCTCAATCGTCCTCTGGCAGAAAAAAAAGACTCACGGGAATCTGCCCGAGAGCGTCCTCAGTACATCAGGCGTTGAACGCGTTGCTTCGAATCTTACGGGAAAGTGGACCTAGAGACACTCTGAGGAGCGTTGTGCGCAGCACTGCACTCATGTCACGGGGTCTTATTTTTTTCATGACTCCTTTTTCTGTTCTTTAATCTTTCCTTTTAATAAGTATAACTCCGTTTATTTCGTTCCTCCACCACAGGGTGGCTTGCCGGTCTAGGAAATAGCTAGTCGACCTGTCTTTCCATCTATTTCTTCTCATCCATCTATGCTGGACACTGCTGATTCGATACGTCCTTTACAACTAAAACCACAAGAAAAGGACTGGTAGCAGGCCTGACATTGCACGTCGGGTTGTAGAAAATAATATTACTACGGTAGAAACTACGTACTCGTTCAGGCGGCAAGGACACTGATCGTAAACGGACGTGTGTCAACTTGAGTTCACGAGGCATTGCTCACGTTTGGATCCGACGCTAATGCCGTGAAGGAGAGACGTTCACTATATTGTGCAATATCAACTAGGCTTTGCGAAGCGTATATAGGATAACATTCCACGGTTCGGGCCAGTTTGTTTGCCATAATACCAATGGGTGTAGCGTGGGCGCAAGACAAGGGGAAGAGTAAACTACAACACAAGTTATAAGCATACATAGCACTTCACATCTCTTCTTCGCCTCTACTTCATCACTAATAGGTGTATCAGTGACGTGTGTATGTCTGATAATGGGTGGCAATTCTATACAAGTCACGTGCTTTAAGATAAAACCAACAGACAATTAAGCCAAGAGGACATTACTTGTGGTTTTTTAACTGTATCTTAATGATTCTAACTTAAATTGAAAAAAAAAATTAAAGTGCAGAAGAATCACCTTTTCCGTCGGTGTGTTGCGAACCCACAACCTTCGAATCAGTGATATGTAGCAACGGAGAAAGTTACGATTGTTGGTTTAAATTCAGCGCTCGCCCTTGTCTACTGTCCTCTGTCGGTTCATGTTAAAGTGGATATTGTTATATTAAGTGGCTTGTCTGAAGGATCGAACTGATGAATCACTTTATAATTGTCTCGCCCCCAGACATCAGCCATCAAGAACATACACTACAGCTTTGTTAAAACATTCAAGCTTCCGTCTTATCTTGCCTGCGCTCAAGCCTGACCGTCACTCCGTCCCCTGGAACAAGTGTTAAGCTGGGAACAGATAAAATAGGTGGCGCGGTGGTCTCATTTCGTAATTTCAACCGAAAGTTTTGAAGAACTTTCACCAGCGCGCACTTCACAGCCATGAACGCTAGCTTCTGTCCTATGCAAACTCTAGGTCCCAGTCCAAACGGCATGTATGCACCTCTGTGGTGACTTTTCCTGCTTTCTTCGGCAAACCTGTCCGGGCGGAATTCGTCAGGATGCGGCCAATAGGCAGGATCTCGATGGATGAGCCACGGTGTAACCATTACGTTTACACCAACTGGAATGAACTGCCCACAGACAGTCGTGTCCCTGGAGCACCGCCTTACTAAGAACAGCGGGACAGGTGGGTAAAGGCGGAGTCCTTCGTAGATCACCATGTCTAGCCTCTTCAGGAGGTGCAGCTTGTCAATGCTGGGGTCACTGCGCTCTTCAGAAGAGAGAACCTCTTCCATCTCCTTCACTACTTCTTCCTGCTCATTGGATGGCTTGCCAATAGATGCATCAGAAAAGAAAGCAAGGAAGCCGTGGTTTCGAGGCCTGCCAATAGAAATATCGTCATGTTGGACGACACGTAGTTATCGTCCAGGTACTTGCCTCGCCGGTGAGCTTTGTTTTGTGCTGCCGTGAGGGTCTGCGTTTCAATAAGCGTCTGAAGCACGCACGGTTCTTTTAGAAGCTTCCCGGAGCGCTGAAGTTCGACTGTGTTTTGTACATGTTTCATAACGTTTCTGAACGCTCTGGCATGTTTCGTGAGTGGATATATAAGCGTGAGAAGTGCGCGTACAACGGGAATTGAGAAGGCGACTTCGATGGCTGTGTTCTCCATGTCCTTGATCACTTGCTTGAAGGACTCCAGAATTTGGTCTTTGCAGTCTTCTTCGATCTTCACCTGTAGAATCAGCAATCGAAATCACTGAGTTTTTAAGTGCTTGCTACTTTCAGTGAACAATGATACATGTTTCCTAGAAATAATGACATGACCGGGAAACTAGTATTCTACCAGCCCGTACCTAAGGGATCTCGTCCTCAGCATCAACCTGCGAGAGAGTTTATTCAAAAGCAAGGTGTTTCTTACTACATATTTCACCTGATAATACCAAACAGAAATATGGCACGATGTACTAAATGCATGGGATAAACGCTAGCGCAATTAAACGTATAGGTGTGAGGCAACAACTTCGTGCGCCTTCATGTGACCTATAGGTCACTGCAGAGCATAGAATCGGGCCTTTCTTACGCCCGAGACGATACGTTCTGCGCGTACGTTCTGCCATGAAAACTCATCGAAGAACCCGGAAAGTATTTATACAAGCTGCTGCACAAGGCTCTTAAAGCATGTGCGTATCAGTATCGGTCGTTCCATAAAGTAAGCTCAATGCTGACTCATCGGCGGATGCCTTTGCGAGGACGTTCATAAATACACTTATCACATCTCGGAGTACAACTCGCGAAGGTGGTGGAAGCTCCACTGAATGACTCCTCTCATCATGGCACAGAGTAATCAGTGGGGCATTTAAGCATGACTTCGTGTACTAGTGTGACACCAGAGTCCATGCAGACAACGCAATGAAGAAGCATGTTCCGTGTCTTATTGCGTTTCGCTCATGCTCGGCTAACAACAGGAATGTGTAGCGCTTCTTCCATTAGACTTAGTGACTGAAGTGGGGTGCACTAAATTGTAATGTATGTCCGTTTAAGCAAACGCTCACACTACCTCGTAGTCTGTTCACTTTCATTTATCGTGAGCTTGCGATAACTCGATTTCTTAGCCGAACGTGGGCGTGTTCCTACTTTATATTTGAACACTGAGACGAAAGAAGACAATGAACTCGGCAAACAGGCAAGCAGAAAAACCTTGGTTTGCTGCCCTGAATAAATTTAAAAAGAAAGATCAAACGTGCCTCTGAGGACGAGTTGTATCGAGAACCTTCGCTATGTATTTCTTGTTCACGTAAGGAATAGACGGGTTGCGGTATACCCCCTCCATACTACAGAGATAGTGGAAGAGGATGTTGAGGGAGACGCCTCGTGAAAGTTTGACCCCGTGTTGGTAAACTATAACGCGGCTTCCTTCTTTAGTTTGCTACCTGCTTCTTTCGCAAACTAAAGCTTTATGCGCCGTAGGCTGCTCCCTGGTAGAGAGATAGAGAACGCTTGGATAAAACACGTTAAGTTAGTGGAAAGTACTATTAGTTAAACTTATTATAATTAGTACAGTTCACAAAAGCGTCCTGCTATGCTAATCATGCGAAAGCATTATTTACTAAAGCAGTGCCATTACAATGGGCTGTCTTAATACACGAATGAGCTCGTAGAGATTGGTGGATGGCTTTAGTGCGAACTTTACAAAGACACTACCAAATTTTATGTGTGTTACCTAGTTGCATTGATTATAGTCACTATAATTCTAAACACGCTTCCGTAGTAATCCCAATAAAGCGATCCTCGCAATAGCAGAGCAACTTGTCGTGCTAGTGCACATATACGTACCTGCTGTGCCAGCACCGTGTTCATGATGAAGTCGAAGGCGAAACCCAAGCTGCAGTGAAATACTTCTACGTATCCACTTGTCAGACTTGTCGAAGATATCCGCTCCGCAAATCTAGCGGCGCACACGTTCGCTCTTCCGGAGAGATCATTGATCATGCCGGAACTGAAACCGTAGTTCAGTCTTGTCCGTACGCGCTTCCATGCGTTCCCTGGAAACACAGACATAGAATGCATTATAAACTAAACGTAGAACGATGATTCAGTTTGTTCTGCATGGGTCAGCGTGCTGACCATTAGTGGCTTGCTGGTGGACCCCAAGGACTCCGCGCAGTGCTGCATTAAATTAATAATTTGCTGTATTTCAATGGCTGTTTTTAGCCGCTAGCAAAAGTTTAATATTCCACTCGTGCACGCGTTTCCCATGAAGAAAGCGCGGAGATACGTTACTCCTTTGCGAAATCAATTTCCTGCTTCTAAGCGATCACGTTAATATATTCGGGAGACGTGTTGGCGTTCAATCCGTTTGGTCAGGAATGCAGCAACCGTCCAAATAAAAAGACATATTGCAAAAGTGGTATGCTATTTCCTTCAAGACAGAATTGTTTAGCTGCCGTGTACTTTGATTTAGGTGCACGATAAAGAACCCCTGGTGGTCGAAATTTCCGGAGCCCTCCACTACGGCGCCCCTCATAATTATATCGTGGTTTTGGGACGTTAAACCCCAGATATTATTAAGAATTGTTTAGCTTGTTTTCATTCCTTCCGTATTATAGAGACCCATTATAGAGAGTACAAATGACGTTGGGTCACTAGGTATATATATTACACATTTAATTACTGCGTTTTACTTGCCAGTTAGACACGATCCTATTATGAAGCACGTCATAGTGTCCTCCAGAGTATTTTTCGCGAATCAAAATACGCGAGCGTTCTGGAATTGGGCTCCCTTGATGTTTGTGGCCTCCGACCCTGCGATCGAACCTGCAACCTCGAGTTTAGCCTCACAACGCTACTGGACAACTGCTACAAGTAGTGATAGCATTACCGTTGGCACGTACCAGTTGTGTGTGTGTGTGTGTGTGTGTGTGTGTGTGTGTGTGTGTGTGTGTGTATGCATGTATGTATGTATGTATGTATGTATGTATGTATGTATGTATGTATGTATGTATGTATGTATGTATGTATGTATGTATGTATGTATGTATGTATGTATGTATGTATGTATGTATGTATGTATGTATGTATGTATGTATGTATGTATGTATGTATGTATGTTCAGTTTCTTACTCAAAGTGCTAGGCTTACCGCCCAGCTGAAAGAGGCTGCTTTTGAAAGGCTCCGCATCCACGAAGGCCGCTGGTCTGTCTTGAAATATATCCGCTTGCTTCACAAAGCACTCGTGAGCCATTTGTGGATCTGCGATGCTCAGGAAGGGTTCATTGCCGACGTAGATGCCGACGACTTTTCCATACTCTTCTCGCCATTTCATGGCAGCCTGGAGAAAATGATCATTTTACAGGCCATTCGTACACTCAGTTCAAAGCTTGGCAGCATCATATTCAAACTCAGACTTTGAGTCTGAGTTTGAGTACTTGGTTGGAAACAGCGCAGTTTTAACGTAGACGAAAACAAGATAGAAAAACACGACAGCTGAGTCACATGTAAAACAACACTCATAACTGCAGCTCCCACGTGGCAATAGTATCACACGTTTTCAATTAATCCATAATTGCAATATCTTTTACAGTTAACTTGATTTATGCTTGGCTGATGCATGCATCTTATATCTTCTGAATGACGCAATCTTGGATGTTCAGGCGATTTATGTCATGTTTATTTCATACAGTGGTCTCAGTTTTACCATAAAGCGTTGTCCACCGCATGTATCTGTTACACACGGGCCGATCAATGGCATAAGACAAGCAAGTTCTTCACTCCAGATGTGTTCCAAATGTGTGCCCCAAAGATGTGCCCTAAAGAGAGAGAACTCTGGGTGCCGCACTTGCTCCTCACGTACCTCGATGCGCCTGTGCTCTGCCTGCTTCATATTTCCCCATATGAAGTCCGGCTCCGGCCCTGGAATGCCGAGATCCTTGAACAATCTGAACCTACGGCGACGATTTAGCAGCCAGAACACTGCTGTGGCCGCGACGATAGCAGCGACACCTGTGCCGAGGCTCATCGCCTTCTCCATGTTAATGCTGGAAAGGAACCATTGATTAAGCATGTGACTGTTCCTTTAGAAAACGGGTTGCAACATTCGGGCAGGGGTGTCGAATAATCATGATCAATCTATTTTCCCACTGTAGGAAGAAGGTTTCTACAAACTATCTGCAATCACAGCTACCTTACGCGAGCTGATTTCACTTTATGAGCAAAAACTTCCAGTTTTCTGAGGTCACCTATACCGAGCGTCCTATTGCCTGGCGCACATTATTTCACTCTGACAGATTGTTATCTACCCTGCACAATACATGGCTTGCATAGCAGAATTCATTGATCTATTATCAATCGGATATCTGTTACGCTTGTTAGCTGTCTGATACCAATTCACCTTATGAGTCAGCGCAGGTAGACCTCTACACATACACAAGACAGCACAATGCCTTGAATAAAGAGGTTTCCCTGACAGCATGTAAAGGACTCAAATCGAGTATGAGGACTTCAGCAGAGCTCATGAATAGCAACATTAATATGGTCATGGTAGCGTTTGCTGTCGGGCTAGTTGGTGCATGGCTGAAGTTGAATTGATGGCGCAAATGGTCGGACATGGGCGAAGAACACAGGACGCGGAGAAGCGCTTGTCCGCTTGTCCGCTTGTCCGCGTCCTGTGCTCTTCGTCCCTGTCCTACCATTTGCGCCATCAATTCAACTTCAGCAATTAACATGGTGGGTGTGAAAGAAAGAATCGTAGTTGTTCGTTTAAACTCCCCTCCCCCACCCTCCTTGCGTCATTTGCGGCCAAATTATACACGTCACTTCAGTTATCAATGTGAAAATAAACACGTCACATGCAGCCGTGCGACGTGTACGTTTTCGCAGTGATTCATTTATTTAACTTGCAGTCACAATCGTTAAGTGTCTCTCATCTTCACAACGACCGCGTTCGTCTATATAACCAGAACATCGGGCATACCAGAAGTCTCCCGTGTCAGCGAGTACTTCTCCTTTCAATTAACAAACGTTTTCAACGACAATACAGTTTGATGAAGTAAAAGCAGATAAGACGTCAAACACATACCTGCAAATACACGAACACTGCAGGACCGATGCTTCCAATGCGGTAATGCGATGTCGAACAGGGATGCCTCGCTTATAAAAGCGATCGAAGCGTTCGCATTGAGCGGCAGCTACAGTGGTGAAATGACGTACGTGATTTGAATAGCGCCTTGTCGCTTTCGGTGCTGCTGGATTAGTCGGAACGCACTTCGATAGGAATGTGTTGTTTGCCGTTTGTAGAATGACGAGATTAGCAAATGTATGCTGCCAACTATGGCGGTCAACTGTCACCGCATGATTTGCATTCGACATTACATATAGCGTCATTCCAGGCCAAACGTCCCAGCTACTTTGGCGATCATCTCCAATGTTTCCGAAAAAAATCGTGCTGATTTCTTGCATTGAAAACAGCGAATTGCTAGAATATTTCGGAGACACAAAATTTTTTGGTCACGTGGGAGCCTTCCGTTTTTCGCAGAATGTCTTTTGAGTGTTGTATATGAGGAAAATTATTCTGAAAGTATCGTTGCTTGCTTCAATACCAAATTTGGTGTAGCTATTGAGGAAAGGCGTTTGTGTAAGGTGTCGAAAACTCAGTAATCTTACGATTTTTCTGCCGTACGTGCCTCCAGAATTATTGCCAAAATGTTAAGTGTTTTCCTTGTAATATTGTGCTATGTATATCAATATCTGAATAATGAATACGTACTCTAAAGAAGGTATAATTTGCGGTAAAAATATTTTCAGACCACGGATGTTTTCAAGTTTTAGGAGAAAATCACAATTTTGAAAAAATTATCAATACGATCCACATTAAGACACAATTTACACCACGTGGTGCTCCAATTAAAATCAATTTTATACCTCAATCAAAAACAAATAAATAGTTCTTCTTATAAGGCAAGTTTTAGCTTTACAATTTTTGCTTTAAGGAAGAAAATAATTTTTGAAGTTCTCTATTGACGGCTACGGGGAACTTTAGCGAGCAAGCTGCCGTATGACCGAATGGGAAGTTACCAGGGAATGGGGAAATTCAAGTATTATTTCCTTCCTTAAAACAAAAATTGCAATGATAAAATTTTCCGTATCAGAAGAACTATTCATTTGCTTTCGATTGAGGTATAAAATACATTTTTAATTAAGCACCACGTGGTGTAAACTGCGTCTCAATGTGGACCGAAATAGAGCACTGCACGGACCGTCATTCTCGGCCCGGGCCCGGCCCGGGCCCGGAACTCGTTTAAGTTTACCCGCCCGAACCCGGCCCGGTGACTCAAAGCGAGACCCGGGCCCGGCCCGAACCCGAGAAAAAATTTCGCCTACCCGGCCCGGCCCGGCCCGACAGCAAACCGGGCCCGACAAGGGCCCGAACCACTAATTTAGGTGGTGTTGCCCAACATGGAATCGACAGCAAGGTGTTTTAAGTGGCAAATGTCTGCGCTTTCTTCGCGCATGTTTCGCTAACAATTATACTTTTAACCTACGGTAATTTCCCGTAAAAAGGGACTCACGGGGGAAACAGTTGACCGGACATACTGGGCACAATGGATGGTTGTTCAGCAGTGGTATACTAAATCTATTAACGCGATAGCGTTAAAGAGCTCGTATCGCAGAAATTCCGCCGTCGGCGTCGGCACCGTTGGTTGTGAGCGAAAAATCATCATCTTGTCCGTGACCGAAAAATCGAAAAAGCTGCAAATAAAATAAATAATAAAAATGTTGGGTCCGAGTGAGAATCGAACCCAGGCCGTCTGCGTGGCAAGCAGGTGTTCTACCACACAGCCACGCCTCTGCTTGGAGCTGCACTGAAAGTAACTTTCATGCTTCCCAAAAATACGCGTCCTGTATACAGGTGTCACAGTACGAGATGTAATATCGCAGTAATGTTGCGTGGTTCAAGCGTACATTGCCATCGGGCGTCACACCACGTCAATATCATAACGACTTGGTTTAAAGACAGCCACCCATTACAAAAGGCACACACATTACTGCGCGTATTCCCTTAAGACCACGTAGTGGGTGCATCGCAACTTCGAAAACGTTTCTCGCGCATAATTTCTCCTGGTTTAAAGCATGCTACCGATTACATAAGGCACACACCTTATTGCTCGCATTCTGTTAAACACTCCTGCTGTTCGAAATGCGCACTAGGGGCAGGATATCGCTATCGCGTTCAACTCTTAAAGGCGAAGCTTAAGCGTCCCCCAATTTTTTTTTTTCTGCAAATACAATGGTGATCAAGGGCGTTTTGTAGCAGATAATATTGTAGCAAGGAAAGTGATTTGGAGCATGAGTTCAGTTTCAATAGGGAGCGCATTAAAAACAGGAGACAGATAACAGAGCGCCCTCTTCACTTTGTTTTTATTGCACTCTCTGTTGAAATGTAGAACATGCTCTAACGACGTAGCCTATCGTGCACCCTTCTGGATGTGTAGAACCTGCCTTCAGCATAGTAGCACCTTGCCACAGGAAGAGAAATAGAGGAAGAAGGCCAAACTTATTACCGTGTTGTAAATACACAAACCAATAGATAAAATTATTATAAACCGCGTGCACCACGTGTACTTTTAGAAATACGCATAAGCAGTCAAAAGGAAGGGGAAAAAAGCTATTTGTCATAGCATTATTCGCAAATATCACACCACTGCTAGCTATAAGTATTTTGTGGCTTATTTTATAGTTTATTTCTTCACGTGTTATTGTGCAAAAATACCAAATTGTCAAGGGATTCCGGCTTTAAGCACACCGTGCGCTGTTGCATCACATATGCTGCCGCACTAAAGTTTCTCGCACTGCCTGTGCTAGCCGCAGCGGCGCACATCTGCCTTACGAATCGTGAAGGCGTCGGCAGTCGTTGTTCTTAACTTCCACCACTGGAGGAAATTTAGGACGTCTTTGTGGGCCTCTACATAATGAACGTAGTTGTGCAGCTGATCCCTTCATTTCTCTCGTTCTCGAACGTCGTGACACTCTTTCAATATATTCTATAAAACTCCTCTTTGAGGGCTTCTCCTTGCAGTTTTCAGCAGTGTATGTTGCGCACGGTTTGCACCGTGCTCTTTTTTTTCATATTATATAATGCTGTATGCCTTCCTAATGATGTTGTACTGGTAGAAGGTGAGGAGCAAAAAATATTCAGCACTTGTCCCTCATAAAACTTCTCCAAATAGCCTGCACCACATGAAAGAAAAAACGTTTTTTTTAGATAAAATATGAAACATATATCATATGCACAACGTATCTGGAACAAACATAGAGACACTGAAGAGAAATACGATTTTACTATTATCAGTAAATTACTCTTTTACAATTCCAGAATCATGACGCTCGCTGCGACAAGACTCTTGGTAAGCGATAAAACGCACAAAAAGAAACTGCGGGTGGCGACGCCACCTTAAAGATCGCGCGGCAGACACCGTGACGTCATATATTCTGAGAGCGTCTACTGGGGCCTACGTAGTTCCTAATCAGTAAAAATGAAGTACAATGACCTCTGAGGGCGCCATGGACTTAAAGGGACCAACATATGGGCAGATTGTGTGATTAGATCTTGGTAGTAGAAATGAAAAGACCATGAAATTTAGTGACAGATTCCAGCATCATTTTCGCGTTTTGAGTCGGATTTATATTTTTAAATCGTGCTTAAAAGTAGCAAAAACCGATATATCGCGCAGCCTATCGGAAGAGCCTTGAAGCTGGATTATGAAGTCGGTCACTTTGCTGTACGTATAGTCACGTAGTCTAATGCCGTCGTGCGCGCCATAACTGGCCCTCGAAGTTAGAGTATGTATATTATTATCTATCCCCGCTTGGTTCTGTGCTGCCTACGAGGTAAAAGGAGTTGCACGGTCAGAAGCGGCGCGGCCTTCGCAGCCGCCAGTGGCCCATGTCCAGCCACAGCGCATGCGCGCGGAAAGCACGCAAGCGCAGTAAACCGCCGCGCTCGAACGCGAACCGCTCTCGCGCTCACTGTTTGCAGCATGTGTTGTCAAGTGTGATAAGATTCATATCCGCCGCAGATAGAAAAATTCCGGTTAAAAAATGTTTGACAGCGTTTTCCACGTTACCGTTCCGTGGCTAGACACTGACCAGTTAGCTTTCCGTTGCGCTAAAGAAAATAGGTGCCCTAAAAATTGGTTGTCAGTCCCTTCAACATACCAAGTTTCAGGAAATTTCGTTAGCCAAAGCCCCCAAAATACAACAAATACAGTTTGAAATCCGTGACGTTGAGCAAGGAGTTTTCAGGGCAAAACTTAAAAATGGAATTTGACCTTGATTTTCTCCTTTATTAATAAACTTGTGATGGCGGAATTAATGACATTCGAGTTCTCAGAGTACACTTTATCAGTCTAAACCGATTCAGTGTTTCACTTTAGTGTTTCTTTAAGAACGGAGCAATGTCCGAGCCCGGCCCGACCCGAGCCCGCCACCTCAAACCCGGGCCCGGCCCCAAGCCCGGAGCTTCAGGCCCGAGCCCGGCCCGGGCCCGCCGTGCAAACTACTTTACCTGGCCCGGCCCACGGGCCGGGCCGGGCCCGGGTTTTCGGGTAGGCCCGAGCCCGTGCAGTGCTCTAGACCGAAATGATGATTTTCTCAAATTAGTGATTTTTTCTCGTAAAATTTAGAAACATCCGTGGTCTGAAAATATTTTGAACGCAAAATATACCTTTTGTAGAGCAAGTACTTATTACTCAGATATTCATACATAGCGCAAATTCACATGGAAAGAATGCAAACATAGAAAATTTTGGCAACTTTCCGGAGGCATATATGGCAGAGAAAGTGCAGTTATTGCATTTCCACTACCTTGCGCAAAAGATTTTGTTTAGTATCTGCACCAAAATTGGTATTGAAGCAGGCAACGATGCTCTCAGAATAATTTATCTGATACGCCACACTCAGACGACATTCTGCGAACTCAAAGGCTCCCACGTGACCAAGAAATTTTTTGTCTCCGAAATATTCTAGCAATTCGCTGTTTTCAATGCAGAAGTCATCACGATTTTTTCGAAGGCATTTCAGATGGTTGCCAAAACTGCTGGGACGTTTGGCGTGGAATGACCCTACATGCATGTTAATATTCAGAGCGGCGAGTTCCCCCTGGGAATGGCTCATGGCCAAGATGGTATCACTCACGAGACCGGTGGCGTGAATTGTCATCCTATCTCCCGTGCCTTTTTGCCTAACACCTATATTTCAAGCAAAGTTCCTCAATATTTCTCCTGAGAAATTGACGCTGCTTGCGTTCACGCGGAAGGCAATGACGTCATATCCCATCGCCATCAATGGACACAATGCCTGCTACGCCAGGACGCACAGGTTCTTGGGGGTCACCGTCGATCGAAATCTGTGCTGGAGTCCCTATATGGCGGCTCTAAAGAAGCGCCTAACGGCCATTGCACATCTTTTCAAATTCCTCAGAGGAAAAACATAGGGCATATCAGTGCACGCGATGTTGCACTTATACAAAACGCTGTTTCTGGGGTACCTGCGGTACAGCTTGCCGGTTCTGACGAACGCTTGCAAAAGTAGTATACGCACAACCGAAAACGCCCTGAGCCGGGCACTCAGAGTTTGTTTTGAATTGCCACGCTGCACATCAACAGCGGAGACCATCGCAATTGCCAAAGATAATCGGACCACAATGCACATTACTCTGGAGCAGGCCCGTAGCCAGGGAGAGGGGGGCCCTTGCCACCCCCCCCCCCGAAATTTTGGTCAAGTAGGTGTTTTTACCAAAAATAAATAATAAAAATAGGTGTTTTTCTGAAAAAGTCAAGGTTTCCAGCAAGTGCCCTCCCCCCCCCCCCCCCCCCCCCCCCGAAAGAAATTCCTGGCTACGGGCCTGCTCTGTAGGTGCTCATATTAGGCGCCTTGCTCGCGCCTCTGCCCACCACCTGGCTCCGCTTCCAGAAGATCGACCAAGTGCTCCCTTCTGTAAGAGAATATACTTACCCAGAGTACCCTCCAACAATCTACACGCCTCCGGAAGGATCCTGACACCCCCTTGGTGGTTGTACCGACCAAAACTACGCTTCGCAAGAAGGCGGAGCTCTCGTCGCCAGCTTTGAAGCAGCTGCCTCTACTCATGCTGCACGAAGAATACAAAGACCATGTTAAACTTTACACGGATGGCACGACAAGTGTTGGAAGATCTGCAGGAGCTGGGATCTTCTCAGCAAAAGCAGAAAACATCCTGTTTCGAGCGTCACACAAGACAACATGGACATCCGCGGAGTTCGCGGCACTCCGCAGCGCACTCCGCATGATTAACCGAGAAGCATCACTAAAATGGAGCATCTTTACTAATTCTAAACCAACTCTGCAATGTCTTCGCACTGCTATACGTCGTGGGCCTTAAGACCAATTGGTGCTGGAAATAAGACAACTGTACTATCAACTAATAGACAAAGGGCATGATGTAACTTTTCAGTGGTTACCAGGCCACTGTGGCATCATCGGTAACGAGCATGCTGACGATACAGCTAAGAATGCTCACGAAAATTGTGGGATGGAACCTATTCCACTATCAAGAAACGATACAGTAGCAAAGATTAATACGCTTACACATGATGTCGCAAGGTCTATGTAGAACACGCCCGGTTTTCTCCACACGCGTCTTCACCGCCTGGATCCGTGCCTACGACTCACTATGCCATCTGGCCTACGTCAATCCGAGACGACCCTTCTCTGCCGCATGTGGCTTGGGGTGTCTTTTACGAACGTCTTTGCTTGCCGTATCGGAATGACAGACAGCGCTGCATGTGACCGTTGCGGCAATGACGAAACCATTGAACATATTTTATGTCAGTGCCCTCAGCACAGTTCTCAGAGACAGTCCCTCTCAGCACTGTTTGCACGCCTCGACGACAAGCCGCTTTCTGGGCAAGCAATCTTGGAATGCCGGAAAGATCGAGCTTCACGATAGAAAGCTACGAAGGCGCTGTTGAACTTTCTGCGAGCGACCCGCCTCGTGGAAGGATTGTGACACTCCTGTGTGTGTGTTTCTGCTTCCCTCCCTCGTTTTCTCATTCCTCTCTTCCTTATTTTTCTGGCTTCCCTTACCGCTTCCCCAGTGCAGGGTAGCAAACCAGATATTTTTTTACGGTTTACCTTCCTGCCTTCCCGCATCACATTTCTCTCTCTCTCTTTCTCTGAGCCTGTAATTTAAGCTAGTCTAATTACCTTTTTTGTATCAAACACTTCCTTAACTGTTCACCAAAATGGTTCAGCTAGTCGGATAAAGTGTTCCCCATGGCGCAGTTCAAGGTCGTTAACGTTATCTAATCTAGAATAATTACCTTTCGGCTTCACCTGCATTAAAGAGTTTGCAGTGGCTTAGCTCGGCTATGGCAGGATATACGTAGCGTTAGCTATGGTTCAGCTGATTATTCTTAGCTTTCCTGATTGTCAGGCTTCTCCGCTTTTCTGCGCCGCTTAGCAGTATTTGCGCTCTCCTTCTCCATGGCCATACCACACTGGGAAACGCCAGCCAGCAGGTCTGGCAACTGGCTAACCTGCCTGCCTTCCGTTTGTCTTTTCCTTCTCCTCCTCCACACTATATGTATACCGACACTGGTACGTCTGCGCATGCGCGCAAAATGAGAGGCGCTATCAAGCGGCTCCGCCGCAGCGTGAGACGGCCACTGCGCAACGAAGGCGCACAGCTGGGCGTGCGCCAGCGCCAGTGCATCTGCCGCAGCTATGACGTCACTCCTCTGGAATGCGCAGAGCGGCGAGGCACGCGCGGCGGCGGCGGCTCCGGAGTGCCAGCTGTGCGCCGTGTGACGTCACTGCTCCTCGCGCATGCGCAGCACGGCTCTTGGACTGCCACGCGAAACTGTTCCACCTCGGCCAGTGTAGCTAACGCTACAGTATTAGATACGTTACCTACGACTATATTGTTTATAGGAAACTTTCAAGCTCATCTCATGCATCAAGCCTGCCAAGACATTCTAATATATCTACCTTGCGCGAATTAAGGTTACTGAAACTCCGTGGTAAGAAGCGCAAAGTCGTGAGAACAACTAGGCTGACGCTTACTCTGAGAATACTTACTACATCAGCGAACTACCTCCTGCGCCTGTTGGCTCTTAGAAATATTTCGGTGTTTACAGTTCCCTCAACCTGGCATGGAATGCGCACGTCGACCACATTGCTTATAGCGCTAACCTCGTACATGCTTGGCTTCTCTCGTTGAAACTTTTCATGTTACTTATACCTACTGGAAATTAGTATTGTACAAAACTCTGAAAACGCCTCATCTGTTGGGTCCGCGTACGAAACCCCTAGCACGGAGCGTCGAATCCACAGCACAGCTAAGCTTTCATCCTTTCCAACTTCTTTTGTTTTCTTGGGGTATCAGAAACGAAGAAAGCTTGAAGTTTACCTGGCAATTCCATGCAGCGCAGTATTGCTTGCTAATGCATTTCAGATAAAATTTTTTGTAAACTGCACACGTTTCAAACGCACTTTCAACCTCATATGCACAGTTTCGAACTGCTATGCGCAAGAAGTGCGCGTGGTGCTGACATCTTAACGAATAAATAATCATGCGGCAATGTTCGAAGCAAGCAACCTCGCTCACGTAAAATATGTAACTCTCAGTTTATTTCATTCGTGCTCGATCACCACACTGACATATTTGAAGAATTAGTGCTTCATGTGGCAGGCTGCCAAGGTATCTACGTCATTTACTGTTTGAAGCACCACATTGTCTAAAATTTGGCGATGTCTTGTGAACTCAGCATGTACAGCTGATAACAGGCGATTCTTCTCTTAGCGACAGCACCATGCACAAATGATATCTAAGTTAACGTGTTAGAAGCGAGGGATGCGGATGACGTTGAAGGATTGAAATGAATTACATGCTCATTTATATCGCTCATAAGTATCAACATTTGTGCGCATACCCTGCCAGGTACACTATGCAAATTCAGGCTGGCGCACTCGCCAGCCTGCGCTACAACCTGATCTTCCAATAGCGCGCGCACACACGAATACACAAAGAACGACGACACAAACGCAGGCTATCAACTGTGTCGTCAATGTCGTTGGTTCTTCTTTGTGCATTCGTGGGTGTGCGCTGTTTCAAGATGACGTTACACCAGCTAGGCCAAATTTCAACGCTGCTCTAGCCTAACCGTCACTCCGTCGCCCGGAACAAGTGTCATGCTAGGGACAGATAAAATAGGCGGTTCCGCGGCCTCGCTTCGTAGCGTCAGCTGAAACTTGTGAAGAACTTGAACGAGTGCCGACCTTACCGGCATAAACGCTAATTACTGACCTATGCAGACCCTGGGTCCTAGCCCGAAAGGCATATAGGCTCCCTTGTGGTGGCTTCCGGCGCTGTCTTCGGCGAACCTGTCCGGAAGGAACTCGTCGGGATCTGGCCAGAGGTCAGGGTCGTGATGGACGAGCCACGGAGAAACGATTACGTTGACACCGGCTGGAATGAACTGCCCGCAAACAGTCGTGTCTTGGGAGCAGTGCCTTATCAAATACAATGGGACGGGTGGGTAAAGGCGAAGTCCTTCGTAGATCACCATGTCTACCCTCTTCAGGAGGTGCAGTTTGTCAAAGCGGAGCTCGCCATTTTCTTCTGCAAGAACCTCTTCCATCTCCTTAATTACCTTCTCCTGCTCTTCTAGATGTCTTGCTAAGAGATACATCAGGAAAGAAAGCAAAGAAGCCGTGGTTTCGATTCCAGCCAAAAGAAATATTGTGACGTTAGACGTCACGTAGCGATCATCCAGATATTTCTTTCGCCTCCCAGGCTCATTTTCTTCCGTCTTGAGAGTTCCTGCCTGCGTTTCCAGAAGCGTCCGAAGCACGCTTGGTTCTTTCGGAAGTTTTCCGGAGCGGTACAGCTCCACGGTGTTTTGTACGTGGTTGATAACATTTCTGAATTCTCTGGCATGTTTTGTGAGTGGATATATATGTGTAAGAAGTGCGCGTACAACAGGAACCGTAAAGGCCACTTCAATAGCTGAGTTTTCCATGTCTTTGATGACTTGAATGAGGGACTCCAGTATTGGCTCCTTGCAGTCTTCTTGGGATCTGACCTGTATAAGAAGCATGCCAAATTGTTCGGCTAAGTGCTCGCTATCTTCAGGGAGCGTCGATGCGAATATTCTAGAATTAATGTCGAGACTTTGACACCAGTTTCTGTGCAGCCGACGCTGTAGACCGCTCAGTTTGAAATCTAAGTTGTGTGTCTGTTATTATTTTTTAATTATCCATGTAATTAGTACACATAAACATGTTGATACCGGCTCAACACATACCAACGACAGCGCTAAGCTGTTCTTATTTGCATAAAAATTGAGCTAGTTGGTATGCGCTCATCTTTGAGCGACAAGCGCACACGGGACGAGGACGAAGATTAAGAATAACAGGGCAGGTGCTGACTTGCAACTAAATTTTATTAGGAAAAACAAATGTATATATGGGTGATGAATGTCATCACTTAAAAGCCCCAAGCAAGGAAGTACAGATAAACTCTGGTATCATATTTTGTAAGTATACTACTTAAGCACATAAATTCTGCGTCACTAAGCGACAAACTGTGGAATAAACCACACCTTACACTATACAGATTGCAAGGAGGCCATTGTTTATCACACAGCATTATCATGCGGAAGAGCTCACATAGGCCAGAGCGGAAGATGCGTTAACGTTCGTCTTAGGGAACACGAACGTTCATTGTCACAGACAAAGCGGTTCAGTGTTGCCGCCCATTGTCAGGAATGCGGCTGCGCACCCTTTAGCGACACCATGATACTGTCACACCATAAACAACAGATAGCAAGAGAGGTCATTGAGGCCTTTTACTTTCGAAGGAAAGGCGATAAGTGTGTCAGCCTGCCGTCAATTTCGCTTAGGGACGCAGAATTTATGCACTTTATTACTTGCAAAATATGATACCAGAGTTCACCTGTATTTCCTTGCTTGGGGCGTTTCACTTATGATGTACATCACCTATATATACGTTTGTTTTTCTTAATAAAATTTCGTTGCCAGTCAGCACCTATCTTGTGCTTCTTGTTCTTCGCCCTCGTTCCGTATGCGCTGCATCAACCAAGGATGTTCTTACGTCATGCTTGCTGCCAGCGCTAGCTCGCACATTCTCAAATCGGAGATTCGCGCAGAGGTAACAGAACTGTCGTCATTAAGGTCTAAACAAAGAGCGCTTGCTCACAAAGCGGTACGAGATTTAAGAGTGAGCATATAGGCACTTCAGTCAAGATGTATTGTTTACTTGCGTTTATGACTATTAACACAGCACGCAACGACCTTCAATGGCAGAAGAACATGCAGTCTTGATACACGTACCTGCTGCGCCAACACCGAGTTCATAATGAAGTCGAAGGTAAAATCCAAGGCTCGGTCGAACACTTCTACGCATCCATTTCTCAGGCTTATGGAAGAAATCCTCTTCACAAATCTAGCGGCACACACGTTAGCTTTTTCAGAGAGCTCCTTGATCGTGCCTGAACTGAAACCGTAGTTCAGCCTCCCTCGAACGTACTTCCATGCGTTGCCTGGCAGCAAAGACAGAGATTACATTAGAAACTGAACTTGAAACGCCGTAGAGGTCGTTCGTTTTTAGCAAGGGCCAGTCTGCAAACCTTGAGTGGCTGCTAAGTAAAGCCTTCTAATCGGTCGTGCAAGATTTGGCACACCTCCAGAAGCAACTCTTAGTGTAAAACGTAACTGACTTTTTTTCACGCGAGTTTATTCATGCATATTTATCCCTTACAACAAAGGCAGCTATTCACGCGTAAGTATCGTTGAGTTTCTAGTGATACCTAATAAGAATCAAACTCTAGAGATTACGTGTCAGGGCCATGATCTGATATTCAGGCCCAAAGCGGTTGTAGACTTCGGCACAATTTCAACCATTTGTGGTCCTTTAACCTGATAACTAACTGATCTAACTGCACAAGCGTTTCTAAATTTCGAGCCCTTCGAAATGGGGCCTCCGAGGCTATGATCGAACAATCATCAGCTCAGCACAGCCAGGAACATCAGTCATTTGGATACTACGGCAGGTTATTTTCAGTCAGCATTCACCATCGACAATGGAACACAACCGAATATAGTCCCATATCGCCGAACGCCGATCAAGCCACTCGAAATCACAGATTCAGGTCTGTTAAACCTTTTGTTGAACATCGACACAAAGAAAGCGATTGGACCTGATAACATACCCAATATGTTTCTTAAGAGATCTGCGGTGTGGAATGGTAAATACCTGTGTCACATCTTCAACAAATCATTAACGAAGTGTTTACTTCCTCCAGAGCGGAAAATTGTTAAAATCATTCCCATTCAAAAATGTGGTAGCACGTCACGGGTATCTAATTTCAGGTCCATTTCTTTAACCTCGACCGTGTGTAAACTTCTCGAACACGCAGTGCTTAAACATATAAACACGTACCTTGAACAGGAATCTATTCTTTCGCCCTATCAACATGGCTTCCGTCGCGGTCTCTCAACAGTCACACAGCTATTACAACTAACGCATGACATATCACAAAGTCTAGGTTATAGGAAACAAACAGACTTAATTTTATTGGACTACTCAGAGGCTTTTCATTGCGTACCACACAAGAAACTAATCAGGAAGCTTCAGTGTACAATAGGTGAAGGCCCTATTGTTAATTGGATAAAGAACTATCTGAGTGATCGTTTACAATTCCTGCATATTCATAACGAAAATTCCACTTTAGCATCTGTTACGTCGGGAGTGCCCCAGGGCAGTGTACTGGGTCCTGTCTTATTTCTGCTGTACATTAATGAATTACCTTCCAGATTGAATGTTAACATCCGGCTATTCGCTGATGATTGTATCTTGTACCGTGAAATTAATTCCGCTGATGATCACCATGTACTGAATAATGCACTAGAGTCTGTCTTTTCTTGGTTTGAGGAGTGGCAAATGACTTTGAATGCTAAGAAATCCGTAACGCTGACTGCAGCTAGAAAGAAACCAATATCTGATTTCACGTACACTATTAATGACACACCGCTTACTCGCGTATTCGAACATAAATATTTAGGCGTTAACGCATGATCTTCGATGGGAAACCCATGTCAGCAATATAACCTCAAATGCACTAAAGCGGCTTTTCTTTTTGAGAAGACGCCCTCATCTGGCATCTCAAATACAAAGTTGCTGGCATACAAAATGCTTGTCAGACCAGTGTTAGAGTACGCCAATATTGCTTGGTTTCCGTACACAAAGGACCTAATCGCAAGAATCGAAGGGGTGCAGAGGAAGGCAGTAAGGTTAATTTATAATAAATATAGGCAAACGGATTCTACTACAGAATTATTACACAAGGCTGGTCCGTGAACACTACAAGGTTGGGCAAAATAGCAAGACAGTCTCTTACAGTCGTTCTAGGTTAACACGTTACCGGTACTCTCGAACACTTAATGAAGACACTTTTCATTCAAACTGCTTTAAATATTCATATTTTCCGCAAACCATAAGAGATTGGAACCAACTTAGTCCTTCTGTTACCAACACTTCGTCTTTGAATGTGTTCTTAGATGCGGTAGAAGCAAACGTACACGCTGAGCAGTTTTTGGGAACTCTGTTGTTCTTTTTCTTGTCTTTTGTCCTCTTGTATTTTGTATCCAGGCTGTCTATATCGATAACGAGATTGCATCATTCTACACTTTGTCATTATAGTTGTTGTAATTCGTAGTTTTGCAGTGATTTGTGCCCTCACCTTGCTCATTCTACTACTGATTCTCGTGCATTGATTACCTATTGTTTTACATGCTAGAAATGATTGCTTCGTGTTTCTTTTCTGTTTCATATGTATGCCCTCCCTGCAATGATCTCCTTGTGAGATTGGCAGTATTGTTAAATAAATAAATAAATAAATAAATAAATAAATAAATAAATAAATAAATAAATAAATAAATAAATAAATAAATAAATGCTATCAATTCTCTGCGGCAGGCTATTCTATATATGTACCGTCCCGTGTAGCAGGCCCTAATTATTTATTGTTGCTTGCAAATGGCTCGCAAACGAACTGTTCCTGTATGCGTTTTCAGTTTTTGTTATCGGGTTTCTTGTGAGTTAAAGACGTATACCTTACCGCCCAGCTGAAAGAAGCTGCTTTTGAAAGGCTCCGCATCCACGAAGGCCGCTGGTCTGTCTTGAAAGATAGCTGCTTGCTTCACAAAGCACTCATGGGCCATTCGTGGATCTGTGATCACCAAGCAAGGTTCGCTCCCGACGTAGACGCCAAAAAGCTTTCCGTATCTCTTTCTCCATTTCATGAAAGCTTGGAGAAAAGAAGCATTTAGGGGTCACACATGCCTTGCCATCGACGCGTGGCAATCTCGTGAGTTGACTAGAGATTGAGACCGACCAAGCCGTTAGTCGTAGTTTGAGTTAAAACGCCTTAGTTAAATTCTGCGGAGATTGAAGTGGAGCGAACCCTGTCCAGTAGAATTTAAGTGAGTATGAGTTCTCTTGAATCCACCTCAGAGGAAGATTGGCGAGTACGAGTCCGGGTGGGCCCAAAGCTAATAATAAATGTTGGGGTTTAACTTCCCAAAACCACGATATGACTACGAGGGACGCCGTAGTGGAGGACTTCGGAAATTTCGACCACCTGGGGTTCTTTAACGTGCACCTAAATCTAAGTACATGGGCCTCAAGCATTTTCGCCTTCACCGAAAATGCGGCCGCCGTGGCCAGGATTCGATCCCACGACCTTCGGGTCAGTAGTCAGAGAACCTTAACCACTAGACCGCCGTGGCGGGAGGGCCCAAAGCTAAGTATATTGTCACGCGCTATAGGCTCTGTAGGGACAAGAACAGCGGAACGACAAGACGCGAATGATAGACACGGTCCAACGGCTAGCGCTCCTCGCCTTCGTCTTCTTCACCTTTTTTGGCTGGCCACGGTATGCTGGCTCAAAACACCAGGTGGCATTATTCCCCCTCCCAACGGAACATCGACTCGATGTTGACACACAAGAGACACACCGAAGGGGCCGATAAGAAAAAAAAAACTAAACAAGAGAAAAAAAATAAAAGAAATACGTTATAACACAGAGCGAAGATGCACGCGAAAGAAAATGCGGTCTGGGGTCCGCAATAAGGGAAGAAAACGCAGTTCACAGTTCGTTGGAGAGCTAACTGACAAGATCAAAGGGAAAAGAAAGTTTGCTGCACGATGACAATAAGAATAGGAGTATCACCGCGTAAAATATGGTTTTAGGCGGACGACATGTACAACCTCTGTGCGCGGTACACGGCGTTGGGACGATACTGAGCCGCCGTCTGGGATAACTTCATAGTTGACCTCGCTCACACGCCTTAGTACTTTGTAAGGTCCGAAGTACTTGCTCAGGAGTTTCTCGCTGAGTCCTCGCCGTCTAATGGGAGTCCAAACCCAAACTTGGTCACCAGGTTCATACGTAACTTGTCGATGGTGGATGTTGTACCTTCGTGCATCTGCACACTGCTGCGTTCTTATGTGCATGCGGGCCAGTTGACGCGCTTCCTCTGCGCGCTGAATGTAATCCTCGACGTCAGGAGCTAGCTGCTCGTGCTGGGAGGTGTCGTCATAAGGAATCATAGCGTCTAGCATGGATTGAACATCTCGACCATAAACGAGGCGGAATGGTGTGAATCGAGTCGTTTCCTGCGTTGCGGTGTTGTACGCAAACGTTACGTACGGTAGGATTTCGTCCCACGTTTTATGCTGCACATCCACGTACATAGAGATCATGTCCGCCAGCGTTTTGTTTAGCCTTTCTGTCAAACCGTTAGTCTGAGGGTGGTATGCCGTGGTCTTCCGGTGGTTCGTGTAACTCAGCTTGAAGATGTCGTCCAAGAGCTTTGCCGTAAACGCTGTCCCTCGGTCAGTGATGATGAATGACGGGGCGCCGTGACGAAGCACAATGTGATGCATGAAAAACTGGGCGACTTCGGAGGCTGTCCCACGTGGTAGTGCCTTCGTCTCAGCGTAACGCGTCAAGTAATAAGTGGCGACTATGATCCACTTGTTTCCGGAGTAAGACAAAGGAAACGGCCCAAGGAGGTCCATTCCAACCTGATCAAACGGCGTACGCGGTGGATCGATGGGTTGTAGCAGGCCTGCAGGCTTTAAGGGTGGTGACTTGCGACGCTGACATTCACGGCATCCTTTCACGTAGCGCTTGACGTAAGCAGCCAGTTTAGGCCAGTAATATAGTTGTCGCACCCGATCAAGAGTCCTCGAGTAGCCCAGATGGCCAGATGTCGGCTCGTCGTGGCAAGCTAACAGGATGTCATCGCGAAGGTCTTGAGGCATGACTAGAAGATGAGATCTGCTGCCGACACCGGTGTTTCTTTTGTATAATATTCCCTCTCGTAAGCAAAATGACGGCAACGTTCGCGAAATATGACGAGGGATTGACGCGGTGCGGCCTTCTAAATGATCAACGATGAGCCTTAACTCAGCGTCTGTTCGTTGTTTAGCGATGAGATCCGCCCCGCTGAGAGTCCCCAGGAAGGCGCTGTCGTCTTCTGCGGCTGCACTTTCAGATACGAGGGGAGCTCGTGATAGCGTGTCAGCATCTTCATGCTTTCTACCCGATTTGTATACGATGGTGACATCGAATTCCTGAAGTCGCAGACTCCATCTTGCTAATCGGCCAGAAGGGTCTCGGAGGTTAGCCAACCAGCATAAAGAGTGATGATCAGTCACAACTTTAAATGGGCGCCCGTAGAGGTAAGGTCTGAACTTCGTAACAGCCCAAATTACCGCGAGGCACTCCTTCTCTGACGTTGAATAGTTGATCTCGGCGCGTGACAAAGTGCGGCTCGCGTAGGCGATAACTCTTTCAGTCCCATCTTGAGTTTGCACCAAGATAGCTCCGAGACCAATGTTGCTGGCGTCAGTGCGTACCTCTGTGTCAGCGTCCTCATCGAAATGGCCAAGTACGGGAGGAGAAGACAATCGATGTTGCAGTTCCGCAAAGGCAGTCGATTGTTCTTCGGCCCATAGAAATGGTGTGTCGTCACGCGTAAGTCTGATTAGTGGCTCCGCAATCTTAGAGAAATTTTCGATAAAGCGGCGATAATACGCACACAGACCCAGAAATCGTCGAAGACTTTTCTTGTCCGTCGGGGCTGGAAAAGCAGCCACGGCAGCAGTCTTCTCGGGATCGGGCCGAACACCGGCAGCGCTCACAACGTGACCGAGGAACTTTAGCTCTTCGTAGCCGAAATGGCATTTCTCAGGTTTGAGGGTGAGGTCAGCCGATCGAATGGCTTCGAGAACACTCCGAAGGCGGCGAAGGTGCTCGTCAAACGTTTCCGAAAAGACAACGACATCATCCAGGTAGACGAGGCAACTTTTCCATTTGAGGTCAGCGAGAACGGTATCCATCATTCGCTGGAATGTGGCCGGAGCGGAACAGAGGCCAAAAGGGAGCACTCGAAATTCGTAAAGGCCGTCCGGAGTTACAAAAGCAGTTTTTTCGCGGTCCCGCTCATCGACCTCTATTTCCCAATAGCCACTTTTCAGGTCGATTGAAGAAAAGTACTTTGCGCGCCTGAGCCTGTCTAGAGAATCGTCGACCCGAGGCAACGGGTACACGTCTTTCTTTGTGACGTTATTCAGCTTCCTATAATCCACACAAAACCGAAGTGTGCCATCCTTCTTTTTAACAAGGACGACTGGCGATGACCACGGGCTGCTTGAGGGCTGTATTACGCCGTCTTGAAGCATTTCCTTCACCTGCGTTTGAATCGCGCGTCGGTCGGTTGGTGAAACACGGTAAGGGTGCGCGTCGTCGTAGGTGATGATACGATGTTTCGTAATCGATGTCTGACGTATCTTCGACGAACGTGCAAAGCAAGTGTGGAACTCTAGCAACAAGTCGTGCAGCTTTTCTTTGTTTTCGCCAGGAAGCGTGGGACTTATGTCGACTCCTCGGAGAGGTGCTTCATCAGTGCCGATAGCCTCGGAAGCAAAACACTCAGTAACATCGGCTACTGGGTCGGCGTATGCGATGACAGTACCAGGGAAAAGGTGCCGGTGCGCGTAGCTGAAGTTTGTGACAAGAACCTCGCAGTGGCCATCACGGAGGTCAACCAGGCTTCGTGCTACGCAGACACCTTGGGAAAGGAGTAAGGAACGATTGCTTTCTGCGACCACTTCGCCGTGCAGTAATCCTTCGCACGCCACTTTAACCACGACACTTGCGCGCGGTGGTATCGTGACAGCGTCGTCTATTACACGCAGAGATACTCGATGGTGGCTGGTGTCGTTCGCTGCGGTGGCGCTCTTTGTCGAGAACGTGACGAGGCGTTGTCGAGTGTCGATTATAGCACCGTGCTCCCTAAGGAAGTCCATTCCGATTATCAGGTCTCGAGAACACTGACGGAGAACGCTCAAGCTGACAACAAAGGTACAACCGCGAATCTGTATTCGTGCCGTGCAAACGCCGAGTGGTGTAACGATATGCCCGCCAGCAGTACGAATTGGCGTTCGGTTCCAAGACATCGTCACTTTCTTCAGAAGAGCGGTCAATTTTTCACTTATTATAGAATAGTCCGCACCCGTATCCACTAAAGCGCTGACTTTGCGACCATCGAGCAGCACTGGAATATCCAAGGAAACCTTTCCTGAATCAGCCGGTAACGTCGTCGTCGGTAGATCGTCGTTTCGCGTAAGCGTCGATGGGGGGCCTTGAGCATGTCCAGTCTGAGCGGCCTCGCCCCCGAAGGTCGCTGTGGTTAGTTTTCCCGGCGTGGGCTGGGTGACCGACCCTGCACCACGCTCGAATAGCTACGGCGATTAGGGGAAAACCGCCGCGGTGATGGGGAGCGAGGTTGGTGCAGGGATGACGAGGATCCACGCTGCTGGGCAACGTAGTCTTCGATTTCAGGGGGCCGCTGGCCAAACCTGGGGCGCGGTGAATTCGCCGAAAATCCGCGTAGGCCAAGCTCCCGGTAGGCGCACTGTCGGTATACATGCCCAGCTTCGCCACAGTGGAAGCAGAGAGGACGTCGATCTGGTGCACGCCATACGTCTGATTTCCGCGGGGCCAATCGATGGTCGTTGTAATACGGGGCCGCTTGAACTGTCTGCAGCATGGCTGGGGCCGCGGTGTGAAGCGGCATTGCAGGTGTGACCGGTTGCCTCAAAGCTTGAGCATACGACATCCGGGAGAAGTCACTCGGCGGTTGAGGTTCTCTCATAAAAGGCGGTTCTCTTAGGGCATGCTGAACTTCATCTCGGACAACGCTGGACAAAGAGGAGATGGTGGGCGGCGAGGGTACTGACAGCTTCTGAAGTTCTTCGCGTATTACTGAGCGTATGAGCTCTCGGAAGAAATCGATGTGGCCACCGAAAGCTCCCAAGCAGTCCGTAGTTGTGGCAGCGTTGACTTGTCGTTCGTATGATGGGGCCCTGTGCCGAAGAGTGTTCTCGATGGTCACGGCTTCAGAAAGAAATTCGGACACAGTCGTGGGCGGACTGCGCACAAGTATGCGCACCCGCGTGGGCGCTGCATACTTCAGTTGCCCCAAGGAACAGTGGCGGCGCAGTGAAGCTGACTTACGGGCCCGCGCCCAGGCACGCCACGAATGCTCAACATAAAATTTTGTTTCTCGCCAAAAATAATAAACACTCCCATTAAACTTTCACAAATAAATCTCCTTTGCTTATTCTTCCCAACGAGACCAAGCGTGCATTTTTACTTGGACTGCATCACCACTCTACATGTGCCTGAACGTGGAGCATTTCACACATTTTTCAATGTTTGCGCCCCTTCCACATCGAAACTACTCGGTCATCGACTTCAATACTTTTTTGACATGCTTACTGCCAACTATCCAGCCATGTGATTTAGTCCTATTTTGTCTGTAATATTCGTAGAATTTTTAAAAAATAATCAAAATGGGCGCAGAATTGCAGCATTGCTTTACCACAAAGCACATCGTTCGACAAAGTAGTGGTCGGCAATGAGCGATAATAAGATAGTGCCATTCCTTTTCAAGTAAACAGCAGATATTTAAGGCGTTCCGTAAGGCATTGTATTTTTTAGAGTATTTTTTCCCAACCTATGTCTCACCCACTACGGCAAAATTCAAATCACTGTAAAAGACAAGAAAAATTCTTTTTCGAAAGAATACTTTCACAGGGCAAATAGTGCACTGATATGAACATCCACAATTTTTTACAATACAATTGGAGAGGGTCGAGCGCAATGTCTGGGACGTTTGGCGTGGAATGACCCTATTTCACGAATTTAGCGGGCGCCCCAAAGCCTGCCCCAAAAGCTTCGGGTCAAACAAACATGACGGTCCCCACTGAAGCAACGGGTCTTGGCGAAGACTGTAGAGTGACATAGAATAGGGGGAGTGTCCCAAGCACCGCAGACCCCATTGGAAAACTCCTAGCTCCTTCTTGACCCAAAGCGAGCACACGCAAAGGGCCTTGGGGCCCCAGACTTTTGGGGCCCCTATTCGAAAACTCCCTGTTGACTACATTCAGTCAACATAACCGTATGCAACAAGAATAGAATATGAAACGTTGACACTTATCATTCCATCACAGCATAGGTCACATTAAAAATGATCGCCAACACAATAATTTGGACACGTAAATGTGGAATGAAGAGTAGAATTGTCTGGGTGAGGGTGATTACGAGATGAGTTGTTACGAAAGGTTGCCCGCCTAACTGCTGAAAGGGAAGGGGTGAAGAGGATCAGTGGTTGAAGTCCCAACCATAGGTCGGCAAAAAAATTGGAGCTCGCTCACTCATTCAAGAAATATATTTTGCTCCGAGGGCTCACTCGGACTCGGACTTGCCAAAATTTTCCTCAACCGGACTCACTAAAGTTTTTCTCAACGGGACTCACTCAGATTCACCAACGTGTTACTCAGCCGGACTCACTCAGACCTCGCTTGACATCGCTTGACCTGAGTCTGGGTGAGTCTGAGTGAGTCCATTCATGAGTCCGTTAGCGTAAAATTAGCTTTTTCGATCATGCTGTCACTGTTTAGCGCCGATATCTCACATAATCAGTGCCCCACGATCACCTTTTCATCTTGTACCTTCAAATACGAGTTATCAGTGGTTTCAATCCAGTAAGGACATTTTTTATTAAATCCACGACTTACACGAGATATTTTATGAAGGACTTCCGTGAAAGAGTTTGGGGGGAGGGGGGGGGGGTGGAGTCATGGCAGTCTCCCCCTTAACTCGCGCCTCTGATCAATAAATACTGAGGTGGCGCATGAACGCTAGTGCATTGAAGTATGTGAATAGACTTGAGTATAAATGTAAGCCGGTATATGGCTAATAGTAATGCTGAAGATGAGCAGATAGAACCATAGGCCGGCAATATAAGGTGGAGGTCACTCAGACTCACTCAAGAAAAATATTTTGCGCTTAGGGTTCACTCGGATTCACACTCGCCAATATTTTCCACAACCGGATTCATGCGGACTCACACTCACTAAAATTTTCCTCAACCTCACTCACGCGAACTCAAGCTCACCGAAATATTACTCACCCGGACTCACTCAGACACAGACACACGGCCCGATCTGAGTCCGAGTGAGTCGACTCATTAGTGAGTTTGCCGACCTATGGTCCCAACACAACATTTGGCTGAAGCACTCTTTGCAAACGCTCCCTGTAGGCCAATGCAATGTCGCATGCCGTGAGTCTGTATTGGCCACATTGGGCTAAGTGCGTTTCTTCTCGTCAGATTACTTGTGCTAAGTACCATCTGGTCGGACAGCCCTTCATAGGGGGACAGCTTGCGAACCCCACTTCAAGATGGTCCCTTTTTTACAACTGAGGGAATCATTTGTCCACCTTGAACAAGATATGTTGGTCTGTGAAACGGCTAACCTGTTAGAATCCGATGCATGGTTCGTGTCTTTCACGTACCTCAATGCGCCGGTGATCCATCTGTTTCAGGTTTCCCCATATGAAGTCCGGCTCTGGCCCTGGAATGCCCCTATCTTTTAAAAGTCTCAGCCTGCGACGACGCTTTAGCAGCCAGAACAGGGCTGCGCCCACGGCGATAGCAGCGTAGGTTGTGGCGAGGCTCAACATTTTCTCCGTGTAAACTCTGGAAAAGAACCATTGATTAGCCATCTAGGAGGCGACAGTCATCGTGTTATGTAGAGTGGTCCAACATACGTGGTGTATAGCGACTGGAAACATTGGTTATTTTCCCGTAAATAACTGAGCTGGAAGCAACTTATATGCAGCTGCACATGCGCATAATACAGTACAGCGGATGAGGTGCTTTCCTTGACAAGATCGAGCGCAAATTCGGAACAAGGACGCAACCATGGTTTGCGAACAACAACTGTGCCCGTTACTGTAGCAAGCGCTTTAAAAAAGAGTCGCAGTTCGCTTGAGTCTTTTCCCACTACATTTTCAAGGGCATTTCTTCGGGCCAACCTTGGCCAATGAGGTTAAGGCGGTACGAAGGTTAATAATAAGGTTAATAAGGTTAGTACGGTATCGCAAGGCTTCTCGATGTCGTTACATTATCGTTAACCACTGTATGGTTCAGCAGGCAATCAAGAAGACGAATCTTATGTTCGGTGTTTTATGCAACACTCAGGAGAGCATTTTAGGGTTCCTTCATCCAATCTGCGACCACAATCATTAAATAATCTGTCGTTTTCGTTACATCCACCTCGGTCCATCCATATTGGTCTGGTACGTATTCTTATGTTAATTTCTCATACACCTACATTTATCAAGAATGCGTTTTACGCCGGGCACCACCCAGATATCACGGATAACCTTTCTTTTTAAAAGAGCACAAGGTTTTATGACACCTCCAGGAGATGACACCATAATGCCATTATCAGTCTCTACTCTGATCCATTGACCACGGAACTGTTGTCACGTCGGTGGAAACAGGGACTTTCCTCTCCTCCTTTCTAAATTTTCTTCCCTTTCCCAGTGCAGGGTTGTCTTCCTCACTTAGCCCTGGCTAACCTCCCTGTCTTTCTTTTATCCTCCTTCTCCTCTTCTCTCCTACTCTGACGGTCTGCTGTACAAAGCAGTTTCGTCGCGCGGGTTATCTTCTGCGTCGGATTAGCTTATAACGCCTAGTGCTATCCGGAGTGCAGCCTAAATGCTCAACCTCAATGTTTACCTGCCACCTGTTGCCTCGCTTGCAATTGCACGGGGCAAACATGCTGCTGCGTTAAACGCCACAGAAAGCTTGTAAGGAGGCTGCAATTTCCGCAAGCGAATGCCATTAAACTGGCTGCGTTATACCAGAGAGAAACACATTACCATAATGCCCAACACGTTCGCTCGCACTACGAGCTATCCCTGTCGAACTCGTAGAAATGAGCGCGTTGCTGGTAACCGAACTGCCAAGGACTTTTCTGGCCGGACTAGCAGAATTGATTTGATTTGATTTGATTTTATTGATTCATCACAATACATGTGATCGGAGGCGAAGGGAAAAGCCATTTGAATGGCTTGAGGGCCCACCTTTGGCAAAGCCGGGGGCTATGAGAAATCGCAAAACGGCTGCGGATCCGCCTAGTGTGTGCCTTTCGCTGCAGCGGACCGCGAGTTCGAGAAGGAATTTAGGGACAACCCCTTCTTCTTCGCTCGTGCGGTTTGCGAACGCCTGTGGTTACAGTGTCTTGCCATGCTCTGTGTCTGTTTGTTAGGACAATCGCTTCAGCCACCACAAGGGGTTGCTGATTGATGCATGTAGACGCTAGCCATCGTGACGGGGGCGACGTGTTACATAAGCGTCATTGTGGGGGCGCGTCAGAGGCTGCTATGCTGGCCCAGTAGCAGTTGAACAGTATTTAAGGCTCCCTGACAAGCGTTTAAAACTCTTTTTCACTCACACTTTTGAGATAAGGGAAAATATGCATCGGTGGGCGCACTAGTAGCAATAAACAGACCCACGCTATTGTATTTCGTTAACGTTCAACAAAGCTAGCGGCAGGCACTTCTCTCAAGACACATTTCCTTTACATTTTATTACTGATTCCCGTAAAAGAGGGTTCCATCAACATCTTTATTTACATTCCTCGTCCGATGCCCACCGAACCTTATTTGTGTCTCTTCTCTCAGAGGTGTGAGGAGAGAGAGAATAAACGTCTTTATTTACAAGGTAGCTAATGAGAGGCATCCCTAGTCCATGATGACTTCAGCTCGCGCCGCGTCCTGGCTCCTCGCGACCAGCCTAGCTGATCGCCAAGGTTGGAGCTGGCCAAGGCTCTCTCCCAAAGTGAATAAGATTTGTGAATACTTGCCAGAGAGTCTTCAATACTCTTCGGTAACCTTTGCATACTTCGTAGGGGCAAACAAGCAATCCAGGATTCTAAAGTTTCATGAGGCGAAAGCAGAATGACATCAAGCACAAACCTGCAAGAAGTCACGGCCACCTTCACCACCGTCAGGCGTGAACACTGGTGATTAAGGCGTCTGCCGCTATGTTGCGGTGCACTCGGCAAGTTCAGATCGTTATAATCCGAGGCAGACCCGAAGAAGGTACGGCACCGAAGATGAGCGCTTTGATTTCAGCTGCACGGTATCGAAGCGTTCGTACAGATGAAATACGGCGTCGCAAAAACGTGAATTGAATGGCCTTGTTGCTATTTGTGCTTCTTCACTAATGGCAATGCACTTCGGTACGAAAATGTTCATCATGTACAGAATGAGGGGGAAACTACCGCTGGCGCTTCGGAGTGGGACAAATGCCAACTGCTCGGCCATGAACGGTCGCCGCAATGTGTGCGTTCACTTAATGTAAACTTGTTCTGCAAGCCGTGATCCTAATACGAAGCCATTTTGTAGGTCATGTACAGTCACCATAGTAGATTTATTCGTCTTTTCGTATGAAATCGTCTTCTTGACATTTCGAAATGCTGAACACGTTATGGATGGCACGCATGTGAGCGTTGACCAGGCTTTCACACACATGAAGTTTTGGACACTAGAAATAGTTACAGGCCACGCGTAAGCAAAAACGAAGATAAGGAGTCAGAGAAAAGAGGTAAAACGTACCACTTCCCACAACCATTTCTTCATCTGGGATTGCTGAACCAAGCGAAAGAGATAAGCTTTATCGAGTAGAGTACTGCCATGTGCATTACCATCTGCGTGTATGCATCACGTGTGTCGGCCAGTATACACAAGCAATAGGGCCACATTAGCATTGACATTCGCTGGGGCTGCTGTTCGCAAGTGGCGCGCTCCAGCACGGTCGATGCGCCACTCGTGACAGGCGCGGTGACGACGCGGCAGCGTGCATTAAGATGGCAGCAGCAATGTTGAAGTGCCGCAAGCCGCCTGCGATATTACAATTAAGTAGGTGCCTTAGGAGCAAGTGGCAATGTTTCCGCATTCATATACTGACCCCACAGCCACACATTTTCTAGCACTATTAGCCGAGTGGACCATTTTTCCCTCGTGTTATAATTCCACACTGGCGCAAAAAAAAGGTAAAGTATATGTTTCCAAAGAGTGAAAGTAAACTGTGCGAACACTTATATCTTAAGCAGACAAAGTTGTCGCCTTCTGCGTGCGTTGTTGCTTTGAAGCAATAATTTTCTTTGCCTCTTGTCCTCGCGTTACAGATTTCGCAGTTCTCGCCATTCGTGGAAAAAGGGCCAGTAGGTGGGCCAGTAGGTGAGCACCCGGGTAGACAACTTGCTGCTGGGTGCTGTCTGGCCTAGTAGACAACTGCAATCACTGGTTATGCGCCAGCTTATATATCTACCTGAACAGAAAAAGTTCGGCACTTGCGCATGTGATATTGTCATGGGCCCATCCTCGGCTAACGCATTGTAATGTATCCCGTGCGAAGGAGGCGTACGCTGTGTATATCCTCAAAAATAACAAACCGATGACCCCTCATCCACAGCGCGCGCATTTTCTTCGAACACGTGGCCCGATACAGCCCATTAGAAATTATTAACAGTGCATACGAAATTAGGAAACGGGACAGAACAAACCGGGTCAAAGAGCGCTGACTTCCAAGTAGATTTTTTAACAGCGAAACTGTTCTAGCTGGGCGTAATGTGTCGTGACCCAATACTATCATCATCATGAACCGACACGCTCCCAGAACACGTGCGCCGATTTGTCCGGCCTATAGCAAGGGGGCAGCACAAAGCGAAGCAGAGATGTGAAGGTGAGGAGGAGGGCGAAGAAGGAAAGAAACAGAGAAACAAAGAAAGAAAGATATAAAGAAAGACAAAATCTTGCCGAAAAAGAATTCTCATGATGCGGCCGGATTCGAACCCGTGTACCCACGATCCGAAGGCGAGCGTCTTAACCACTCGGCTATCCAGACACTTTTCTTTTCTTACATGGTATTTATTACAAATGCACTTAATGTATATACATAGCATACGAAATATTCAGTCGCCTCTATAAGCACGCAATAAACGTTACACAGAAACAAGTTTCTAATAACACTGTTATAAAGGCGTTTTTGAGCAGTGCATTTCATGAACAGTGGATACGCTGACAGAACATAGCATAGCCTTGCATAGTATCGTATAAAAAGGGTGTAGGAGAGGAAAGTGAGGGTGAGGAGGAGAGATGTGAAGGTGAGGAGAAGGGAAAGGAGTAGGGGAACGAGGAAAGCATCGCATATTGAGAATGAGAAAGAAAGAAACAAATACAGAAAGCGAGAAAGAGAATCAAAGAAAGAAAGAAATAGAGAGAGAGAGAGAAAAGATAGAAACAAAGAGGAAGCAGGCTAGAAATAGAGTGAGACAAAGATAGGAAGAGAAAGAAAGATAGAAAAAGAAAGAAATAGAAATGAACGGAGACAAAAAAAGAGAAAAGACAGAAAAAACAGAGGGAAGAGAGAAAAAGACAGAGATGGAGAAAGAAAGAGGAAACTAAAGAGAAACAAAGGCCGCCCAGCTCTATAGAGAAACATAGATAAATTGAGAAATAGGTTGGCCAGCGAGAGGCGACGGGCCCATGCTTTGGCGTGCCAAACTCTGCGAGACTTAGTGTGAGCTTCCCGCATTTTTCTCTTTTTTTTCAGTTAAAGAGTGCTAATATACAAGGCAAGAGACAGGGCACAAGGCAAGAAAAGGCACGACTGCCACCTCATCTGACATGCTTCAAACATACAGTCGCCTTTGCCCTCCAGTTGTACGTCATGTACAATTTGAAGAACCACGGGTCTTCCAAAACAGGACGATGTCCAACGAAAATAATATGTACGTCTTATAATACGCGACTATCATCTGCACCACACACCTCCATGGACAATAACAGTAAACGCCTTTCATAAAAGTGATGTGGATGTCGGAAGGATTGAGTTCATACAAAACTTGTTCTTGATGTCTTGCTCACAAATCTCAGTAATCACACACATATCCAGTGAGTTATTGCGGCGTTCAAGTCACCATCCGATCTGCGCTCTAGGCTTACCTTCACTCCTTCTCCTGGAACAAGTGTCATGCTAGGAGATAACATAGGCGGTAGAGCGCCCTCAATTCGTAGCATCAGTCGAAACTTTTGAAGAACTTTAACAAGCGCGGACTTCACAGCCAGGAAGGCTAACTTCTGACCTATGCACACTCTGGGTCCTAGACCAAAAGGCATGTAAACTCTTGCGGCGGCTCTCACAGATTTCTTCGGCAAACCTGTCCGGAACAAACTCGTCGGGATCAAGCCAGTAGTCAGGATGATGACGAATGAGCCATGGTGGGACGATTACGTTGGCACCGGCTGGAATGAACTGCCCACAAACATTCGTGTCCACGGGGCCACGCCTTACGACGTACAATGGGACGGATGGGTAAAGTCGGAGTCCTTCAGAGATCACCATATCGACTCTTTTAAGCAGATGCAGCTTGCCAAAGCGGAGCTCACTGCTACCTTCTGAAGCAAGCACATCGTCAATTTCCTTGAATAGCTTGTGTTGCTCTTCTGGGTGTCTTGCAAGGATGTGCATCAGAAAAGAAAGCAAGGACGCCGTTGTTTCAATGCCAACCAATAGAAATATGGTTGCATTGGACGACACGTAGTGATCGTCCAGATGTCTGTCAAGCCTACTTCGATTTTCTTGTGCTGTGTTAAGATCTTCTGACTGCGCGTCAAGAAGCTTCTGAAGGATGCCGAGTTCTTTCGGTAGCCTTCCGGAACGGTGTAGTTCGACTGTCTTCCGTACGTGACTGACAACGTTTCTTAATTCCCTGGCATGTCTTGTCAGTGGATATATCAGTGTGAGGAATGCGCGTACAACAGGAACCGTGAAGGCCACTTCAATAGCCGAATTTTCCATGTCCTTGATGACTTGCTTGAGGGACTCCAAGATTAGCTCATTGCTGCCTTCCTGGGACTTTACCTGTCGAAGAATCAAGGAAATTGATTTATGCTATAAATGCTTACAATTTGTTATAGGCGCTTACGACATGAAGGACATCGGCTTTATTACAGAGAAGCCTATACTGGAGTCTCCTATAAGTTACCCTCAGCTCTATTATGCTTGAAAGCTCTTCAATAGCAAGTTGTTCCCAACTATGCTATTTGTCATATGGGAACAAACAGAAGTGCAACTCATTAGTAATGAATGCGTGCGACGAACGTTAGTACCAAGGACAGGATGTCTGATTAAAGCGGATCAGCGCCGTATGTTAACCATTGCTCACTACATAGCAGAGCATGGGCCTTACGCGTGCACCGATAAGATACTTCCTTACGTACACTGTAACACCGCGTCGCGATGAAAACTGAACAGAAAGGGCGAACTGGGTTAACGCTGGTTACAATAGGAAGGCTCTAGTAACATATGTGTGTGTGACTGGCAGGAACAGCAGCGGAACATTCACAATATCGGGGGGAAACTGGAACGAAGGACAGCTGCAGGATTCGATAACAGTTACACTTACTGTAAGCGCAGTTGTCACAGTAAAAACAGGTAATATCTTCTAGGCATCTAGGCACCCGTTGTTTAGTTATATTTATTATATTAAATATATTTAACAGCGTGAGGCACAGCAACACACTCCCTTGATACACGTACCTGCTGTGCCAACATCGCGTTCATGATGAAGTCGAACGTAAAATCCAGGCCACAGTCGAATACTTTTACGTATCCATTCCTCAGGCTTATTGAAGATATTCTCTCCACAAATTTATTAGCGCACCAGTTAGCTTTTTCAGAGAGCTCCTTGATCGTGCCTGAACTGAAACCGTAGTTCAGTCTTGCGCGGACGCACTTCCATGCGTTGCCTGGAAACGCAAAGAAAGAATAAATAATAATGCCCACTTAGCAACGGGGTAAGGCTTGTTCTTGCAAGGGTTATCTGCAGGCAATGTGCAGCTTGGAACGAACGCCGCCTATTTAGTCGAGAGAGAGATAAACATTTTAATGAAGCTGGAGATGTTTGCCTGGCTGTTCGCCTGACATGCTGCTCCAGGTAGTGGGTGACGATTATGATATATACAGTGATAACCACATAACACATACAGTCACACAAGTTTACGAAGTTTCGTTCAGGCGCGTGGCCCACAAGAAAGTCAACAGCGCTTTCGTGGCACGTAGCGCACAAGTGCTGCTTTGCCATGGGCCCAGAACTGTACGCTTGTACAGTTTCATTGTGGCATTCTTATAACTAAAGGGCCCTTCAAAAACCACCATGCTTACCACCCAGCTGAAGGAGGCTGCTCTTGAAGGGTTCAGCATCTACGAAGACCACTGGTCTGTCTTGAAATATGGCCGCTTGCTTGACTAAGCACTCGTGGGCCATTTGTGCGTCTGTGATGACGAAGAAAGGTTCAGTTCCGACGTAGATGCCGTACACCTTTCCGTGCTCTTTTCTCCACTGCATGAAAGCCTGTAGAGAAAGAGCATTTACATGTTATCGGTGCTCTCGGTTCAAAGGTAGGCGAAACTCGTGACCCTACTCAGTCGGGTTCAGAGTGACCCGGCCCTGAGTCGGAGTTTGAGTGAGGCCGGTGAGAGAGAGATAAGCATTGAAAGGCAGCGAGGTTAACAAGACGCACGTCCGGTTTGCTACCCTGCACTGGGGGAACGAATAATTGGGAAAAAGAAGACAGAAGAAAAGGGAGGGGTGCAGCATAGAATTATAATTACATAAGCCTATGCATTCTCTCTGCTGGTGGAAATTCCTTACAGCGGCGTAATTCCGAGAGAGTTACCTTTTAACCCCTTCTTGTTCCCCCTCCGAAACGCTGGGTGGAAACAAACAAACATGTATATAATTGTGGTTGCACGAAGCGTCACAATTATGTCGCTACCATCGTCCTGTAACCCGATATTTTTTGACAACTTTGCATATACTGGCACACCGTACACGCTAAGCACATCTATTAATAGCTGAGCTATATAAAAAATTAAGGCAGCTTCGCACTAGTGGCGCCAAGCCTGAAGGAAGTGCGGAGCTGCGCGACCTTCTCTGTTTCTTTGTCTCTTTCTTTCTGTCCTATGCTTTACTCTCTCCCCGCCTCCTTTGCCTCATCTTCTCCCTCTCACTTCTTTTTCCCACCCCCTATGCTATTCAAGGCCATGCTACTATCTACCAGCTTACCTGTATAGCCGAGTGGTTACGACGCTCGCCTTCGGGTCGTTGGTATGCGGGTTCGAATCCCGTTCCGCCAAGAAATATATTTCGGAAAGAATTTATCTGTCTTTCTGGCTATTTCTCTCATCCTTTTTCTTTCTTACTCATTCTCATTTCTTGCTGCCTCTATTTCTGTTTCGCTCTTATCTTTTTTTCCCTTTCTCTCTCTCTCTCTCTCTCTTATATATATATATATATATATATATATATATATATATATATTGTCGTGAACTCAGACACAGAGACAGCACCCGTTCCTGGGCCGGCTGTTCTATTCTGAACCTCTTCTTCCTCTGCTTCGATCAGCTAGCTCCCCGTGCGCCAGAGCCTCGGTGCCGCTCTTCGTCATCACACTCGGCCATGACTGCGAGCGCGCGAAACAGTCGACAATGTCTCTGGTGGGCGGTGTTGGCTGCATCGCGGTGGTCGGTCCCGACCACGCTGCAAGTTGGTTGGGAGACCTGCCAGAAGTGCCTCTGGTGGGCGACACTGGCTGCATGGCGGTGGTCGGTCCAGGCCACGCGACGACTTGGCTTGAGAGGGCGCCTCAGCCTGCTCTAGCGGGCGACCCTGGTAGATATAATGTGGTCGTATGTAGCCCGCACGTTTATGTCGTCGCAGTTGGGAGAACAGGGAAGGAAGTGGTGGGTCCTGTAACGCCACTTGCTGTACCGAACTAGGCCATCTGCGCTTTTTGCAATAGTCCGAGGGGCGTTTAGGTATCTTATTAAACGTCTGTGGCAACTTGAAGCTGTGTTCACGCGCTGACCTTCGACGCTGACGTTTTCTTGAAGCGATGCTGCGAGCAGCCGAGACATCCTCGTCAGAAGCCACTCCAAGAGATTTGTGCTGCACTGGCAGGTCTTCGACCAAAACGATCTCAGCCGTGTCAGACACCTTGGCGGCTTCTGGATAGACGTCTCGCAGCAAGTTGCAAACGTTCTCACGTTCTGCCATTTCATGCTGTGAGGTACGCTGATCCGCTTTCGTTTGTTCAAAGGGGGTCTTGCTGGAATCCACGGACAGGTACGGCGCGTTGCATGGCAGAGCGTCCAGTACTGCAAGTGCCGGTGCCTCCAAGTGCTCAAGCGACGACGAGCATGGGGGCAGCGTTTCCGACAATATATATATATATATATATATATATATATATATATCGTTTCCTGTTCCTTTTTATCTTTCTCTATCTCTATTGCTTTGTCTCTCTCTCTCTTCGTCTTTCTGTCTTTCTTTCCTTTCTCTCTATTTCTCGTATTCTCTTTCTTTCTATGCTATGCTTTGCTCTCTCCCCCCTCCTCAACTCTCTTTCCCACTGCCTTGCTGTACTATACCATACAAAGCTATTCTATGCTCTGCTAGCCTGCCTGGATAGCCGTGGGGTCATGACGCTCGCCTTTGGATCGCCTTGGTACGCGGGTTCGAATCCCGCCTCGCCAAGAATTTTATTAGCCAAGAATGTCTCTCTTTCTTCCTTTTTCTTTCGCTTTATCTCTCTGTCTGTGCTCGTTCTCTCGCCCATCAGAGTTATTGCATCCAATGCCGGACAAATCGGCGCACTTGCTCTGGGAACAAAGTAGAAGACGAAGAAGAGGACGAAGAGCGCGGGTGCCGGTTCGTGATGATGATAATTTCTGTTCGCCCTATCCGGCATAGCGAAAAGCTTAAACAGCTCCGATGTTAAATGTACGATGTAAGAATGGCAGACTGGGTGTGTTGGTTCAGCATAATTGTAGTGTAAGGCGCGACGACGACAACGGGCAAAAGGGAGAGTACAAACACCCGGAGCGCCCACTATAACAACACGGGGCGCTCTGTGTCTACTCTACCTTTTGCCCGTTGTCGTCGTCGCGCCTTACTCTTCAATTACGCTGTTAAAGCGTAGGCGTGGTAAATGTCTTTCGCATACCTCAATGCGCCTGTGGTCCATCTGCTTCAGGTTTCCCCATATGAAGTCCGGCTCTGGCCCTGGGATGCCGAGATCCTTGAACAGCCTGAGCCTTCGGCGACGCTTTAGCGCCCAGAATACGATTGTGGCAGCGGCGATAGCAGCGAAGGCTGCAGTGAGGCTCGTCGCCTTCTCTATGTAAAAGCTGAAAAAGAACCACGTCTTAATAATCTAGAAGTTGTAGTGATCGTGTGTGTCCAATATGCTTCAACTTACGCAGATGTGTGACTGCATGCTTCCATCCTTTTCGAACAACTGTGCTCATGCCCAGCCGCACACATGCACACACAACAGCCCCCGGTACAGCGGATGAAGAGCGTTGCTTTACGGCATAAAAAGAGCACGAATGGGGATCAGGGATGAAAGCACAAGTTGTAAATAACAACTGCGCCTCGTATCGTATCTGTTGCAAAAAAATAGTGATAAAAAAATCAGAACCACATGTTGTTAGCTTAACATTGTCCCCTTTCAGTTCTGGCGCGTTTCTCTGTGAGGACCGCTATTCGCTGGAGTTTTTACAGCGAAAGCTGTTATGAGATCATTTCACCGGCCGTTTTTGGTGCCGTAGTTGTCCGCCGCCGCCGCCGCCGCCGCCGCCGCCGCCGGTGTCCGTAACCAGTATCGCTCGAAATAAGAAAAAAAAAACTAAATAAGAAAAAAATTCCAGGATGGAACGAGGTTCGAACCTGAGCCCTCTGCGTGGGAGCCCAGTATTCAACCTCTGAGCCATGCCGGTGCTTGAAACTGCTTTGCAAAAAGGTCCTATACAGGCTTCATGTTGGGAAGGAACCACATTAGCATATGCAATATAGCGTGGTTGAATAGTAAAATAAGCACCAAGCGTCGCACAACGCGAATTCTGTAACCAGGCGTCACACAATGCGAATTGCGCAACGAGTAGGTTGTTGAATGCTTCCAACCCATTACAAAGGACTCTGCCATAATTCTTCATCGTCATCAGGCACTGCATCAACAAAGTGCGCATAATGCCTTACATGCGTTTAGCAGGTACCACGGCTGTCTGTAGAATGACGAAAAATGGCACAGTGCCTACTGCCCTACTTCTCAAAAATTACAATGATTTATAGCCTAGTGGGTTCCTCGCAAGTGCACTTCCGTTGGTTGCCAAGGAAGCCCATAAGGCTCCCATGATCCATTTCCTCAGGGTCAGAATAAAGTCAATTCTCTCTCTCTCTCTCGCTCTACGTTTCTCCGGTTAAAGTGTGTTATAAAGCGTGGTGGGACAGTTAAATAACGACCGGGCGTCACATAATATGAATTACGTAACTAGTGAGTTGTTTAAAGCTTCCAACTAGGGGTGTGCGAATATCAAATTTTTCGAATACGAATCGAATACGAATATTCACCTTCGAATATCGAATTGAATATCGAATATCAAAGGAAAAATGCCTCCACAGTGACAATATTTTATTTAACATCTAGCTATTTAAAAAAAAAACCATTAACAGCCTGACTGGCAACAAAACATACACTGCTATCTCCAGAACACAATGTCCAAGCTAGCACAATGCACATCACAACGCAAGTGAATATCACGGCACAATGAAAGTAATGACTAGATGGTATCATGAAGAAATATGAGTTGCTCCACATGATCATGCAGCAGGCGCTCCCTTCTAACAAAGACACCCACCCCCCGGTGCCACTGAAAAGGTACGCTCGCTTGGAACAGAAGTGGCTGGTATAGGGACGTACATGGGGCAAAGCTTTGCCAGACAGGGGTATCTGAAGGTGCCTACAGTGCGCCACCAGTCACATGGGTCACTGTCTTTCTTCAGAAGTGGTCCCGCATAATGAGCGAGTGGTAGTGCGGCACGTTACGGCCGCATAATATTGAAAATGTACGGTTACATGATCGCCAACAGCGCTGCACGTTGGATAATACGCACAGACTCTACATCAGCCATAAAGGAGCTCCTCAAGGTATACAGGGTGTTTCAAGAAATGTGTCCAACCTTCTCAAAAACTCAGGAAAATGCGATATTTGATTGCTGCCTTCACAATTGGTTTTTCTGTAGTGGCACGAGTTTTAAGATGGTTAAAGAAAGTATTTGGGACTGTAATAAAAAAAGTTAAATTAATTAACTTTTTAATTATTGGAGTTAAGTGGTTGTGTCAAATGGGAGAATTGAAGTTCTTCATGCCAGAAACCCAACCCAACTTTGAGATTTCGAAAAAGTACCATCTAGTATTAATTACGAAGTAATGAAATTCAACCAAATTCAATGGCGAAACCTAAACAGAAACATGGAAGAACGCAACTGCCATATTCTTCTGAGACGTCCAAAATGAGTGAATGACTTTTTCTGTAGCGCTGGGCATCTTAAGATGGTTAGAGACATGACTTGAGACAGTAATTGAGAAAGTTAAATTAATTAACTTTTTTAATTAGTGGAGTTAGGCGACTGTGTTAAATTGGGGAATTGAAGTTCTTCGTGCCAGAAACCCATTTCAACATTGAGATTTCGAAAAAGCGGCCTCTAGTAATAATTACGAAGTAATGAAATTCAACCGAATTCGATGGCTTTCGCTGTTGAAAGCCGTTGCATTTCACTGAATTTCATTACGCCACAACAATTACTTGAGGACGCTTTTTCGAAATCTCAAAGCTCGGATGGGTTCCTCGCATCACGAACTTCAATTCTTCCATTTGACACAATCACCTAACTTCTCTAATTAAAAAGGTAATTAATGTAACTTTCTTAATTACTGTCCTAAATGATGTCCTTAACTACCTTAAGATTCCTGCCGCTACAGAAAAAGCAATTCTGAAAGCCCCGAGAAAATATCGCAGTTTCCTGATTTTTTGAGAAGGTTGGACACATTTCTTGAAACACCCTGTATAACGCGCACACTTTCGCAGGTGATATACAGCGTATAACTGCACAGATGCCTGGCCAGATAAGGATACAGTGGATACCACGGGACACCATTTCTGCTCACATACAAGCTGACACCGCCACCCACAGTGAGCTGCCACGTACTCTAGAAGCGCCTTTCCTGAGTGATCCCCGGGGTGAGTTCCTCCACCGCAAGGAGATTCTCCGCCGCACCACACGAGATTTAATTCCACCGTGTGGTTCAAACCTCCCAGGTGGGCTTACCCACCAGGAGGAGGTGGTGTTGCGGAGACTTCGTGTGGGGGCGGCACTTACTCCGTCGGTCACATATGCCTGGCCATAACATCTGCATGGACATTTTGGGGATACTTGCCCATTCTGTACCACCGTAGCGTCCACGGTTACAATCAAGCACCTGTTGTGGACATGCCCTGGCCTGAATCAGATACGGCGGCGCTACGTGAGAACAGTGCGCCTTCATCCGACAAGACCACCAGATTATGATTTGTGGCTCTATGGGCCCCACCATAGAGCATTGTTGATGTATATAGCGGAAGCCGGCCTCTACCTGTATATTTAACTACGTATGCCGTCGGGCAAACTCTCGAAATTAAAAAAAAAGATGCACCAGCAATAAATCATACGTGTTGAGGCGCTCGTCGCACGCAGATATCGTGCCTCCGAGTACTTACGATGTGTATCGCTCCTCTCGGCAACGTTTTTTGCTATAAGAACGCAGCAGAAATGTGGAAGACGAGTTATTTTATGCACGATAATAGAATCGCATATTCGAATTTTTTGAATATTCGAAGTTATCGAATATTCGAAACTTTTCGAATACACGATTTTCGAATCGAATACGAATATTTCGAATGTAATATTCGACGAATATTCGAAACTTTCGAATATTCGCACACCCCTACTTCCAACCCATTACAAAGGGCGCAACCATAATTATTCGTGGTCATCAACCGCCGCATCAACAAACTGCACATAATACCTTACAGATGTTACCTCGCTTCTCCGCAGAACAACGAATAATGTCGTGCTGGGTGCTTCCCAACTTCCCAAAAATTACGGTTTGTGGCGTAGTGGGTACGTTGCTAATGTACCTGTATTAGTAGCCACAGGAGAGTTTATAACGGGCTCTAGAAAAGCCGCTCTTCCAGCTTTCGCTGTGACTGTGCTGCGCTTTCCGCGCAGGCCTGGCGTTTTTTTTTGAAGGATCGCTGCCCTGCTGTATTACCACCTTAAAACAAACAAAAATTTTATTGCTTAACCCTTTATGGGACATAATGTTATGAAAAGCGCACACCACCTATTGAGGGCGGCATTGTCATTTCTATCAGCTTCTTATTATACCTACGAAATTTAAGCTGTCTCTTAAGGATTTTCGAGAATAAAGTGGGACGTATGTGTTCCACTGTCCTATGAGTGTATCTGCAAAAGTGCGAATTATGTGTCCCGCTGACCACTGAAAGACAGTCGTTTCAGGAAAAAAAGTACTTTTATTTTTTTATGCGAGCTTGTGCTGCCTCACAAACCACAAAGGACAGATCGTACAAACACCTACTCTCCATTACAAAAAAATTCGGCAGATTCCACGTACTTTGGTAGTCGACGTTATGCGAAGCATGCGGCGGCAAGGTGACTGCGGCGTAATTTTTTTACTAAGTGACACGTTACAAAATGACACATAAGTTTTGCATAAATTTTATACACACTCATATATGTTGAAGAGCCGCATATGTGTTATATAACCAGTTGTTTACGGTTGGGTAACGCTGCCAATGGCAACATGGGTATTACCAACACCAGAAGCGGTAAGCTGATATGTAGTGCTTATACTTTTCCCAGAACGCACGCACGTTTCACGAACCCATGTGCATGTGTGCAAGAAGTTCTTGACAGTTCTTGAACAAGGGCATCATCACCGTGATCAGAGAGCACCAGCAGCTGGTCATGATTTGTTATGGGATCCGGTCGTGATCGTGGTGACGAGGGGTCCATGTGTAGTGAAGTATGTATTATAGTAGAGCCGTTGGAATTCGTGGATGCCTCGGTCATTTCGTCGACAAATTATCTGTCGACAGAGCCGGCGAAATGCCGGAACCTGAAGCCAAACTTCGCGTTGGTGAGGTATAGGCCGTCGAGGCTGGTAGCCCTGGATAGTGCTATGTAGACCAACATCAGTGGATGATGTTTGTCGTAATCGTAGACTACCTGGGCGTACGTGGCCTACGTAGCCTAGTGTAGAAAGCGGCTGTCAATTAATCTGGCATCATCCTCGGTCAGCATGAGGCCATCGCACAGCCTCGTAAGAAATGAAGAGGACACTGCGTCGTTGTGGTGGACGAAGTGCACTTTACGGTGCGGTGATGTGGATATCATATGTAACTTTCGTTAATGTATTTCTCCGGGGTCGAGCAATGCTTCAATATAGCTTGCTGAACGATAGAAATACAAACGTAATGTTTATTAGACTGCTATAAAAGCGGAGCCATCACTGGAACTACAGATGTTAATCTGATATGACGCCTGTATCGTAGGAGTGTACATATCGTAGGAGTATCATGTAGTGTTTATTGCTTTCTTGAAAAATTAGACAGCCAGCACCACAACCACAATTGACATTGCACCGCCATTACGCCTGCGTAGACTGTTTTTTCAAACCAGTTTATAGACCTGGCGTGGCTCAGTGGTAGAATACCTGATTGCCACGCAGAATACTTGGGTTCGATTCCTCCTGGGATCCTAATTTTCATTTTTTCCATTCGTTGAGTCAAGGGTGCCGATGTTGGTTTTCCTTAACGCTCTAGCATTTAGGTTACCAATGTCTGGTCTCGCCGTTCCTGGGTAGACATAAACTGTCAATCACCTGTGGCGCATACCCGTACACCGCGGCCTGTGGTAAACGGGTATGTGCCACACGTGTCTAGTGGAAAGGGTTTGACGACGTACGCGACAGGTATTTACGTTATTCATGTCCTGACCTGGCACTCATATTCGCCAAATGTTCTTACCCTCCCATGCAAATTTTGGTCTACACCAAGTTAAGGAGGCGATCATGAGAGCACCCAGACGTAGGCGGCTAGATAGATAGATAGATAGATAGATAGATAGATAGATACGTAGATAGAAACGCTCAAAGTGCCAGAGGTTCGCTAAGAAATGCTTCGCATTTAAAAAAAAAAGACAGCTAAATATTCACTGTACATCCACTTGCTAACGTCACTCGAGCAGCAGATGTGGGTACATGGCATATCTGCAACAGTCTAATTTTTGTCCGTGGAGGAAGCTCAACTGATTCCTCCACTGGAGGAGACTTCCCTGTGTGAAGCAGAATGAAAATTTGATACTGCAATCAGTTGCTCACAATGTCAGACTGGCTACGCTTTCGGAAATAAATCAGTGAAAAGTTGTCAACTTTGCATTACAGAAATTTTTGAGGAAACCGTATGGGTATGAATGAATAAAACCTCTATATAAGCACATTTAGGAACTCGTGAGTATGAAATAAACTTTCAAGCACACCGCTCATGCCGAATCGGGTGGAGAGCGCGCCAAAACAGGATGAAAAAAAGATACAGCGAGTGCGCAAGCGGAGTGGTTCGTTTGGAACTCGAATATGTGCGGGTACCTTACGAATACCATGCAAACAACTACCACAACTGCTTTCTAGAACATCCACGCGGTTGCACAAAATGTCTGAAATCAATCGATTCAGTGGTGTTGCTCTAAAAGATTAGAACATGGCGACGAAAAAAGTGGGACATATGAGTAACACTGCATGCCTCACAAATGGACAAAGTTTCTGCGTTGTTTACCGGGGTTTGTGCTTACTATAAGAAAATTGATCAAATTTTAGCAGGCAATAAACGTTGCGATTACTCGTATGACCCCACCCTTGCTTGGTTTTCATATTCTCCATTTTTTTCATATAGCGTTGAGAAAACGCTGAAATGCTTATCAATTATAGGAGCAAATCACACAAATTAAGGCGATAAATTAGCGTTCTAAATACGCTCTCTTAATAAAACCATGCCTGCCCGTTATAACAACGCAGATATTGTGACAGTGAAGAACGCCGTGATTTTTCGGCGAAATCTTTCCCCCTCACATGTCCTGTCAAAAACTCGGAAAATTCAACGTGCCCCATGTGTTCAAAAATATTTTTTGCTTGAAGATATATTGAAGGCGCGTTTTTCTTGAGAGCCTAGTTATCATACACTCTTTTAACGAAAATGCTCTGATAGCCAATTTGAAAAGTTTGCGTGGAACGACTCTAGAATGTATTCACAAGGTTTCTTGATGTCATTGCTGTACCGTTCGATCCTGACAGGCGCATGAGAAAACTGGGACGACGAATCTCACGCGCAGTGGTTTCTGCGGTTATGGAGGGCACATTTGTATGACATTATTTCATGTAATTTGCAGCCAGAATAATTAGACGATTTCCTACTTTCACTACTTCCACTCTCTACCAGCCGTAGCAGTCTGCGAAACTTTTTTCCATGTTATCTCTACACCTGTTGTATTCGCCTGTTCTTTATATTCCGCATTCGCAAGCCGCTGAATAATCTTCTCCTCCCCCCCCTCCCTCCCCTCCCAGTCTTTTCCAATTTTCTGACGCGTGAATGACAGTTTACTAACGTAGACTGCTGAACTAGTTGGTTCACGATTTTTTCTTTGAAAATATAAACAACCAGTTGAAGGAACGCTGTACACAGAACAGTGGGCGGTCCGTATCGTCTCTCTCTGTGTTGCGTTCCTTCCACTGGTTGTTTATACTTTCAATACAGCGAGATGTCGTTTTTGCTTTCAATTATAACAGAAGCCTCTTCGTTCGATCTGTATGACCGACAACACGGTTTCATGGGGAAAAAAAAGTAGTAGGATGTTTAACACGCACCTGTAAAGAATTCGCAGGCTCCTCCGCCACCGTAAGGCACATAAACACTGGGGCAAACGCGTCCGCCGTTGCGTTGCGGCGATACCGGCAAGTTCAGTGCGTAATAATTTAATGTGGCAATACGAAGCCGTAGTTGGGTGCTTAGGGCTACAACGGCGTGGTGCACCGTGGCGCTGGTACACGATCAGGAAATACGGTGATGCAAAAAACGTGACTTTAATGCTGACTCATCGCTGTCTGTGTAGTAGCAATACACTTCGATGGAAACACGTTGCTCTTCGTGCACCGAGGGGGGGGGGGGGGGTTAAGGAAAACGCCATTGAAGCTTCGAGACGGGACGAGTGCCAATTATTGTGTAGACGTTGGCATACATTATTATGCTGTAGACATTGCTAAATGCTGAGTACTCACCAGGATGATGCACGTGTGAGAGCTGACCAGGTTTTTTGATACACTTACATGTCCGGATATTAGCAGTGCGACAAAAAACAAAACGAAAAAAAAAAAACCGCGGAGAATACGGTTGCCCAACAGTTGGAATGTTAGGACTTGTTTAACAGAGCGAGAAGGGAAAAAATCTATGTGGCAGAGAATGCGGAAATCGTACCACCTGCAGAGAACATGAAGGGCAGCGAGATGGCAGTAGTAGGCATGACCTCCGCAAGTAGCGCTGTTCGCAACTGGCCCGCTCTTTCATGCATACCACGTCGTGTGCACGACTTGTCACTCGTGCGTTGGCCTTTAGTGTGACCATCTTTCCTAATAGCGAAATGCGGGACACGCTAAAGACGAGAAAGGGGGGTGGGGATTCCCACTAATAATGGCCAGTGTGAACTGAACGCGTACTATACAAAAGAAACGGCAACAGAAGCGCTGCATTGGTACAGCCGATGAGAAATTAACTAAAGTAATCACGCCATCTCCCGCTAAAGGGGACCATGAGGCGATGCGAAGCAGCGTTTCGGCATGTCGAGCCCGCGTTTCAGAGGGGGAGGGGAAAGGGGAAGTGGAGAGGGGAAAGGGACATGGGAGGGGGCAGTGAAGAGGGGGAGGGGAGAGGGAAGTGGAGGGAGAAAGAGAGTTGAGAGGGGAGGGGGTGAAAAGGGAGTGGAGAGAGGTGAGAAGGAGTGGAGAGGGGGAGAGGAGAGGGTTCGCGCATGCGCAGTAAGGGTGGTCGCGCCGCACACCACCGGTTTGAACGCCGCCATAAGGTGCTTAGCATCTAATAATTTGTTTTCTAACTTCAGGCAAGAAATTTTCTCTCGCCATATTTTTTCATCACTGATACAGGGAAATAGAGCATCTGATACAAGTAGACGTTTAAATGCGCATCTGTGTAAACAAAGCTATTTTATGCATCACTGTAATATTTTCCGACACGAAACAAAATTGTTGATATCAACATGAAAATTCGACAAATCAAAAAAATAGTCACTCACAAAACAGATGTGAAAGCTTCCACACTCCGGTTATTTTACTTTCTTGAAGTCTTATGTCTTCTTTCTCCAGGTCCTATTTGTAAAGGTGGCGACAGAAGCATTCGTTGCCGCCGTGCATGAACCGTGCGGCTAGCTGACTTTCTTGGAAGCTTGGAGCGCTTGCAGCTTTTATACGTCCTCGAACAGGGTGGCCAGATGCAGCTGAACTAAAGGTGCCGCCGATAAATAATAACAAAGTGTGAAACGCTGGACATTTTTGAAGACTTTCGTAGCTCTTGCAGAACGCGGAACAATAGCCCTCAATGCGGGATAGTCCCGCGGCTTGCGGGACCAGTGGTCCGTGCGGCCGCGTTACCAAAGGCGACAGCGCCCTTTCAGAGGGACCGCAAGACATCTAAACTTCACAGTGATCGAAGGTCCCTAGAAAGCAGTCACAAAATTTCTGTGTCGAGAAATGTGCCCCACAATGACACTGTTTTTGTGGTTGTGTCAGCCGAGGAAATACAAAAACTATTGCATTTCGCTCTGCCTATTCCACGTTTCAGAAACGCATCGCGTCTGAACTACGTCTCCAAAAAGCTCAAGACAAATTGTGTCAAAATTTTCATTTTACTTAAGCAAAGTCAGGTTCCTCTCTGGTGTTTGTGTTAGAGCGATAGTTTCCTTTGTCTCCCTCTTGTGCGAGATATCAAAGTAAAAAACAGAGGACAATTTTAAAAAATCAGCCAGTTTCTATTTATTTACTTAAGCCCACACACTGAAACTTATAATAGGAGGAATAAAATTAAAATTAAATAAAGTTAAGGTGGATGAAAATAAAACTAGATACGAATAATCCTTTTGTTCCCGACACCCATTGCATTTCGACACTTAAGAAATGTGCTTAGAGCAGTTTCTTTCTACGTCACAAATTAAGAAATGGTGCACGTTAAGAACACGACATGGCCAAAGTTTCCGGTTCCCCCCACTACGGCAGCCCCCAGAATCATATTCCTGAAACACAAACCTAAAACCCAAACAATTATTATATATACAAATTCAGATATTTTTGTGTGCACGACTTACCATGGTTGCGCGTACCGAAATATATATATGTTAGGCACCTTTGGAATCTGCTTGCTTTCTGTTCCTTATTTTTGTGGGGAGGGGGGGGGGGGGGAAGAAAGTTGTGGGTTTGGTACAAAGCTGATCGCTCACGTAGAATATGTCATGGTAATTTTATTCCATCCAAGGACAATCATCAAAGAAAACTTCGAAGTAGTTTTGCTTCTCCTAGTGTCGAAAGATGCACGCACGTCGTTTCCCTTTCCCACAATGCGTGGGATGTGCTTGAATTAAAAAAAAAACGACAGGCATGTTTAACTTACTCGTCGTCTCGCCCGTAAACATCGACATTCACGGACACTCCCTGCAATCGTATTGCCACACCTGCTTCTTTTCTGTATTTCTATGTGACATGTGTAACCACCGTTCGGCGCAGGCCTCGCCGAAAGGTCTGGGAACCTTCCCGATTGTTTTAGACATTTCTGATAAGCTTGTATGCATGACGCGAGTGACTTTATTCTGGAACTAACGCGGCCACAAGCAATAACGCTGCAATCTTAGATCCTGCATGTATCGAGGCCGACGCGTTATCAGTGATCAGAATGTCGACGACCGACATCCGTGGTCGCCGCTAGCATTGTACAGCGAGTATCGCTTGTACTTCGAGTTTATCTTTTACTGGGCGCAAGTTCGCCAAATAAAAAGTTTCATCTCTACCAGCTTCTGCGTACTTCGCCGTCACAACAACGTGCCAGTATTGCAGCATTCAAGCTACCGTCCTTCCCAGCCTGCGCTCTAGCCTGATCGTCACTCCGCCTGCTGGAACAAGTATGACGCTGGGAACGGACAGCGTAGGTGATCCAGTGGCCTCATTTCGTAACGTAAGTTGAAATTTTTGAAGAACCTTGACGAGCGCAAGCTTTATTGCCGTGAACGCTAGCTTTTGACCTATGCATATCCTAGGTCCCAGTCCAAAGGGCATGTAGGCCTCCTTGCGGTGGCTTTCGCTGCATTCTTCGGCAAATCTGTCCGGTATGAAGCGCTCGGGATCCGGCCAGTAGTCAGGGTCGCGATGAATGAGCCATGGTGTCACAATCACGTTGACACCGGCTGGAATGAACTGCCCGCAAACAGTCGTGTCCCGAGAGCAGCGCCTTACCAAGTGCAGTGGGACGGGTGGGTAAAGACGAAGGCACTCGTGGATCACCATGTCGACTCTCTTAAGGTCACGCAGCTGGTCAAAGCGGAGATCATCGGCCTTCTCTGAGGAAAGAACGCGGTCCATCTCTTTGACTACTTTCTCCTGCTCTCCTGGGCTCCTTGCCAGGAGATACATCAAGAACGAGAGCACGGAAGACGTAGTTTCTGTGCCAGCTAATAGAAATATGGCCGCGTTGGAGGACATGTAGTTATCGTCCAAGTATTTGCCTCGCCGTTTGGACTTGTGTTGTGGTCCGTTATGGGTACCAATTTGCTCGTCAAGAATTGCCTGAAGCACGCTGGGTTCTCTCGGAAGCTTCCCGGAACGATGCAGTTTGAGTGTGTTTTGTACGTGGTTCATAACGTATCTGAACGCTCTGGCATGTTTTGTGAGAGGGTATATAAGTGTAAGAAGCGCGCGTAAAACGGGAACCGTGAACGCCACTTCGATAGCCGCGTTTTCCATGTCCTTTATGACTTGCTTGAGGGACTCCAGAATCGGATCCTCGCAGCCTCCTTTGGACTTCTTTACCTGTCGAAAAAGCAAACGGATTCATATATTTGTTTATGAATTTTCTGCTTTGAGCACTTGAACGTTGACACATATATTCTAAGATGAATATCAGACGAACTCCGGCCACGGTGACCGTTTGTATCCCTGTGTGCGTGCAGTGCTCGTCTTCTCCCTCTCTGTCTATTACCCCATTCCCTTTCCCCAGTGCAGAGTAGCAAAGCAGACACTCGTCTGTTTTGCCTCCCTCCTTTTCCTCTTCTTGCTTTCCCCCCCTCTCTCTCTCAAGATCGAACACCTGACTTTCTCGCAGTTGAAATCAATAGGCATCTCGCCTGCCCTTCTCCACATCAGAAACCAGCCAGAGAGGTTCTTCAGAAGACGGGTGTTTACTACTAAGGATTTCTTATATTGGGAAGCAGAAATGCGACACATTGATTGATTGATTGATTGATTGATTGATTGATTGATTGATTGATTGATTGATTGATTGATTGATTGATTGATTGATTGATTGATTGATTGATTGATTGATTGATTGATTGATTGGCATATCACACTGAAAGATGGTCCATTGCCATCGAGATTTAAAAAAACCTGCTCAAAACAATCGTGCGAGCTTGAAACGAAAAGAGTATCTCAGAAATCTAATGATACTGCAATTCGTGATAAAGCAATTCTTGCTGTCCCGACGACAGTACAACTAGCCGTCTCGATACACGTACCTGCTGTGCCAGCACCGTGTTCACTGCGATGTCGAAGGAAAAGTCCAAACTATGATCGTCCACTTCTACATACCCTCTTGTCTGGCTTATCGAAGATATCCTTTCCACAAATCTAGCGGCGCATAAGTTCATTTTCTCATAGAGTTCCTTTATCGTGCCCGAACTGAAGCCGTAGTTCAACCTTGCCCGCACATACTTCCATGCATTGCCTGGAAACGAAAACAAGAAATACGTCTTCAGCTACACGTTTAAACGCTGTATAATCATGAGAAGCTTGCAAAAGAAGCAGCCTATTTTTAATCATACGAGAGCAGGTGCCAGGGGCGTAGCCAGAAATTTTTTTCGGGGGGGGGGGGGGGGTTCAACCATACTTTATGTATGTTCGTGCGTGCGTTTGTATGTGTCCGTGCCTACATACGCAAGCAAAATTGAAAAATTTCGGGGGGGGTTTGAACCCCCCCAACCCCCCCCCCCCCTTGGCTACGCCCCTGGCAGGTGCCGTATTGCGTTAAATAGTATAATACGTTACTACATGGCTGCGTGAGTCGCTCAAAAAGTACTTTTAGGCGCAGACACGTGTATTCCATGCTAAAACTACAGCGAACTGCTTTTCACGTAAAAAATATGCGAATAAGCGTTCATTTCATATTCGCGCAAATCATTGCATAGCGTCTGTTCCTTAAAGAATGCTCCGTTCACTGTAGTAACAGATCGTACTGTAAAAGTTATAACTTGTCTTTTTTTCACATGCGAGGACTGTTCCACGCATTTTCCATCAATCGTTAAAGGAGAGAGCACACCATCGCGATTAGTTATGATAGCTATTAAAATATTAAAGTGTAGATCAGGATTACCTGATTTTGATGACCTAGTGTCCTTTAACGTGCATCTCAATCTAAGTGCAGAAGCGTTTTTAAATACGAATGCATTTCTTAGTCGGCGGTTGTCCTGCGTCCCTGGCCGGCGTGCGCACAGGCGTTATCTCTCCGCGCACGCTCCTCCTCTCGCCTAGCAACAGCTGCGCCGCGCCTAGCAACCGGAGCAGGCGTTGAGCGGCGGAGGGTAAGGGAGAGGAGGAGCGCGCGGGCGTGTGATGGCGCTCGCATCGCGGAGCAGCGGAGGGTAAGGGAGAGGAGGAGTGTACCCGGTGAGGGCGCTCGCATCGCGGAGCTCGCTCGGCGGAGAGAGAGCTCGGGCGCTCCTCCTCTCCGCGCTCGGACCTATATATATCATGCAGGGAGCGCGCGCTTTGGTGTCTTGATAGCAATGGAAGTCGGTGAGGTACCACTAGGACGAAGTGTAACACCATGCAGCTCGAGCATTACGCCTCTACGTGCACACTCTCGTCTCTCTTCATTAATCGCACACTCATCGGGTGCACCCGAATACATTCGCATTTCCACACGATCCCCTTCGGTGAGGTGCGGGTTGTTGTTTTTTTTTTCATTTCATCGCTATAAAAACGCATCCGCCATGACCGCGCTCCGTCCTTGGATCTCTGCGCCGCTCCCACCCCCCTGCTTTGCTTGTAGCGCTAGAAAACCAAGGATATGAATTCTCTCAATAATGCCGTTGTTCGACCTCCCCCCCCCCCCCCCCCCCCCCGTGGGACCTTTCATAGTAATATACACAGCCTGCCTATATACCTCACCCCAACCCGGATAAATATCCTGGCACCGGGCCTGCTGGAGTCGGGCCCACGACTCCGAGGTTAGGCAGTGCACGGCACGAGCCACGGGGGTACTGCTTTAGGCGGGTGGCCGGGCTCCGCTAAATGTATTGTCCCATTTCTTTTTCACAGCGGAGCTGTTGAAGCTTTCTGTTGTGCCGGGTATTGTGAACAGAAATTCATGATCCGGCACGCGCTCTCTTCGTCCTCTTCTTCACGTCTGCTTCGCTCCCACAACACGTGTGCCGATTTTTCCGGCGTGGAATGCAATAACTGTGATGGGCGAGTCTATTGAGGGACTAAAAATCACATAACATCCCATAACAACTAGCATCGGGACTAATGTCACGTAACATCACGTAACAACTAGTCACGTCACTAAAAACCATGTAACATCACGTAATATTAGTCACGTGACCAATCACGCTGCTAAAATCACGGAACATTGCGTAACGTCTAGTCACATGACTAAAAATCGCGTAACTAGTCACATGGCCAAAATCAATGTAACATCAACTAGTCACGTGACTAAAATCACGTAAGATGACGTAACAACTAGTTAAGTGACATGTTCCAGGCATAAACCACGTAACAAATCACGTGACTGACATCACGTAACAGCTAGGCTAGTCACGTGACATGTTCCGGTCAAAAACCACGTAACATAACTTAACATTAGTCACGTGACTAAAATCGCATAACAAGTACCATGACTACAACTCACGGAACATTATGTAACAACTAGTCACGTGACTAACATAGCGTAACATAACGTAACAACTTGTCACGTGACTAAAATCGCTTAACATCACGTAACGTCGAGTCAAGTGACATGTTCCCGCCAGAAACCCCGTGACAGCTAGTCGCGTGGCTAAAATAACAGCATCACGTAACAGGTAGTCACATGACATGTTCCCACCAAAACCCCGTAACATCTAGTCACGTGACATGTTCACGCCGAAACCTCGTAACACATGCGTAGTCTGGAGAACCTACCGAAACCGCAGAAGAATAGCCATACTTAGTTGTACTAGCAGAAACTTGGCATCTCAAGCAAAATCTATGCATTACTAGAAAAACCTTTGAAGAAGCTAGGTCGAACACTAGCTCGGCTGTTCGTTCCAGCCTTGCGCCACTAGTGCAGGCTGCGCACATTCTTTCTTTTTATTGCGATAGCAATTATATGGACAGTCTCGGCTGGATTTTGCCGTCGCCGCAGTCATGCACCGTGTATGTATAAGTATATATATATATATATATATATATATATATATATATATATATATATAAAAGCCCCAAAGAAAAATAATTCAGAAAAATGCTTCCGAAGTGCGGAATCGAACCAGGTACCTCTTGCTCCGCAGCGAGTGGTGCTAACCACTACGCCACGAAACGCAGATCCTCCACGCAGCTAACGGCGAGCATAACATACACACCCTTTACCGCTGGACGGACTCAGAGACGCTAGGCGCTTATAGGCGTTTCTTCATTACCAGCGAGATGGCGCTAGGAGCGCGACGGGCGTAGAGAACGGGCGTAAGGTGCACTCTAGACGGGCGGATTTAAAAGTCGTCGGCGAGCTCGCTCGCTCGCTTCTTCTTATATTTGCGCAGGGAAAACATTGCCCTTCCGCTGTCTGCTCGCGCGGTTTTCTCGTGCTGAGGGGAAGAGGGATGTTTCACGCTTTCACAGTAATGTCCGCGCTCATGTTACGGAGCGTACGAAAGTCACTCGAGCTCAAGGGACCCCGCTAAACGAACAAACAGAAGATGAGCGCGAACTATCAAGTGTCACAGCTCGACACTTGAAGCATTCTAGTTTCCTTCGCTGCTTTGGCCGCCTTTGCAACAGGAGCGTTGTTCAAACTGAGAGTATCCATTGGCGAGCCTCACTTCGTAATGCATTAGTTTCTTGCTATCGCATTCATTGCTTCGCCCTTGCGGCGAAGCTGTGACTTTTTTTTTTTCCTTTTCAATGTGTGGGAATCGCCGCCGATAAACCCCCTCTCTCCCAATGACTACGACACGAGTTGTGATCCGACGGCAGTGCGCATGCTCCACGCGTCAGGAGGAACGTATAAAGAGCGACCGTGGACAGCCATGGGAGAGTGGCCGACAGACTGTCACGGGGAGTGTTCGTGTACGCGGCGTGCGCCCCACCGGGGCCAAGGTTAGGGGCCGGAAGTTTTACTGTTAATTGTTCTGCCTAACCGTTGAAGTTTGTTCTAGCTAATAAATGCTTTCCAAGTTCTCCAGTCTCTGACGGCGTTCCTTGGGGCGGACGACCACGAACCCACATCTGGCGCCCAACGGGTATTGTCGTCCGCTACCAGCAAGAATGGAGGCCGCACTGAAGAAATTGCTGGAAACTATGGAGCGCCTCGACATCACCTCAGCAAAATTTTGCGCGGCGAGGGGAGACGCAGAGTCGGCAGCCTACCTGGCAGCGAGGGGCGTGGCGATCCCGACCGCCGGCATTGGACAATGGCGCATGCCCCAGTTTGGACAGCTGGGCACACCACCGCAAGCAAACCGAGAGCCCGAGGTCGAGACTGTCGACGGAGCAGAAGACGAGGAGCGGAAGGCCCCGGTTTGGAAAGGATGCACGTCGGCGCAAGAGCCTGAGCAAGAGTACGGCAAGGAAGAGGTCACCGAGAACGAGGAAGAGGTCGACGGTGGTGGTGCGGAAAGTAGCCGCGTGGAACCCGTTCTCAAGTGTGACACTGAAGAGGTCGGCGGCAACGCCGAGGCAGAGCAGCTCCTGAACAGCGACGAGGACGGGGACGCCGACAGAGAGGACCAGGTCGCGGCAACAAAGGACACGGCGAGGACAGAAACGCCGACGTCGAGTGCCGACAGTGAGAAAAGGGCTACAAGAAAGGCAGCGGCTGCGGCGGAGGCCATGACAGATGCCACGAATGCCACGCCAAAGGCGGCCGCGGATAAGGTGCCTGCGCGGGACCTCTGGGTGAGCGGCAAACACGGCATGGTTGGGTCCCCCAACGTCGTCAGTGACACCAACACGGCCGGTGCACGCTGTTTCGCCTCCTCGACTACGAGCACCGCCGAGAAAAAAAACAAGCGCGTCCGGCACCTGCAGCGCAGCGAACGGTACGGAATGGTCATCTCCGTCGAATGCACGGGGAACGGGGCCGGTGACGCCCTCCACAAGTGCAAGACGGCAGCTGCCGCGTTGGCGGCCACGAGGACCGCGGGCGCCGTCAAAGAAGACTGTGAAGCGGTTTCTTCAGAGGGGGGGAAAATGTGGGAATCGCCGCCGATAAACCCACTCTCCCCCAATGACTACGACACGAGTTGTGATCCGACGGCAGTGCGCATGCTCCACGCGTCAGGAGGAACGTATAAAGAGCGACCGTGGACAGCCATGAGAGAGTGGCCGACAGACTGTCGCGGGGAGTGTTCGTGTACGCGGCGTGCGCCCCGCCGGGGCCAAGGTTAGGGGCCGGAAGTTTTACTGTTAATTGTTTTGCCTAACCGTTGGAAGTTTGTTCTAGCTAATAAATGCTTTCCAAGTTCTCCAGTCTCTGACGGCGTTCCTTGGGGCGAACGACCACGAACCCCACAAATGTTTTATGATAAAAATTGACCATTTTTCTTATACTTCGCAAATACGGAAGCTGCATTATATTATAAAGGCTTGCAAAAGAAGGGCTTAAGTATGCCTACTCAGTTTCTTTATCAACTTCTAACTTAAGTACAAAAAGTATTAAGCTTACCACCCAACTGAAAGATGCTGCTTTTGAAAGGCTCCGCATCCACAAAGCCCACTGGTCTGTCTTGAAATATAGTCGCTTGCTTGACAAAACACTCTTGGGCCATTTGTACGTCTGTGATGATCAAGAAAGGTTCACTCCCGACGTAGATGCCGAACACCTTTCCGTACTTGTTTCTCCATTGTACGCAAGCCTAAGGAAATCAAGGATTTGCACGTCATTCATTTTCTCAGATCAACGGTCGGTGCTCAAGAGTCGACTAGGTCAGAGTGAGAGCGACCCACGGTCGTGAGTCTTCGTGTGTTTGAGGTAGCCCGGCTGGGTAATGTTCTAGTCTGATTCAAAGCGAGCCCAGCGCCGCAGAATTTCGGTTAGCCTTGAGTCCTAATCACCCTGGCTGAATAGCGTTTCTGGGAATCTGTGCTCCACAGTGTCCATCTCACGGAAAAATTGGTGAACCTGACTCCAACCGAGCCCAAAGAAAGAAATGCCTGTTTTTTTCGTGAGTGAATTTCAGTGAGTTCTATCCGTTTAGTTTCCTAACATATTTCAGTATGTGGCCATTGAAACGGCACTGTTGTTAGCGCGGATGTACTCTGACGGCCTATCATAGGCACTTCTTGAAAGGTGGATCGGCGCCTGCGCTGTAGGGCATTGGTATTGCACTATTTCAATGTGTCAGATTAGTTAGGCTCATTGGCGTTTGGGTGGGTTAATACTTCCCAGGAAACAACATAGGAACATGGAGCCCTGATGGTTCTTTTCTATTGTGTAGTGATTTCTTCTTTGGAACGAAAAACATCTGAAACAAGGGACGAAAAGAGTTTGCGGAAGTTGCACATTACCGTGCAGTGGATCATGCCTCCGCCTTGGCCAAGATATCGCACTATATGTCCGCAGGAGAGATGATCTCCCGCAACCCACAAAACATGATATACAATACAAACACGTTCGCTCACCGATAGTCACAAAGTGCACAGGAGATTGCAAGTTAATTTGAGATGTGGCCTACAGACAACAGCTGAGCTAGAGAAAACCGAGGCATAGTACACGTATTTTACGTACCTCAATGCGCCGGTGATCCATCTGTTTTAGGTTTCCCCATATGAAGTCCGGCTCTGGCCCTGGAATGCCCAGGTCCTTGAAAAATCTCAATTTTCGGCGACGCTTTAGCAGCCAGAACATGAACATGCCCACGGCGATAGCAGTGAAGGCTGTGGCGAGGGTCATCGTTTTCTCCATGACAATGCTAGAAATGAATCATTTATTATGAAGTTGACATTTATCATACGTATATTACTGTGTGACTAAACCTATATAGAAGATTGACTGAATGAATTTGCGTTTTTCAAGTAGGTAGTGTTACCTACGCGCAGCTGCACATAAGTGCAACAGAACAAAGTGTACAGCGCGGTAAGTGGAATGTAAAGAGCGCAGATTTAGAACGACTCAAGCACCATTTTTAAATGATAGTTTTGCCTGTATACTACAGTGAGCGCGAAAAAATAGTCGTACATGTTCATTGAAGCTTGTCCCTATTCCATTTTCCAGCTCTTCCATCACGTCATCCGTGGCTGGAAAAACGTCGTACGTTATCGTTAAGGAGGAGTTTCTTTTTTTAACATATCACACATAGGAAACGAGGTGCTTGATTCACGCCGGTTACCCCTTGTCATATAGAAATGCGCAGTAATGAAGCCTACACACATGAAAAAAAAGATCACAAGAAATTACGAAAATTCAAAGTAAATTCTTATATTCATCAGTCAAGCATTCAATGTTGAAGCCGTAAGAAACGAACAGGGAACCTCAAACACCCGTTGCATGACAGCGCTAAAGTTCTGCACAAAGTCCATCCACACGACTACAATAAAGTCTGGGCGCATGAGGAAGGAAGCAGGATGCTCACATGAAGCTGGTAAGCAAACGGGAGGAGGTCAAAACATACCCAGACATTGAATGGCAAGTACTGTTGATATTTTTCGAGATTATCGCACGCTTCTGGAGGTCTGTGGAGCACCGTTAACTCCCACCTTTTCTATTAATATCTTCTCAATCAACCTAGAGGACCTTCCTAGTGCGTTTTCGCCCTTATGTAATACCCCGAGAGGTGCCTCAAGGGAAAATTAATTATGATGATGATGATGATGATGAAATGCAGACGGAAGTTTCGTCGAACAGGGCAGTTTCATTAGGAAAATACAGAAAGACGTGAAACACCAACCTGTTCGGTGCACGGTCGCTGCCAGCTACACCACTGTCAGGCACGTACACTGGTTCGAATGCGTTGCGGCACAGTCGGATACTGTAGGATGTAATAATTCAAGCTGTCAATACAAAACGCTAAAGCTGGGCGCTTCGGTTACACCGGCACTGGATTGAAACGTTCGCAATGAGCAGGAACTGCCGTGGTGCACGGACGTGGTTCGACTGGTGCCCTTTCGTTGTCTGCGATGCTGGATTAGTGGCAGTGCGATCTGATGGGAATGTGTTGTTTGTCATGTGTCGATTAAGGAGATGAGTGAAAAATGCCGTCGGGGTTTCGAGGCGGGACAAATGCCAACTATACGGCCATGAGCGATCGCCGCAAAGTGCCTTTTAGTGACGTTTGTTCTGAAGAGATTACGATGCACACGACGCGCTTCGGATGACACGTGCCTGATAGCTGAGCAGGCTGTACACATACATACGCATACTTGGGTACTATGAATGGTTAAAAGCAGAGCTAAAAAAAGAACGCAGACATAGGGGCCGACAAAACAGGAAAGACATTCCAAATCGCTCAAGTGTGGCCACATTACGAACGGTTGGTAACGCTATAGCACAGCCCCGCCACGGTGGTCTAGTGGTTATGGCTCTCGACAGCTGACCCGAAGGTCGCGGGATCGAATCCCGGCCGCGGCGGCTGCATTTTTGATGGAAGTGAAAAATTGGGGGACGCTTAAGCTTCGCCTTTAAGAGTTGAAAGCGATAGCGATATCCTGTCTCTAGTGCGTATTTGACCACTTAGTACATACTTGATATTGGTATGTTCTTACTCGAGAAGTTCAGATTGTGCATTACTGCAATGTAATTGACAAAGTACAAAGTGGTCGCATACCCGCAGCACGCCAAGCTTTGGTATCTGCCTTCTCTGCCTCCGTCTTGCGTGGCCGCCCTCGCTGTCGTGCGCCACTTGACGCTGATGCCCTACCAAAACTCGCCGATGAGGAAGACACCGTAGTGCGGTTGGCGCTTGTAGACGACACAGAATCCATCACAAACGTGTCAAGAGACCAGTGGCGTCAGAGAATGTCTGTGCGCGTGACATTTTTTTTTTCGAAGTATCATTGCATACGTGTGTGTAAAGCAATGAGCGCACTAAGGTGTGCGCCTTGCTTTAAACCAGGTGCAATTATGCGCGGGAAACTTTTTCGAAGTTGCGATGCACCTACTACGTGGTCTTAAGGGAAAAGGGAAGTAATGGGTGTGCCTTTTGTAATGAGTGGCTGACTTTAAACCACGATGTCGTGATATTCACGTGGTGGGACGTCCGATGGCAATGTACACTTGTACCACGCAATATTACGGCGATATTACATCTCGTACCGTGACACCTGTATACAGGACGCGTATGTTTGTGAAACATGAAAGTATTTTCAGTGCAGTTCCAAGCAGAGGCGTGGCTGTGTGGTAGAACACCTGCTTGCCACGCAGACGGCCTGAGTTCGATTCTCACTCAGACCCAACATTTTATTATTTATTTATTTTGCAGTTTTCTTGATTTTTCGGTCACGGACAAGATGATGATTTTTCGCTCACAACCAATCACGCCGACACCGACACCGACGCCGACGGCTGAATTTCTGCGAAACGAGCTCTTTAACGCTATCGCGGTAAAATGTTTGAGGCCCGTGTACTTAGATTTAGGTGCCCGTTAAAGAACCCCAGCTGGTCGAGATTTGCGGAGTCCTCCACTACGGCGTCCCTCATAATCATATGGTGGTTTTGAGACGTTAAACCCCAGATATTATTATTATTAGCTCTAGAACACAATATTCAAGCAGACATTGACGGGCGTCAGTTATCATTGTCAATACGAATATAATGTCGACTGGAGGAAACTCCGTCAACATTGTGGAAACACGTGAAGCATCCCAACGCGCTGGCTTGCACGCGGGATATTCTTGAAGGAGGCGGGAACACCGCATTTCGCTCGGCCGGGCGCGGTCGCGCGCGCTTTATCTGGAGAGGGATCCGCAGACGGCGCATACCTTAAAGGGCCAGTAAACAATCTCGCGGTCGAAAATTTGTGATGGCGAAATAACTGCGCATTTGTATGTCGTGAACGTGCTGCCGGGATAATTTTGCGAATAAGTGCTCTAATAAGGAAGTTACAGGGTATAGAACAACCCCCTTCGGCTGGTTTCGGTTTCTCGCTCGGCCTTCCCACCCTTCTCGGCAGCGAAGAAGAGAAGGCGTAGCCCTTTATCGTGACCACGCTAACTTCGCCAACGTAACACGACGTCAGCGATTACGTCATCGGCGCGCAGCCAACGACCGAGCAAGGCTTCATCTACGTGTCGCTCGTGTCGGAGCGGCGCGTTGAGGAAGCGCGATGCATGTGGTAAACAAATACGCCACAGCGCATGCGCCTTTCCCTTGCGGTAAAGTCGTGACGCCTCTTGATCTCGGAGGTTTTCGTTCTGGCAATAACGCTTGTCCCGGTAGTATGGCCCCTACCAAAACGCAGAGGGCAGCACAGGAAAATGCCGACTGCACGGCCAAAACTGCATCACCGCAGGGCCATGACGCTGTATCGTAGTGCAAAGGACCAACTGACGAAGTCGATGCGACGTAGTGTTGCCCATGGGCAAGATTACGTCACTGCGCAGACGAAAAGAACTGGTCAGGAGCAGAATTGGGGCCCGGGAATCGTATTTCGAAATAGAGCGTCTGCGGGTGCGCGGCGCTGTGGTATTCGCCCAAGTGTAATCGCCAAGGCCTGCTGCACGAATTAGCGAGCTTGTTTGGGAGGTCTAAATAAAAAAGTCGAAGCCTGTTTACTGGTCCTTTAATAGGGACTGTGCGCCCACCACATACTTGGCGTTTCTCTACTATCGTATTCTTTTGAGTTATGCCATTTTAGATGATAATGAGTGAGCTGCTAGCCCTACTTCCTATATAACATTCCAATTTGTTCTATCGCAGCGTCACAGATCAGAAGTAGGTAGGGAGCTCTTTGTAAGGAGGCGAATACATTTAAGTTTTTCTTGGCAGCTCCAATGATGTCAATTTCATAGCGATGTGCCAATCACTGTGTTTCTTTTATGCATTTTTATGCTTGCTGTTGGTGGTGGTGGTCGTGGTGTTGCAGCACCCACAGTCAGCCTGACATGCAGCCTGGCAGTCAGCCTGACATGCCTGACATGCAGCCTGACATGCATCTACCGCTGCGGTGGCTACATGGTTGAGCGTCCGCTTCCAATGCGGGAGGTACCGGGTTCGATTCCCAGTGCCGACCGGGAACCCACCGGTTTTTCTAAAGACCCCTGGGCGCACCTTAACCTACCACAGCCTTGGTGAAATAGTTGAGCATCCGCCTCTGCTGCCGGAGGCAGAGAATTGCTGCCGCCGGTACCTACCGGTAAAATAGGGACAAGCGCACTTCTGGCCTGGTGCTCGGCAGAACGAAGTTCATAGTCGCTTGGGAGGGCACCCACTCTGTGGGAAATTGGCGGCATGGGACCACCAGACCTAAAAATAAGGTCACCCTCTTTTTAGGGGCGAAGCTCCTAAAGCCGTGGGTCTGTACATGCATGTCTTTCGTGGTACGTGACCGCCTAGTTATATGAAGTGCACTTGCGAGCAACCCACTACACTATAAATCATCATAATTTTAGGGGCGAAGTGCACTTGCGAGGAACCCACTACGCTATAAATCATCATAATTTTAAGTGCACTTGCGAGGAACCCACTACGCTATACATCCTAAAGCCGTGGGTCTGTACATGCATGTCTTTCGTCGTACGTGACCGCCTAGTTCTATGAAGTGCACTTGCGAGTCTTACGAGTTTAGAGTTCTATGAAGTGAACTTGCGAGTCTTACGTCTTTCTTAATGATGTAATGGGCGAACTTACACGGGAGAGTTACGGTTTTACCGATGATCTCCCCTCTCGAGCTTCGCCCCACTCATCATCATTCATTCCGTGAATATGGCGTGATTTAGGTAAAAGCGCACTTCTGGCCTGGTGCTCGGCAGAACGAAGTTCATAGTCGCTTGAGAGGGCACCCACTCTGTGGGAAATTGGCGGCATGGGACCGCCAGACCTAAAAATAAGGTCACCCTCTTTTTTTTTTTTTGCCGAACATTGTTCCACCTGAGCACCTCCTGAGTAGAAGGGGTGTATCACCAGGCGTTAAGCAGCCCCGGGTCATGCAGCAAAGCAATGAGACACCGTTGAACACTCCTCCTGATTACCGAGGGCGCATCGGGAAAAACAACTTCAAATGGCCGGTGCCTTAGACCACCCCATTTGCAGGCTGAGGACCATCGTTTCTCTTTCCCTGTCTAACTGCGGGCAAAGCCAAATGAAATAGTCAATGTCGCCGATGTCACCGCAGAAAGCACAGAGCTCGCGCCGTGTTATCTAGTACGTGTCCACGTGCGACCAATCAACCAAAGTTGTTTTTCAACGCGTGTGGGTGTCTACGAGCAGGCCTTCCTTTGTGTTAATGTTTTTTTTTTTTTTTTGCCCTCCCTGATGTGCTGCCAAACCTGTCAACATTTTGTCCATGTGAGCTCTGAAACAGCCTCGTGCACGTCTCATGCGAGGTATCTTTACCATCATACCTAACGTCGTCGCGATAATCGCCACTTAAGTAGCGACCGCGCGCATTTCGCCGCGATCAGTCGCAGCCATCATTGGCGTTTATCCAGACTTGAAGCGCCAACGATGTGGTTCTTTCCATTCTCTTCGAATCTTCTGATTTGATACATAGCGAGCGACCTACTCCGCTATAAATTAAGAGACTAGGAGCCCACACGTCATCGAAATGACGCTTAGAATGTCAGAAAGCTGAGCTGCTGGACAGGGATTCATAGTAAAAGACGGTAGGGGTGCAACAAGCGTGTCTGGGCATGCACAGAAAAATATTTGCGTCTACTTCCTTTTCCGCCGATGTGGCCCTTTTCAGTTGTTAGTCGGCGTGTGTGGTGTCCCGACTTCTCTCTTGTGCCTTTGTTTGCACGCCTGCCGTCTTTTATCATGGACGAAATGACATATCATGTGTTTGCCGCCAGCATACCTAGCGCTGTGTTGTTGTGTCATCATTTCGGCACTGTGTCATTACATGTCCCAAGCTCCCGGCCAGGCCTCGTATCGCTGCCTTCTATAGATACGTTTTAAACTTGCTTACTAGTCCAAACACAAGAATGAGAAAGAGAGCGAGAGAAATAAACATTTATTAAGCACACGCAGATGTCTTCGCTCTAGTTGGGCAGTTTATTTAGTCGAGGAAACCATGGACCCTGGTAGTTTTCCGCGCCCAATTGATCAGGTTGCGCTGGTCTTTCAAGGCCAAGCGTGAAGCATGGTCAGGCAGAGTGCAAGAACCAATGGTACAATGACCATCCGCAAGGCAATGGCCGGTGCATTTGCCACCGTTTTCGTGCCTGATAGAGGGGGAGAGGCCCTTAGCTTTTATTTAACGCATGTACTTCACGTTGTCTTGAATTTATTTCATAAAATTATAATTCCGTTAAAACTTAAAAAGGTTTTTAAGACATTGGGAAGAAATTGGTACTCTCAACTGTAGTGGGCATAGACTTTCGTGGTATGAAACTTTATGGGTGCATCCATCAACGTAATGAGAACCCTTGCGTCAATCGCGGCGGCACGAGACGTCGATGCAAGTCTAGCTCGTGGGACCTATGCGTACCGTGTGGTGAAATCGAAACATCCCAAACGTACGTGCGCCGTGCCGCTATGATCGCAAGCACCGCCCGCACTCCTACTAAGCGAAGTCTATCTATCGTTGATATAAGGGCGAGCAGTCGTACTGAACATCTCGGAAGAGTAGACAGTAGCGCTTTTCCTCGCTTCGGTTTCGCCGGAGAGATTCGTCGGATTTCATCACTCTGGTAAAATTACCAGCGCTCAATTTTTTTATAAATTTCAAACCGGCAATGGGCTCTTCGACGAAAGGGCTCCAAATCTCCCATTTCATTCGACCGACTGTTTCAACTAATTAAAAAGTTAGTTAATTTATTTCTCATAATAATTGTCGTAATTGGTGTCTCTAGTGATGTCAAGATGTCTGCCGCCACACATAAAGTATTTACGAAGGCAGCTATAGCTAATATTGCATTTGCTTTATCATATAGGATTTTCGGGCACATTTCCTGAAACACCCTGTTACACAGGACCTGTATACTCGTACATTGAAATATGAGAGATCCTATGCTTCAGGTTTGGCTCCCAGATTAACTTGTCTTTGTTATTTTACTTTACTTTTCTGATCAATTTTTTATTCCTCAACGAAAGGGAATATGCTATATTTTAGTAAATAGTAATTGGGAAAATAAGTAATTTTCTTCAACTTACTCGATTGAAGTAGTTCATTGCATTATTGTTTACAGCAAAATGTAATTTGACTACTGTGATTTAATTACTGTAATTCCATTACTGCCAAGTATCGTGCTTATAAACTCCTACGATACACATCGATTGTTTTCGAATGTAGTCAGCGGAACTCCTGCACCCGTATGCCAAACCAAAGTTCAAGGTCGTCAGTTTTCTTTCGCGTTATTTGACAGTGCGCACTGTCCACTCCATTCTTTTTTCCTTTATGTATAGCGTGAGCAGTAAAGAAGAAACAACGATCATGGTACGGTGGTTATAAAGGCCTTAAGTTTGGAGGCCATCGTAACCAGTGGTTAGCGAGGGCGTCACGCGTCGGTTGAGCGCCGCTGTATCCGGTCACCCGGTTTCGGTCCCGTGGTCTGGGGCTCACACCGCGTCTCCTCCTTCACTATTCCATGTCAAGAGAGACGGAACACGCTTTTAAGGAGGTTGCCCCACACCAACTCCCAATCTCTCGTTCACGGCTACTGCCCACACGCGTCACGACGTTCTCTCGGCTGATCACACGGCTCGAGAACAGGCGCTTTCCGAAACCTGCGAACGTGCCAGTGTAACCCTGCTCTCTGCGTGATCTTTATGTGTCATGACCGGATGGCGGTGGTGTCCTGCCATGCGCATACCGTACTTATACAGCGAAGCAGCAAGTGCGGCGCCAGCGGGAGACGCGGGGGGGGGGGGGGGCATCTTTCCCCTATGATTCCACCCCCCCCCCCCTGGACCTCCCCAAGAGCAAACATATCGAAAAACACAGCGTCTAAGTTCCCTGCCCCCCTGAAGGAACTCTCTTGTCTAGGGTGCCCCGCCAGTGAAAAAACTGGCGCCGACCGGAAACTGCCTTAGTCTACCCTATTCCGTCGTCATCATCGTCATCGTCGTCGTAGTAGTAGTAGTAGTAGTAGTAGTAGTAGTAGTAGTAGTAGTGTAATAGTAGTAGTGGTAGTGTAATAGTAGTAATAATAGTAGTAGTGTAATAGTAGTAATAATAGTAGTAGTGGTGGTAGTAGTAGTAGTAATAGTAGTAGTAGTAGTAGTAGTAGTAGTAGTAGTAGTAGTAGTAGTAGTAGTAGTAGTAGTAGTAGCAGCAGCAGTAGTAACATGCATCAGGCAGGTCACGTGACCAGAGGGGAAGTGAATAAACAAATAAATAAAACGCAATGATGATGATGCTGGATCACATACACGCGCACGCTTACAGCTTCGCTGCCCGACGGTTTTCATGTCGTGAAATTGGCTTATTTTTTTATTCCTTTGTACCATAGGCGTGAGAAAGCGCGGTATATGCGTATGTAGCAGGAAGGCACAGACAGCTTTAGTGTTGTGGGCCCCGATACTAATGCTCTTTCATGTCACTTGCACTTGCGTGTGCGGCCATCTCCTTATGTCTTATTAGTTCGTGTGATATTTTACGACATGCATTTTATTCAAATATAAACGATTAACGTGGGTTTCCTTTTATCTTTTTTTTTTTACTTCTTTGTGGTGGAGCCGGACGCCTGACGGAGACCACATCACCAGTAACACTAAAAATATCTTTTTTTTTTTGCTTCTTTCACGGTGCCTCTTAGATACTGTTAAAAAGGTTGTCCGAAGGCTGCAGGTTCGGTCCCTGCATACCGGCGGCAAGTTGTCTTTACCTCCTCTTTACTTTTCGTATATCTATATAAGAACTACTACGATACACTTAAAACAGTACAATTAAAGGCCCCTATATCTTCATTGGCTATATTATCTGCTGGTTTTCATTAAAGTTAGCTCTTAGGCAAGAAGCTACTCAAAACATTAAAAACGAAAGACGAAGCGAGGGGACACAGGCAGCGCTTGTCTGTGTCCCCTTGCTTCGTCCTTGGCTTATTTTTAATGTCTTGTGCAATGGAGTACCAACTGGCCTTAACCGTCACGTAGAAGCGACTGCTATTCTGCAGCCTTTTCATTACGGAGCCAGCCACGGATGTGCGCCTCAGGGGCTGGCCGAGGCAAAGCAGTGAAATCCCCCCTCCATTGCGGTGGGATGCGGCACACAACCGGCGGATGGTGCCTCGCTGCAAGTCAAGGCCAAGGTCGTCCCTAGTCACGCGTATCTGGAAAATGGAGAGGACGTAGCTCACGGTGTTTCTCCCTCGCTCCGTTTCTCGTTGTTCTCTCCCTCACCGCCACACCCCCTGGTATCCTTTGTGGTTGCGCAATACCTCGCGATGCACGCTACCCCTTTTCTCGGTTGCACCCTTCTCGCACGCACGCTGTGGAATTTGTCGGAGGAGAATATTTGCCGATCACATACCGCAGATGGTGTCTAACGGCTCGCCTCTGACCTTGAGCATTAAAACATTGTCTGAAGCGACCTGACTCGATAGTCTAAATACTAAATAGGGGACGATAGACCAAGAGAGAGAGAGAGAGAGAAATTAAGCTCGACAATTTTGGTTGGTCATCAGGGTTGCCAGGTTTGGCTACATTGCGCCGATTAGACTACTTTTTTAGGCCGGTGGCAGTAGAAAGAACGTCTTGCTTACTTGGCTATTTATTGGCTACTTTATCGTTTCCTCGATTTGAACCAAATTATGAATATCTTGTGACGTTGCAGCCGCTGGAATTAGAGTATGCGGTATCAAAACACGGTGACCAAGAGGTGTTGTTCAACTCTCAATATTGAATTTGGCGCTTGCATTACACAAAAGAAAGTACTTCTGGATACGGCGCGGAGACTCGGGAGAAAACTGTTGTATGGGGCCTCATTTTGCAGACCACCGATTGCTGAACACGACTTTAAATTGTAATTGGAATGGAACAAGACAATCGAAAACGCAGCCCATCCAGGAAGCTCTGCACTCATCACCACTGTAAATGTGATATCCGAACTGTCTGTTTTATTTCATTGAATTAGGTGCGGACTGCAATTTCGTCATAACGCGGGAAGCGATGGCGAAAATGACTACAGATTATGCCTGAACACCAGAAACTGTGACTTTGAGCTCACTCATGATATACTCACTTTTATTGTCACCATAAGGCTGGTACTTCTGGTCCCTTCGAGAAACGTGACGCAGTACACGTGAAGATAGTGTCATTCCTGAAAGAGCGCAAGAGAATTCGTCGTCCTGCACGAAATGACTGCTAAAGTCAACAAGTTATGCTTCAATCTCAGCAATTATGATTTTAAAGGGTTCTTGCTGTAGTTATTTACATTTCCACCAAACGGCTCTTGGATTTAGTCATTTAAGTAGAAAAAGATGTAATTGTTTTCACATACGCGTGGCTACTTTTGGCCACTTTTACTGTCCTTGGCTCAAGTTGGCTACTTTTTGGATAGTGTTTACAATTTCTTGCTTTCTTTTTTTTTTGTCTTTTCGACCTGGCAACCCTGCTGGTTATCACCACGGTTAAACTAATAACATTAAATCAAGAGTTTATCCAGAACGGTTTGCCCGTGGCAAAGCACCACATTTACGTTACGCTCCACGAAAGTGCTTCTGGCGTTCTTGCGGACCACAAGCCTCAACGAAATTTGGTAGTGTAATCTATGGGTGTGTGTGTGTATGTGTGGCACTGTATGTGCTGTTATGTGTTTATCAGTGTATATATCATAATCGCCACCCAGCATCTGGAGTAGCATGTCAGGCGAATAGCCAGGCCAACATCTCCAACCTTCCATTAAAGAATTTCTCTCTTTTTCTCTCGGAATTTCTATTCTTTTGCGGGGTGTACACCAAAGCGCAGGCGGGGGTGGAGCGGCGGTGGGGGAGGGGAAGGGGGACGGGGGATGAGCCCCTGTCCGTACTAGGGGATGATAATGGGTGGGGGGGGGGGGTGCATAAATTCCGGCTGAAATGAGTTTTTAAACATTCAAACTGCTGAAGTTGGCGTTTTCATGCATAACTTGAACAGCTATTTACTTCTTTTGTCCAGAGAAAGAAAAGGTAGCCAAAAGAGAAAACAGAAACACCGCTGAGGGTGAACGGTTGCATTGCGCCAGGTTATATCCATGACCGTGTGCGTCAGTTTGCGTGGGCGCATCGGAGCTGTTCGAGCCATCCGTGCGCATCGGTTATTGCGGAAGTGTGCGTAAGCGCCGCAGTAATCGCTCATCCGTCCTCCCGACACGTACGCTGCCAATCTAAGGAGAGCAAAAAACTCCTCTGTACACGCAGACAACAAAAAAGAAGATGGGATGACTTTCTTTTCTTTTTTTTAATCTGGTTTATCATCGGAAAGCCGGGAACACTGAAAACAAAAAAGAAAAATCGAGCACGAAGGCTACCGAGCGTGGCACTCCCGAACTCTAACAAACCTGCATGCATCAATCCAGAATAATATGGCGCAGCGACAGAGCGAAAGGAGAAGGAAAGAGAGAGAGGGGGAGAGAGAGAGAGAGAGTGGATGTGTAGACTTTCCTAGTTTTTCAATCTACGCTTGACCTGCATTAATTTACCTTGTTGTTCATGCTTTCCATCGTAGCTTATCATTCTGTCCTCGTTTTGCTCCTCTATGGTAATATTGAGGACCCACATTTCTGGCGTTTATCCTTGGTTCCCGAACTCATTTCGTTAAGCATTTAACTCGTTACGTTAAACATTTATTTATTTATTTATTTATTTATTTATTTATTTATTTATTTATTTATTTATTTATTTATTTATTTATTTATTCACTTGCACATTCATTCGAATGATTTCTTACCATCTCCGTTTTTTTTTTTCTCGAACCTGACGCATTTTATCTGGATCCGTACGTAGGAATCAAAATTACAAAAGCTGTTATCACTGTTATTCCTTTAAAAAAAGAAATTATTTCGTTATAGGCGTCGCTAAGTTGTGCCCCCCCCCCTCCTGCTTCCCCTCCATCGAAGATTTTACACTTGAAGTAGAAATTTAAGATTTTCCTTAAATATTGTAAATTAAGTGTCTAAGCTCGTGGTGAAAATAAGTTGGTGACGTTCGCACAACTCAAAGCGCGCTCGTGTGTGCGTGCGTGCGTGCGTGCGTGTGTGTGTGTGTGTGTGTGTGTGTGTGTGTGTGTGTGTGTGTGTGTGTGTGTGGCGCGCGCGCGCGCTCTGCGTGCGTGTGGTGCATGCGTTCTGCATGCGTGTGTGCGCGTTGTACGTGCATTCTGCGTACGTGCGTGTGCGTTATGCGTGCGTGTGTGTGCGTAAGACTCGGAACGAATTCGGATTAGCTGGAACAACCAGTACGGATCATTTGTGCTGTCCTTACCCTGCCGCGAGTAGCTGAATCTTCGCAGAGACGGACAGCTATTGCCATCTAGTTCTCCAATTTACGACTATGGCCGTTTCTCCACGGCCGGGCTAGACCGCACGCGCGCGATAGCCCGGCCGTGGTTTCTCGCGCAGCCTCCGAAGCTGGCGCGCGAGATCTCGAAGGCAATGATTCCTTTATCTCACACGATGGCATCGTGCTGCCACCTCACGCGAGTTGAGAGAAACTCAGGAAAGGCGCTTAGTTTGAATAATGGCGAAGGCGTCGTTCTTGGACGGACGGAAAAAAACGGGAAAAGCCCGCGAAATAAAAAAAAAAAATCCCCCATGACAGACCCATTTGCGCACCAGTGCGCGCGATGATTCTAGTGCTCCCTAGAGAGAGAGAGAGAGTAGCGTCCCGCATGCATAGCATTCCCCATAGCGTTCCCCATAGCATTTGCCCGGTTGTGCTGCCTCGACAGGGCAGCGACGATGGTGGTGGCTGTGTGACGAACGCGTTTTGATAGCCGTAACACAAGCGATAACCGCTGCGTCTGATTATCGCTGTCATGAACCGCCGCGAGGGAAGCATATCGTTTGTACGCGGAACATTGGGTAGCACTATAATCACGGCGCGCATAGACGCGCATGCGGGAATGTCACGTGGTATTTTTATATTTTTTATGTTTTTTATTTCGCGGGCATCTGTAGCAAGCTGAAAAACGGTAATACTTAATGTATAGAAAGCTAGAAACTGTCTAATCGGACGTTTTGTAAACCGATGTACAACTTTCTCATAGCAATTTTTTGCCCAGCATAGTCGTTTGAAAAGTTAGTTAGTTAAAGTGGCTTAATTAATCAAATAATCAGAACAAAAAATAGTCTGACGTGCACCAGGCAACATTCACCAAATGCATTTGGTCGCGCCGTCATTGAGTCTGTCGGCATATTTTTAAACTCTGGCTAAAGATAGCTGGGGCATGCACCCTGCATACATACACAAAATTGAAAAATTTCGAAGGTTGGTTTGACCCCAGCCGCTCCGGCTACGCGATTGTCTCTTAGGCGTACTTTTTGATACAGCTCAAGTCCTAAGTAGTGCAGCGCACCGCAGTTTTGGCAGGAGCACCTGTGCTAATATTTTTTAGCTTGGGCCACAGCGCAAGATATATACTCTTTATACGTTGCACACCGTGGCCTGTGCCTAAAGGCTAAAAGCTGAACTGTGCTTGTTGTAGCGCACTTTTTTTTTTCAAACCAATTCTTGAGAAAAAACCCGAGAACCCAAAGGATTTGGCGAGTTTACTTCTCCACATAGCTAAAGCGTTAATTGGCGCAGCAGCTGTGACAGGGGGGCAAAACTTCTGACACAACCCGTGCTTTGCTCTGTCGGCAGATTGGGGAATGTGCTTAGGGAAAATATAATATCGGGAGGCAACTTCAATGGAAGGTCGCGCGACTCACCATGACTCTTCTCTCTGCAGCCTCAAATTCCTGCGCTTAAAAGAAAAAGACAACTCAATTGTCTTAGGTAACAGATGAGTAAAAATCTACACCATCATTATCGTGTAACTATTAATGACTGCGTGATTTATCCGCGTGAACATTGGCACATCCGGACACATACACTGCAAACGGCCATCACCCAACTGAACGGAACCGGCGTTTTACAAGCATCATATAATATTAAGAGAGAGAAAAGAGAGACGAACAGAGAGAATAAATTCTATCCAGAACAGCGCACGAACGGCTTGTAGGTTTTCCGTACGGCAGTCGCTTTGTCTTTCATTGGTCCTGCTGTTGCGTTGCTTTTCTCTGAATAAGGTTGCTCAACCAGTGAGTTCAACTAGGCATCGTTGTAGATGACTGCTTTACTTGTAACCCGTTAGCTACAAAATACAATCAGTGTGTGTGCTTCACCACAGTACGTTTTTGCAAGCGGTTTCTTTCGCAATGCAAATGCGTATTGCGGAGAAGCTTGCCTTTTGGTATATTGGAACGTTTACGAGAATCTTGCCGCGATTTTACCACCTTTCATCTTTCAGTAAGTTACATCTCAATAAAGCTCGAATTTTTTCACCTTCCACAGAAGAATAACGGTAAATCGCAAAATACGTGTGAAATCAGTCAGCCATGGAAATGTTACTAAGAAGAGCGGGCGTTATACTAGTGAAAATGTTGTGGACGATGCCGTGTCTCCATACAATAAACAACTTCCATTATAGCTTCATTGTAGCAGATTATAGTTTAATTAACTAATTAGTCACTGCTGATTTCGAACGGTCCAATGAAAACGCTTTTAATGGCTTATTAACATTTCGGCAGGCACACATCCATTCATGGGAAGGGCTGCTGATCTACTTAATATGGGCTCACTGTGTGACACGCTGCCCCCTCCCCTTACCACCACATGCGAAGAAGCACTGAATCGAGCGCGCTGCCATTTAGTGCCTTACGCCATCTGGTCCTCCCAACAAGAACACGTTTCTGATGAGCTGAAATCTCACGACCACGACCTCTCCTCCCATCTTGGAGGCTGTTTCCATGTGCGTCGAGCGCTGACTAGGTGGCGCCACCTCACACGTGTGCTGAAATACATGAGCCGGTAACAGCCGAAAGTTCCTGTCTCTCTTGCGCATGCTCTTTAGCCGTCCTCACAACAAAGGCTGCAGATATAGCACCTTTTCTAGCACCTTTTTTGGGGACGTTAAACCCCAGATATTATTATTAGGTGCGTGCGAATATTCGAAAACTTCGAATAACGAATCGAACATCGTTCTATTCGATTCGGTACTCGAATCGAGTAGTGGATATCAGAAATATCGAATACATTTCGAAACTTTTTTCGAATAATAAGCACCGATGAAGAAACCTCGAAGGAACGAAACGTTGCAACAGAGAGGAGTAACATTTCTTGTTTTAACCATCGAATTACCTAGAAGCATGCAGCCCAAGGTTTACGGTACTATCGATGCTATATTGATCGCAGGATGAAGGAGCTTTTTCTTAAAACTCCGCTGTCGCCGAAGCGACAGAGTGATCAATCCACTATCTTCAGTTTGTTTTTTTTATTTCTTTCAAATACAAAGGCACATGGTTAGTAGTATGCAGACGATCTTCATCTATCTTCATCACGATGATGCTGACTCATCAATGTTGTTTGGTATTTATATATCACATTTATTTAAAAGCTGTTTACAAAGTGCCACCTTGAACATTGTAGCCACTGTTCTATTTAAACCCACAGTTGCAAAATATTTCTAAGGCTCTAGTTGCTGTTGTGTACGAGCTTGCGTCAGTTTACAAGATCGTGGTATTCTTTTTTTTTTTTTTGTCAGTTAAAAGTGATCGTAATATTATGTTGTTAAAGCTTGTGAATATTTGTTCCAAATAAAATGCTGTGGAATTCTTGGGCTGTTTCTGAAATGGTTACATTACCGTTCTGAGGCTGCTTTAAAAATGGTTACCTTGCTATTCGAAAGCCATTCGAATAGCATTCGATTCGTATTAGATTCGGTCCTAAAATTCAGTATTCGAACCCCTCTAGTCTTTTCCTATCCTTCAACCTCTATACCCCCTCCCCCTCCCACACGCTCTTGCAGGTATTTGTTTCATTTTAGTTTTTACACTCGCAATATTGTGATGTATGCCTGCCAAAATTTTCAGTGTCCCTTAAGTATGCGTGCGCGTATGTGTGTGTGTTATAACAGCAAAGCTGTTTAAGCTAGCCGTAATTTGTGCGGCCTATCAGAAAACTATCATCATTGTGAACGGGTATGTGCCACAGAAATTGGGCAAATCCCACTACTCACCACTGGTTCACTAAGAGAGAGAGAAAGCTTAGAAAGAACGAGAGAGAGAAACATTGAGAGAAATAAAGCGAATAAAGACATAAACAGATAGAAACACAGAGAAAGAGAGAGAAAGAGAAACACAGAAAGAGATAGAAAGAGATAAAGAGAAATAAAGATAAAAAGAGCGAGAGAGAGAAAGAAATAGAAAGGAAGAAAGAGAAAGAAACTGATACGAAATAGAGATACAACAAACAAAGAGAAAGAAGCAAGTAGGCAAAAAGGTTACACCATCTCCCGCTGAAGGGGACCATGAGGCGATGCGAAGCCGGAGCACTTGCACGATCGCGTTCTGTTGGCGTTCGTTGGGCATGCTACCGACCTCGGGCACGCTACCAAAGCCGCGTCGTGGAATGCGAAGAGGAACACTACACGAGTCGCGTCTTCCCTCTAGCCTGGCCGTTCACAGGGCGAGCAGGGAACGTGGTCGACAGGCGCGCGAGAGGGGAGCAGCGTAGGAGAGCATAGAGAGGGGGAGGGGACGCGCATGCGCTGGCGCTCATCACGGCGCTGCGCAGGAGAGAATTTTGGCATGTCGAGCCCGCACTTCAGAGGAGTCAACCGTAGCAAGCGCTGGACTGAACGCGCGCAGCGCTCTACCATTTGAAGGAGAGGAGACTAGAAGAGGAGAGTAGCGCATGCGCCGCGAGAGCAGAAGCGAGAACGCAGGAGAAGCGCAAGCAGATGCTGGCAGAGAAGTGGAGAGAGTAACGCACAGCTGTTGGAGAGAGGGAAGGAGGAGAGCTGCGCATGCGTTGTGTAAGTGCGGACTACCAGGCCGACGCCGGGGGACATACCCCCGAGCAAGAGATGCCTTCGCATCTAAAAGAGCGATAAAGAGAAAGAAATAGAAAGGAGGAAAGAAACTGATACTAAGACTTGACCGAAGCTACTTTCAGGATATCGTGTGCGTGCGGGGTGGGGCAATGCGGTGGTGTAGCCAGGAGTTTGGTATGGGGGTGGGGTTCGAACACCCCTCCCCCCTGACTGGACCAGCGCAAAGTCCTGTCAGACTCTCTTGTCTCGTGTATCTGCGCTGTTCCCTGTTATGAACCCCTCTCCCCTCCCAGGATTTTTTTACGATTTATTTATATCTATGTATATACGCGCACGCATACAAATAAAAGCACGAACATACATAAAACCTGGAAAAAAATTTCGCTATGACCTTGAAGGGTACCAAATCATGGGTTAGTGTATAGGAAGAAAACTCTCTGTCCCTATTTGCTGTCTCCTGCAAAAAATTGAAGGGGGAAAAGTGTGAAAATCCTCCTCGTGGGTGTAGGAAGTTGTTTGGAGGGCGAGGAGGGGCGTATAGACAACTGCAATGTGAAATGCGAGAACTTCCGTATCTAGGAAGAGGTGCCCGTGAAAGCACGCATTGTCCGTTGGCGTGTCCTCGCCAGACCACGTGCTAGCAGAGAGACAAGAATGCTTCGAAGCACCCGAGAAGCCACACTTTCCTCGGTCACGTTTTCGCCGTATACCTCCGCGGAGTTTAATATGGTCATATGTATGCGGATCCAGGCGCGCGTCGAATTTATGGCGCGTCATTGTAGGCCCTTCACCGAGTTATTTAATTACGTCTAATTATAGACCTGCGAGAGTGCGTTGCTTGTCTATGACTGCACTTACCGGATTATTGCCATAAAGGCGACCCACGTCGTGGGTCGTTACCCATTTTCGCTGAATGTTGCTTAATTCCCTCTCGCGTGTGTGATACGCCGCGAAAGATGAGGGCCGGCAAAAAGTATCACATATAGGTGTGCTCCTCGGAACGATTCGGGAATACTTATGGAACGTAAATTTTCGCAGCGGTTAGCGCGAGAACGCTAGTTACGCAAGGCCATGGCGGCGGTGAACTGCACGGCAATCGCAGTCATTGCGTCGCGGCCGCATTCCTTGCCAGTGTAATAGGCATAGGCTTTCTTCTTTATAGTAGTGATATTCCTAACGGGTAGCGTCTGTATAGTTCGGCAACGACAACGCTGAATCAGGTTCTCACCGAAGACTGGCCAAAAATAGAAAGAAAAGAGGAGAAAAAGAAGCAAGAAAAACGTGGCAGCAGCTCAAGCTTGCCCCCTTGGAATCCACACAGAGCGATTGAAAATCGCAGCATGTCGAAGTCGTTGTTGCTCGGCGCCGCGACGCTTCCGTTGCCCTGTCAGATATTGTCTGGGTACAACGTTGGCGAAGACTGCAATGCACACATGAACGCAACCAGCCTAGTAATAGGGGTTCAGAACGGCAGTGATGCCTTTCTGTGCCATATGTTTCGAAATGCGCAGTATTTCTTGGCGAACCAGAGGCACATTGACCGTTTTTTATCTATCTATCTATCTATCTATCTATCTATCTATCTATCTATCTATCTATCTATCTATCTATCTATCTATCTATCTATCTATCTATCTATCTATCTATCTATCTATCTATCTATCTATCTATCTATCTATCTATCTATCTATCTATCTATCTTATCTATCTATCTATCTATCTATCTATCTATCTATCTATCTATCTATCTATCTATCTATCTATCTATCTATCTATCTATCTATCTATCTATCTATCTGTCAGTCAGTCAGTCAGTCAGTCAGTCAGTCAGTCAGTCAGTCAGTCAGTCAGTCAGTCAGTCAGTCAGTCAGTCAGTCAGTCAGTCAGTCAGTCAGTCAGTCAGTCAGTCAGTCAGTCAGTCAGTCAGTCAGTCAGTCAGTCAACGTCTGGGCGCTCTCATGGCAGTCTCCTTAACTTGATATATATACCAAACTTTGCACAGGAGGACACGAATGTATGACGAACGGGATAGAGAGGTCATGACATCAATAACGTGACTTGCCTGTCGCGTACGTCATGAAACACTTTCCTCCAGTCACGCGTGGCACATGACCGCTTCTCACAGTCCGTGGTGTACAGGTATGCGCCAAAGGTGATTCACATCTATATCAACCCACGGACAGCGAGAATACACTTTGAAAATCTTAACGGGAAAGTGTTAGGAGCTCATGTCACAGAAAATCTGGTGCCGGCGTCGGCGGCGCTGACGATGCGTGAATAGTCCAGATTTAAGCAAAGAATAAAAACCGCTGTTCGTGCAGGAATTGAACCCAAGCATTCAGCATGGCAGTCAAGTATTCTACCACAGAGCCACGCTAGTGCATCGAACCGCTAAAAAAAACGCCAGGCCTGCGCGGAAAGCGCAGCACAGTCACAGCGAAAGCTGGAAGAGCGGCATTTTTAGAGCCCGTTATAAACTCTGTGGCTACTATTAAGATACACTAGCAACGTACCCACTACGGCACAAGTCATAATTTTTGTGAAGGTCGGAAGCATCCACCATGACATTATTCTTCACTCTGCGGAGAAGCGAGCTACGATCTTTCAGGCATTATGTGCACTTTGTTCGTGCGACGGCTGATGACGATGAGGAATTATGGCTGAGTCTTTTGTAATGGGTTGGAATCTTTAAACGACCCACTAGTTACGTAATTCGCATTGTGTGACTCCTGGTCGTTATTTAACTCTCCCACCACGCTTCATAACATACGTTAAAGGGGCCATGACACCCAATTTTCGATCCTAATTTGTGTTATGTGGATTAATCCTTGTGCATTCACAAATAAGCTGGCGAAATTTTAGCGCATTTGGTCGAGCACTTCATTTAAAATCGAATATTTTATAAACAAGCGAGTGGCCCGAGAGTCAGGCAACACTAGTGCACTCGCGAGCCGTGAAGTAACAAGCAGCTCTGTGCAAGCGTCTGCATTGCGGCGAACGATATTGTTCCGTGGTCAGCTGCTCGTGATATCGAAATATTTCAGCTTCCTTCAGCTTGGCACTGAAATTGAACGATTTGCAGCGTCTGAAACTTTGGTAGAAGACGACGGCTCCGTTCTGTGCTGCACATGACGTCACACGCCCCATTGCAAAATGGCGGTCGCCGGCGGTGAGCGGGGTTCACAGCCGGCGACTTCTAGGGCTTGTTTTGCACTGAAATATTCGTTTACGGCCCACTTTTGAAATCTGTATAGGCATAATAGACCCTCTACTTCTAGTTTTCGCTGAAAACCACATATATTTGGGTGACCATGCCATGGCCCCTTTAAGTTGAGAAATAGAGAGAGAGGGAATTAACTTTATTGAAACTCTGAGGAAATGGATCATGGGAGCGTTATGGGCTTCCATGGCAATCAATAGAAGGGCACTTGCGAGGAACCCACTACGCTATAAATCATCATAATTTTCGTGAAGTAGGGAAGCAGCCACTATGCAATTTTTCGTCATTCTGCGGAGAACCGTGGTACCCGCTAAGCACCTCTAAGGCATTATGTGCACTTTGTTGATGCTGTGGCTGATGACGATGAAGAATTATGGCAGAGCCCTTTGTAATGGGTTGGAAGCATTCAACGACCCACTCCTTGAGCAATTCGAATTGTGCGACGCCTGGTTACAGAATTCGCGTTGTGTGACGCTTGGTTGTTACTTTACTCTTCTACCACGCTACGTTACATATGTTAATGTGGTTCCTTCCCGACATGAAGCCTGTATGGGATCTTTCTGCAAAGCAGTTTCAAGCACCGGCATGGCCCTGAGGTAGAACCAAGGAGGTTTAAATTAATAACCTCCATGGGTAAAACACTGGGCTCCCCCGCAGAGGGCCCAAGTTCGAACCTCGTTCGATCCTGCAATTTTTTTCTTATTTCGAGCGATAGTGGTTACGGACACCGGCGGCGGCGGCGGACAACTACGGCGCCAAAAACGGTTCTTGTTGTGATCTCATAACAGCTTTCGCTGTAAAAGACCCTAGACCCTATTGTCTACGCGCTTTCATAACAATGTAATAAAGACTGATTACGCAAGCTATAGTCCAGTTTTTCTCGTATGCAACGACGACCGCTACTTATTATATGCACACATCGCATCGCAGCGTGGACTTTGTTGCAATAAACTTGACATCTTTGCTGTAACATGCTTACCGACGTTACGTCTCACCATGAGCTACCCTTTAGACGCCAATATAGTCGACGTGCCCGGCAAGCCCATGATACGCACCAAGCTACGAAATTTTCACAAAAATGTCAATCCACCTCGTAACGCCAAGAGAAAAAATCCGGCGTAGGCTGCTACTCGCTGGCTATACACTTCGCATGAAATTCAATTCGCCCATTGAGTGGGATCTACCGGAATTTTTTCTGGTAATTGGCCTTCTCTTGGAGGAACGCTGAAGCCGACCAAGCAGACCATGCACCTGTACAAAGTCGATAACGCATCTTGCCCCCTTGTCATCCCCCTCCCTGCGCAGCTTTCAGCGCGCTCGCTAGTGCGAAAGGAGAGAGAAGGCGCTTGAAGCGTGCGACAAATCCTTGTAACTCCGCTCGTACTTGACGGATTTTAAAATTTTTTTGCGGCAATTGATTCGTCAAGCAATGAGCTCTTTTTAATGAAGCCATTCGACAATTACATGGAAAAGTGTTGCAGTGCACCTTTAAGCAACCACCTACCTTGTTAGGCTGGTGAGGAGAAAATGCGTTATACATCTATAGTGAACTATATCGTGTCCTCATTGCCGACGTCAGCTTCCCATTTGTCACGCAGGCAAGGTGGCCAAATGACCAGAGTGTCGTGCGGTCCACAGCGGCTTTGCCTTGGCCACGCGCCATAACACTTTGGCTGTGCCATTGTGCACGCCGTGCACAATCCAAGTTGGATAACACAGAAGGCGTAAAAAAGAAAACAGACATTTATTTCACGTACTGAAATATACACGTTCTACTCTTTTCATCACGTAAACTGTCGAAATGCATGAATATATCATGGAGGCAGTTCTTTTAATCGAAATCTCTCTATATACACTTTTTTTTTTCTTCTTCCAGACGTCTTCGCCTAGATGTAAAACTGAACATGAGTATATAGTGAGTGTGATAGCTTAGAGCTGCGCGCAAGCAATCGTTAGTACAACATTTTTCTTCAGGATATGTCTACTTTGGGGACCGACAAGCTTTTTCTGTACATCGCCCAAGAATCAGTGACACAAAATTCATAACATTAGACATAGTGACCCTCCTTCTGCTTCGCCGTCGAAGCTCGAAATGACACATCAACGTAAAACAGCACAACACATACTCCGTCTTGGCAGAACACATATTGCCTCAAGTAGTCCGTGATCAGAGCGAAATGTAACGGCGTGCAGATAGTTTTAATTTTAAATGACACAAAATTAGTCCGGCCTTCTTTCTTTTCCCGGGCAATGGCTTCACAAAATTACGAAAGTCGGGGCAGTCCAGGAAAAGTGCGTGAAATTGTTGTGGAGTTGTCAGATAGACATCTCTTTCTTCGATAGGAGCACAATCTGTAGCGGCCTACTAGCGATACCGCCGGTCGAAAAATTCCGCGTTGCACTTTCGTTATCATGCAATGCCAACAAACACTCATGTGTGTGTATATCTCGTGTGAGGTAAGTACTGAGGCGAGTTGTAACCATTAAGGTTCATTTGCTAAGTTTAACCATCCAACAGTCTTTACGTAGGTGATATGCGTGTGGTATTTTGTATTCCGTGCATGATATGTGTGTTAACAAGCTGCGCCAATGTATGTACATGCGGGGGTAGGTGTACACGCGACATGCAAACTGTGCAGGCTGCCTTGAAATGGTCTTTGATTGATATGCTGAAGTGATAAAAGTGCATGTTATCGAGTGATGCTAGATAAGTGTGGGCGTCCGCTCTGTAGTAAACAGATGTGGTCGCAAGAGTCGTCTCAAACTTGCCCCTGCAAATTGCGTGTACGTGCATTCATATGGAGGCTCCAGCTGCTACACGCACCAGGTTATATTTAGAAGTGAACCTTCAATCAGGGAATCATATTTGCAATTTAAGTTTAGTCTATCATTGGTGTCTGTTTTAACATTGCACACCGTGATCGAGACAGCAGTAAGACTTAATCAGCAGTGAAGAGGTATTATACAAATTTGTGCTGTAAATAGGCTATTGATAGTTGCGTATTTGCAATATTCAATCGGCAGAACATTGTATGATTAGACTGGTGCGTCAGGAGATGTCAGAACAGTTAGCTAATGGAGGCGGTCTATGGGTCGTCAAAATGTTAAAGCGATGCTCTGTGGTGTCCATTGGTTCATAGCTGTAGTAAAGGTAATAACGTGCAGGGAATCAGCCCATCAGTTTTCACAATATTCCTGCACAAAATATTTATAAAAAATTTTAAACTGCGAATTACACAAGTTAGAGTAATTAGCATTGTAGTCCTAACACAAAAGGTGTCAAGGAAGGGTGGTTCGGCAGTCGCCATTCAGTTTATAAGGCTAATAATTTCCTCTTTGCTTGAGCCATTGGGACAGAGCAGTAGGTTTGACAGGTTTGACAGAGCAAGTTACCACCGTAGTCTATCAAGGTGCTTGTCCCCTTTAAAGCAGAAAGTAACGACAGTAACGTTGGGGTAAATTGTTAAGCATAGAATGAACATCTCGCATGAGGCACACAATCGTAACAGCGTTGAGAACACACTTTGTGCGTGAAACAATGGTATACTTCAACGTTTTATTTTGTCTCTATTTTCAGATGAGATCTCTGCGTTGAAAACAGCACCGACTGTGTGGTGAGTTCTATTATCGCATGCGCTAGAACGTAGATGTTGAAGCAGTATACCTTGTTTAGGCATTCACTATGACCTCAATACTTCGGCACCCTTCCGCGAATTACTGACAAAACTATTTTGAAGGTAAAAATCAAAGACATGGACCGCGTCTGGTTGGTGCGTCACCCTTTGATTCTAAATCACCGCGTTGTGTAGCTGCGGCTGTTCGGGCTGAAGCCAACAGTGATAAGCTATGCTGAAGATATCTATGCATCATCACATTTTCTATAATTCAGGGCAGCATAAGCCTTCATGGAACTATGGAAAAATAAAAGAGCTTGCACAATGATTCGTAGTGATGGTCAGTTGGGATTTCTCAGATTATACTCAGGACTGTATTGTCAGACATCGAAGTTCGGCACACCAACTACTTTATCTAATCGACAAGTTTACTGTACACGCGTACGCAAATGCTAGTATCGTTGCAAAAGCTTCAAATGTTTTCCAAAAGATCAATATGGCAGTGACACACAACTGAGCTACCAGGAGATAACGCCAGATCACTGAGCTATGAGCGTATACTCCTGAAGCTTCCCTAAGCTTTAGTTTGTTGAGTAGATGAGCTCTTCCGTAAGACATAAAAGATGTCCGCGTTCTGATATCGTTACGGCAGCACCATCCTGAGCACTAGAGACACCATCGTTTCATGTGTCCACGCATAGTGACACGCGCTCGCTCGTATGAGCTCAGCTTTTTTTAAAATCACGCCACACTATGGTTGCTATGATGTTCTGAGCACCGCACTTGCAGTCGTAGACATGATATGAGAACTTAAACGCGAGGTCTCGTCATGAATCCCAAACGCGTCTGTTCGAATGGATGTTCGAAAACTGAGATCATGGATATTAATGGGGTCATGCCTTAGGGTGGAAGCAAAGGCCTCGAATATTTGTGGCAGTCACGGGCCAACATTAAATTCGGGGACATGGTGAAATTGAGGTAATTAGCATTGCATTTTTGTCATGAGGATAATGTCACCTAGAACATGCCAACGCAATTAACAACATATGCGCTTCCAGCTGACCACCATAACTAAGCAGAAAGCACTACTACTCGTAACGGTTGGCTTAGGAGATCTGACTCTGGGTTGCTCTGACAAACGTTTCGTACTGTATGGTGAACGGCTGGCGAATTTCTCGCATTCACAATGTTTTCGAGAAAAAATGCCAACCAGAAGATACGTGAAGGCAAGCTAAGCCAAATTGTTAGTGCAATAATAAAGACCAAAATTTTCAATAATATTCAGACACACTAGCTACAATCTCCAACTTTTTTTATAGGCATCGAACGTCATGGGAACATTAACCACTGTAGATGCTGCCCTGTGAGTCACTTTTGTTAGTTCTCAGTTGTCTTGAAAGCAACTCATTTACGTTTTATGGTACGTAGGCTGGCTGAACACAAATGTACTAAGCTGCCCGGATAGTCAACGCGTCTGCATTGCAAACATGGCGACACATTGCTGATATTTTTTAATGTTAAACCGGAACTAAAGCGCCGGTGAGGGTCTTGACAACAACAACAAGTGTATTGCAGTGCTGATGATTGATATGTGCAGAAAAGTTCTCAAGTAATCGCCGACTATTAGTTGTAGGTAAAGGTCTATGACCTTCAACTCCGTACACATAGGCTGACGACGTGTACTCTCAGAGCAATGTCACGTTCACATTCGAGAAGTTCACATATAATCAGGCACGTAGGCAAGGGGGGGGGGGGGGGGGGGGGCGGGGGGCCCGGGCCCCCCCGTAATTTTTCCAGCCTTCTATATTCCCAGGCAACTTTTTTTTTGTTTTTGCAATGGAAAGACTTTCTTTCGAACAATTAGGCCTTGGGCCCCCCCCCCCCCCGAAAAAAAAATCCTGGCTACGTGCCTGCATATAATTAATATCAGATAACGCTGAACTTTTCAACAAGGTACGTTACTTGTTACGTAAGTTTTGGCCACAACTCTCTGAACAAGCCATATATATCTGTATACTAACGTTGGCCCAAACGTTCACTTGCGTGTCCATGTGCACTCTATTCTCGAGGCAACAGCAATAGGCGAGGTTGCATGCCCACAGTAATGATATTGTCTCATTTCTGTCTCACCGTTTGCCCATATGCGTCCATCATGATGCACAAAGAGTAGTACATTTGAACACACGGGCTTTTGTATCCCCTGAGAGAATGTTTAAATATTTTGTTTGACCGAAATAGTCTTTACGCTGCTGCGCTTGGTAAGCGAACTCGTGTGAGCACTCGCGTTGCCCGAGTAAGTCACTACGCTGTCAAACGTTGCTCACGCGTGCACAAGTCCAGCGTCACGTTGTATCCACAAGCATCAGCGAGCCCTCACGCCAACTATTGCAGCAAGAGTTCCTCGATTCTTGCCGGGTAACGCTGTGTATGACGTCAGAATGTCCCAACACTGACACGTGCACAGTTGAATCAGGATGGTCACCAGGAGAAGCCCTGACCACCTTTTATAACGCGCGCGCACAGTCTTAAGAGTTGGTCACAGAGCGAAACCCGTACTCGTCTTCCAACCGCCCCGCCCTGTCACCGGACCACTCCTGTTCGAGCGACTTGGATATGTTGCGCCTCTCCTCCTGGTTACGTACCAGAGAGTACAGGTTGCTCCTCTGCTTAGGTCGGTGGCCCGGTTCACTGGGCCTCGCCGGCAGCGGCGGCGGTGGCCGCTGGAGCTCGGAGGTCACGCTTCCGGTCGAGTTCACAAAGTCGTACAGGACCTCCTCGTAGACGTGGTACTCCGAGTCTGAGAGTGGCCTCTGGGTCTGCTGCTGCTGCTGCTGTTGACGCGGCTGCGTCGTAGTGTTCCCTCCTCTGGAACCACCGATGTGGGTGTCGCGTAGAGGCTGCGTTGAGGAGGACGCGGCTGTTGTCGCCGCCACGGAAAGCTTGCTGGAAGAAGTCTTCGCTGGTCGTGGTTCCGTGATCTTCTTGTGCTGAAGGTCCTCAATAATCTCGAGCATGCACTTGGCGACCTCGTTGAAGCGTGACTTGGCAGAGCGCATGAGAGTAGGCTTGGGAGAGCACGGCTTCGCACTGCTGGCAGCGGTCGTCGCGTGAGCTGCCGAACAACGTGGCGTGGGGACAGGGTGGCCAGCACCGCTCTTCTCTGAGCGCGAAACAGGTGGTTCTGCAGCCATCGGAGGGCTGTACGTGCCCAATGCCAGCTGCACGGGGTCCTGTTGGTGATGTTGCGGCTTTTGGTGCGGTTGCCTACTGTGACTTTGGGAACGCCGGCTTGGTTCGGCTGTCAACGCTGCGTTATTGTGGTCTTTGGAGGTCTCTTGGGATTTGTCTGCATATGCAAAAACAAAGAAGACAACGCGTTAATACAACTCCTTTATTACTCCTTCTTTTTTTTCTGTGATGGGTAGTTAGCTATTGGAACACCCAACTACTGATTTGCTGTTATAAACTTCCTCATTGTGCTTATCTATGCCTCTTTGATGTAAGTAAAACATTCGGTCTGAAAAGATCGCATGCCTCGTGCAACAAAAATGTCCTTTCTGTTTCACTGTCTCACCTTGGGTACTAAAATGAAGAATTGCCGACCTCGTAGCCACGACTTACACACGCTAGCTAGCGATCAAGAAACCAGTTTAGGCGCCGGTGACTCACCTTTCAAGCACTTAACCTTGGCGACGCTGTATCCCGCGTTGGAGCGGTACTTCTCCTCGACCATGGTCACGTACGTTGACGGCGGGAACCGGGCATCCAGGTCGTAGTAGTCGGGCTTGCCCCCACAAAGGAGGCTGTCGATCTCTTCTTCCAAGGTCCCGCCGCTGTCGGGCCTCTCGAGGTTGGCGCGCAGATTGGCACAAAGCGGGTCCTTGAGGATGGGCTTGGCCCGCGTTCCGGGCGCCTTGGCCGGCGAGCACGAGGGCGCCGAGGTCAGCTTCTCGGTGCTGAACCTCACCGTCTTGTCGCCCGCCGAGCCCGCACGGGGACTGCTGCTACTGCTCTTGGGGCTCACCGGCGACTCGCAACGGGCAATGGCCGTCAGCAGGGACTGGCGCAGCTGCATCAAGTGATCAAGGTCGGCGTCAAGCTCCTCCTGCGTCGGCTTGTGGCCCTGCTGTCCTCCCGCGGAAGCGGGCGCTGCGAGCCTGGCCGTCGTCGCAGCCACCGTAGAGGGCTGCGCCAGAGCGACGACAGCCTTACTAGAGGATTTGGCTTCGGCATCGTAGTCCGGTATCTCGGGCGTCGGGCAGAGGCTCTTGTAGCCACTGTCGATAGAGCCCGCGTACGCGATGGACTCGCCGTCACTGTGCTGGCGCGCCTGGCGCCGCTGCAGGTACACGCTGGCCAGGTCGTAGTAGTCGTCCGACTCGCAGCACGGGTCGTACGTCATGGAGCCGATCGTGTCCAGCAGCGGATTGCCGGAGGAAGACAGAGAGCTTCGTTGCTGCTGGCTGCCGCTACTGCTGCTACTGGTACTGCTTCCGCTGCTACCGCAAGCAGCGTACGAGCAGCGCTGAGACATCGGCCTCTTCTTCCGGCGAGCGCCGGGCGACGCCGTCGGCGACGACGGGTCCCGTCGAACGTCGGGCGAGGATGGGATGCGAACGGGCTTCGGCGGTCGCGGAGCGGCCGTCGTCTGTGCCGGGGCGGCAGCGTCGCCTCCACGCAGGCTACCGACAGCGACGGCGGCAGGCGCTGCTGTGTCGTCGGCTGCTGCCGACGGCAGCGGTTGTTGACTCGGCGGCAAGGTGTGCTGCTGCTGTTGCTGCTGGGCGTCACCGGCCGGGTGGTCAGTCGGCGGCAGCGTCCCTCCCACGACCACGTCCTCGAAGGTGTTGTACATGTGCCACATCTGCCGGGTGAAGTCATCCCCTTGCAGGCTGAGTTCCGCCTGCGTCGTAAAAGAAGACAAGGCGCGAGAATGTCAGAGGCTGATTGAGGACGGCCGCGCCAGCTACTAGCTGCAGCCTCCCTCCCTTCCTCCCTCCCCCTTTTATTTACAGCCGCTCATCAATACAAGGCGTCGTATAACTTTCCCTCCTTCAACCTCGTCCTTTCGACGTGTACCTGTGTGCACACCGCTTTCTGTACGCCGCTGTCCGGTGCACTGAGTCCAACAAAAGGACATCGCGGGACGCCATAAAGTCTTCGGCTCCGAGAGACGAACAGAGTGAGAGAAAAGGCGGACGCGTCAAGTCTTCATGCATGAGAACGAGAATGCCGCAATGGCCTTTGGAAGCGGCGGCACGTGGCCACTATGAACACTTTATACATCCCCTTAGCTGCCATAACTCCAACCAAGCGTACCCGGCGCCGCGTTTGAACTCACGCGGTGCATATAGCATACTTGAATGAAGACTTACGTCTTTAGCGAAACTGAAATGTATAACCGACATTTTGCAAAATGTACACCACATGAACGGCCTCCGGGGCTTAACTCCGAATGTAGTCAAAACTAATGTTGCGTGTTGGCCAACTGTGGTTTTGTTTAATATGCGAGCATTCCATCTGAATTGTATAGTGACTACGGTGCAATAATGAGCTTATTGCACAGTAATGCTTTCACGTGGAGGCGTTGACCCAGGCTACAAGCATAGTCCGAACTTGGCAACAAACACGCCTTTCGTTCTTCTTTTTGTGTTTTTTCGTCACTCGCCCTGCGGCTGAGTATTATTCCAAATATAAAATAGTCAAAAGGTCAAGCTTAAAAGTTTGCATCCAAAGAAAAAGCAAACAAATGCGAAATGCGCTAAAGGAAAGTGTGATATAGTGAACGCTTACGGGGTTGTACAGCTGAGACTGGCATTTTGAATGAATATTTATCGGCAGATGGTCCAGAAGGTGAATACGCGCAACAGTGTGGGTATAGTGCTGTCAGTTTTGTGCCAGACTCGAGCAGATGTCGATTGGTGTTGCCAAAAGATAAAACTGTAGGTTGAGGATCACTTGGAAGAGTTCCATCACCTGCAAGGGTTTTATCGAATATACCGTTTCACTTGTTGGAGGTGCCCGGCAACCTTGGAAATAACGTGAATTACCAGCCGGACGATACAAGCCGGACGATACCCACTGCCACTGCTGCAGTCATGCCTGATGAAACCAGCCAACGAGATGCACCATAGCGCTGCGTGCACCTTCAATATACATTAGTGTTAACTGAGCAAGTCTTCAATCATTCTTGCTGTGCTCCATTTAAAGAATGTCATGTGGTAAAAAATGATCCCGAGTAGCACTCTCCCCGCTCCTTCCCTACATTTTTCTGTCGATGGCAAGTCACCAAAAGCCAGTTCATTCAAAGAAAGTAGCAAACAAAGCTGCGAATCAATCTTTGATCGGGGCTGCGAATGTTATAAGCTTATGCGCACGTGAAGTGTGACGGTTGTTTTACATTTCTTAAAGTATCAGTGGCGTTATCCATTTATATATGTCCGGGAAAAACTTCTCAAACATTTATGTCATGTCCTGTTTTGTGGTTGTCGAATGCAATGGGCAACCAACTGGCCCTTATTGCAACTCTTTACTCGGCCAGACTGCATGTTTAGTCGTGTCCTTGCAAATTCTGGTTATAACAGCCATACTGCAGAGCGCACACCTTTAGACAATGCTACACGGTGCTTGCGGACATATCGAAATAGCTGAGCAAGCACCGCCGAGAACTTCAATCAAAGTTAGCTTCACGCTTTAGCAGAGTCCTTTGTGTACGGAAAACTCAAGCTGGGAAACGCGACGTAGACTGTATAGTCCCTTTCATCGCAAGCGGCGGCTCGGGAAAGGCCCCATCGGAAAGACTTTTTTCGGGAAATCTGATTATAGAGAGTCTCGCAAACGAAGGGTTTCCGAGCCGAGTTCAGAGCGGCTCGCGCCCGCCAGCCTAATTACAGGGCGGCTATATCGAGAGAGGCTCTCGTCGTCGTCCCTGCTTAACTTCGTAAATCACATTTGCCAGCGGACGCCCCGGGATTTCGGTCCGTCCGACCGCCTCTCGTCTCGTCTCTAGGGGCACACTTCCACACTTGGCAGTCCTAGCCAGCCGTGCACGCGAAAAGGGCTGCAGCCAAGGGGTACGGTCATCGCACGTTTGAGGACTCGTGAGCGTGCGACGGCTAGGCACGTACACAAACATGCATGCCGTGCATGCTCTTGGTTAGCGCCGAGTGGAGGTGAACGGCCTCCGTTCACTTCGCTGTATTTTGAAAAAGATTTAACCTGCCCTTCTTCGTGTAGTCTTGTTGCGCTTATTTTTCCCAGAAACGCCACGCCCGTGAGACGGGCCCGTAGCCAGGAATTTTTCTCGGGGGGGGGCACTTGCTGAAAACCTTGACTATTTGAGAAAAACGCCTATTTTCATGATTTATTTTCGATAAAACACCATGTGTCAGCAAAATTTCGGGGGGGGGGGGCGGGCTGACCCCCCCCCCCTTGCTACGGGTCAGCCGTGAGAGCAATGCGTAATCAACAATTTCGTGGTATTAACGCGAGCTTCATTAAGAAGTACGGTTGAATGTCTGTCTACAACGAACACCCCTACAAAGGGGTGATTTCTATAACAAATTATTACTTGCGTCCCTCGTCTATCGCGAGCGTTAAAACGCAGGACCTTTAAACGGCCTTCTTAACCTGGTATACGGAAGGTGCCGAGTTGTTCGTTATAAATGTGTTTGACTGTTCAGAAATATTCTATCAACTTCTAAAGAGACAGAGATAGAGAGAGGCTTCTCTCGCTCTCGCTCTCTATATCGAAGTTTGACAAGTTTCACTTTCTCCCCTACGGGTCTGTTCGGCGACACACGCCGTGCAAGAACCTGCGCATCGCTTTAGATAACGCGTGAGATAAACGCATCCTGGCATAAATTGGCGAGACGCTGATATCAAACTCAGCGGCCGACCGAACAAAAGCCGATCTCGACGCGTACGGAGAAATCGCATGCGCATCGCTCCTCTATCACATTGGCGCACCGCGTCAGCGTGTCGGAAGCAGACGAAGCGCGGAAGAAAAGAAGAAGAAGAAGAAGAAGAAGAAGAAGAAGAAGAAGAAGAAAGAAGAAGAAGAAGAAGAAGGAAAGGATAAGGAGAGAAGAAGAATAGAAGAGGAGAGAAGAAAAGAAGAGAAGAAGAATAAGAAGAAGAAGAAGAAGAGAAGAAGAGAAGAAGGAGAAGAAGGGAGAAGAAAAGAAGGACGAAAGAAGGAAGAAGAAGAAGGAGAGAAAAGGAGAAGAAGAAGAAGAGAAGAAGAAGAATTAGAAGAAAGAAGGAGAAGAACGAAAGAAAAGAAGCAGAAGAAGAAGAGAAGAAGGAGAAGAAGGAGAATAAGAAGGAGAAAGAAGAAAAGAAG